>NW_020172274.1:3560504-3715991 GCF_003031525.2 Neophocaena asiaeorientalis asiaeorientalis
GGAGGGAGGGAGGGAGGAAGGAAGGAAGGAGGGAAGGAAGGAAAAGAAGAAAGAAAGAATATAAAGTAAAATAAAATAAAGTAAGATAAAAGATAAAGTTATTAAAATAAAAAATAATTATTAAGAGAAAAAGAAACAAAAAACGGACGGATAGAACCCTAGGAACACTGATGGAAGCAAAGCTATACAGACAAAATCTCACACAGAAGCATACACATACACACTCACAAAAAGAGGAAAAGGGGGAAAAATCATAAATCTTGCTCTCAAAGTTCACCTCCTCAATTTGGGATGAGTCATTGTCTAAAGGAGGGAAGGAGGGAAAGAAAGAAAGAAAAAAAAAAAAGGACGGATAGAACCCTAGGACAAATGGTGGAAGCAAAGATATACAGACAAAATCTCACACAGAAGCATACACATATACACTCACAAAAAGAGGAAAAGGGGGGAAAAATCATAAATCTTCCTCTCAGAGTCCACCTCCTTAATTTGGGATGATTCGTTGTCTATTCATGTATTCCATAGATGCAGGGTACATCAAGTTGATTGTGGTGCTTTAATCCGCTGCTTCTGAGGCTGCTGGGTGAGATTTCCCTTTCTCTTCTTTGTTCTCACAGCTCCCAGGGGCTCAGCTTTGGATTTGGCCCCGCCTCTGCATGTAGGTTGCCGAGGGCGTCTGTGCTTCGCTCAGACAGGACAGGGTTAAAGGAGCCGCTGATTCGCGGGATCTGGCTCACTCAGGCTGGGGGGGAGGGAGGGGCACGGAGTGTGGGGCGAGGCCTCTGCCGGTGTCACATTGCGCCAGCCTGAGGCGCGCTGTGCGTTCTTCTGGGGGAGTTGTCCCTGGATCCCGGGACCCTGGCAGTGGCGGGCTGCACAGGCTCCCCGGAAGGGGGGTGTGGATAGTGACCTGTGCTCCCACACAGGCTTCTGGGTGGCGGCAGCAGCAGCCTTAGCGTCTCATGCCCGTCTCTGGAGTCCGCGCTTAAAGCTGCAGCTCGCGCCCGTCTCTGGAGCTCCTTTAAACAGCGCCCTTAATCCCCTCTCTTCGCGCACCAGGAAACAAATAGGGAAGAAAAAGTCTCTTGTTTCTTCAGCACGTCCAGACTTTTCCCTGGACTCCCGCCCGGCTACCCGTGGTGCACCAACCCCCTTCAGGCTGTGTTCACGCCGCCAACCACAGCCCTCTCCCCGCACTCCGACCGAAGCCTGAGCCTCAACTCCAGGCCCCACCTGCCCCGGCGGGTGAGCAGACAAGCCTCTCGGCCTGGTGAGTGCCTCTTGGCCTGGTGAGTGCCGGTCAGCCCTGATCCTCTGTGCGGGAATCTCTCTGCTTTGTCCTCCACACCCCTGTTGCTACACTCTCCTCCGCAGCTCTGAAGCTTTCCCCCTCCGCCTCCCGCAGTCTCCGCCCGCGAAGGGGCTTCCTAGTGTGCGGAAACCTTTCCTCCTTCACGGCTCCCTTCCACTGGTGCAGGTCCCGTCCCTAACCTTTTGTCTCTGTTTATTCTTTTTTCTTTTGCCCTACCCAGGTACGTGGGGGGTTTTCTTGCCTTTTGGGAGGTCTGAGGTCTTCTGCCAGCGTTCAGTAAGTGTTCTGTAGGAGTTGTTCCACGTGTAGATATATTTCTGGTGTATCTGTGGGGAGGAAGGTGATCTCCGCGTCTTACTCTTCCGCCATCTTCCCGGAAGCCCACCGGGACAATGAGTTTTGGGGTGGTCATGCTGAGTTCATTACCTGTGGACATACATGTAAAGCAGTGTTTCTTAACCTTGGGTACTATTAACCTTCTGGGCTGGATAATTCTTTATTGTGGGGAGCTACCTTGTGCATTGTAGGATGTTTAGCAGAATCCCTGGCCTCTATCCAATAGATGCAAACAACATGCCTCTCACTTGTGCTATCCAAAAATGTCTCCAGATTTTTCCAAGTGTTCTCTGAAGCAGGGACAAAATTGCCCTCAGTTGAGAACCACTGATACAGAGACAGCAAGGAGGTTGGTGCAATTGTGTGACAAGAATTTAGGATACAGATGAAACTTGAAATCAATATTTAGACTCATCAATAACAGCAATTTAAGCAATGTGAGAAGATGAGACTGTGCAGGGGAAGAATGTAAATGATTATATAGTTAACCATTTTTTGCTTGAACAGCTCCAGAGACTGAAAATTCCTAAATTCGTGAGATAGATTGAGGCAGCTCATTCTATTTCTAGATACTGTCAAATGCTTTATATTATCATTGTTATGTGTTTACATATTGAGCCATGTTGAGCCAAAATTAATCTTTTCATAACTTTCATTCTTTGGTCCTGCAATATAGTGATTTGTAAGATATATAACACCGGTGGCCAGTGAGTTAATCAATCATGCCTACATAATGAAGCCTCCATAAAAACCCAAAAAGGAGGGTGTTTGGAGAGCTTCCAGGTTGGGGAACCAGAACACTTTGATGTGCCACAGTGCCAGGCCCCAAGCTCCACAGGGACAGAAGATCCTTTGTTCTGAACCTCACCCTATATACATCTTCATCTGGCTATTGATTCATATTCTTTAATATCCTTGGTAATTAATTGATAATTTGGTGAGTAAATAGGTTTCCTGAGTCTGTGAGTCAGGAAGTATAGGTAAAAGCCTGGACTTGCAATTGGCATCCTGAACTGGAGGTGGTCATTGGAACCTGCAAATTGTAGCTGGTAGTGTCAGAAGCACAGGCAACCTAGACTTGCAATTGGTCTCTGAAGTGGAGGGCATCCTTGTGGGACTGAGTCCTTGACCTGTGGAATCTGATGCTGTGTCCAGGGAGATAATGTTGAATTGAGTTGATACCCAGCTGGTGTCCTGAGAATCCTTTGTTGGTATGGAGAAGCTCTCTATTCCCACACACATTGGAATTGGTATCAGAACCTATTTAGGTCCTAATTTTGTTTTCATGGGACACAAAATAAATCTATTAGGACAAGTCAAATTACTGTTTCTAAATCCCTTCACATATTTTAATCCAGCCATTGAATTAATTTATAGAATTCACTATTATTGTCTCTTGCTATACACCCTAAATATTTTAAATTTTTCTTTATATGTTATATTGTAAGACTTTTTGCATCATAAGCACTCTTGATGGTGACCATTTGAAATATCCTTCATAAGGCATAGAGCAGAGAACTGAACAAACCCCATGGTGTCCTGTCCAGTTTAGAGGAAAATAAGCCTTCAGTTTCCTGGGTTTGGTCATAGTCTGTTTATTAAAACATCTCAAAATTGCATTACCTTTTTTGTCACCTGCATTATACCATTGTCTCTTTTTTTTATTTTGTATGAACTTCCTGTTAAATCACATTCCATATCATATACTACTGATTTATTTTTGTTTATAACTCAAACATGGAAATTTATATTCATCCTTTTAAAAATACACTCTCCTCAACCTAAGTGTGCATCAACAGATGAATGGATAAAGAAGATGTGGCACGTATATACAATGGAATATTACTCAGCCATAAAAAGAAATGAAATTGAGTTATTTGTAGTGAGGTGGATGGACCCAGAGTTTGTCATACAGAGTGAAGTAAGTCAGAAAGAGAAAAACAAATACCGTATGCTTACACATATATATGGAATCTAAAAGAAAAAATAGTCATGAAGAACCTAGGGGCAGGACCGGAATAAAGACACAGACCTACTAGAGAATGGACTTGAGGACACGGGGAGGGGGAAGGGTAAGCTGGGACATTTCCTGAGCTGTAGACCACTGGGAACATCTTTGATTATAGTGTTTGGTTTCTAGCCCTCAGTTCCTGAAAATGTTTCAGAGAGGTAAAGGTGAAATTGGTGTCTTGCTATTCATAACAAGCCCTTTCACCACAACTGGGTTTATGTTAATGAGGGTGGCTTTTGGAGAGCACCTAAGGACAGATGGCTGGTTGCCAGGGGAACCAACCATGGAATAAAGGGTTGGAAATCTTGCCCCACCTTCTGATTTCCAGGAGGGGAGAGGGGCAAGAGGTGGAATCAATCACCGGTGGCCAGTGAGTTAATCAATCATGCCTACATAATGAAGCCTCCATAAAAACCCAAAAAGGAGGGTGTTTGGAGAGCTTCCAGGTTGGGGAACCAGAACACTTAGACGCAAGAAGGAAGAGATATGGGGATATATGTGTATGTATAGCTGATTCACTTTGTTTTAAAGCAGAAACTAACACACCATTGTAAAGCAATTATACTACAATAAAGACGTTTTAAAAAAAAATACTCTCCTTTTCATCATTTCAACCTACCTGATCATTTTGGATTATGATTTCATCATCCAACATTTTAAAAATTTCTCCCAGTTTCATACCATCTATACAGTTGATCTGCATACCCCACAAACATATTCATCCAAGTCATTAATAAAAATGTGAGTAAGTTGCATCCAGAATTAATGGGATTAAATAGTGCTATGGATGTTCTCTTCAGTGATTTTCCAGCTATTTTTTTTACTTAAAGGTCTTTTTATTTTCATGGAGTACTATAGAAATGAGACTCATATGGGTAAACATTATGCTCAGCCTATCCCAGACAAAACTTCCAAATGTAATCCTCCTATATGAAATGGTAAGGTAAAATATGTTCCATTTATAGAATGGAATGGAATATTGTCATGGGGAAAATGATTTTTATTAAGTGATAAAGTAGTGTTAAATGATAAAAGCAGGATACAAATTTGAATTCTAAATAGGACATCACCTTTTATAGACAGATGTAGATATATATAAATATAGACCTAGCATTAGGTATAGAGAACACCAGAATCTAAATGATCATTCCCTCTAATGTGGTAATTATGGTTGATATTTTTTCTTAATATTTTGTAGTCTTAGATGCTATGTAATGAATTTGCCACCTTTATATGCAGAAAATACATATTAAAATATACTTCTATGTTATATAACTCTGAATTAACAAAGTTAAAAACAGAGAAGTATGTTGGGTGGGTCTGTAGCCAGAAATGGTGAGTCAGAGGCAGGTTGATTAGAGATTTGTGCTGGTCTGAATGGGATGAAGACTTAACACCAAGTGATAAATAAGGTCATGAAGCTGTAAACTAGCAGAAAAATTATTTTGCAATTCATCCAAACACATTAATTTCATGTCACTTGTCACATGTCCCATTTAAAGGAGAAAAAGCAGTTTGTGGACATGAAATAGTTTTTCTATTATTAAGTATGCCCAAAGAAAATGTTGACAAAAGATGTTTTATTTTTGTTTTTGTAATGAAGCCTACAGACCTTCAAATATAATTCAGGGATTAATATTTGAATTCAAATCACTGTCTTTAAAAGCCCAAAGAGCTAATACTATTAAATCATCTATCTATGTATTTCTAACTATTTTTTAAGCAGGCTGAATCCCATATTAAATGTAAAAGCACATTTTCTTACTAAAAAAAAGTAAATGGAAAATTACCAAAGACATTTTCTTTGTAATTTGGGAGATGAGAGAGATAGCTAATGCTAACCACTATGTGTATAGCTGCAAATGAAAAGCTGTTTTATAATGTTTATCCAAAGCAGATATTAGTGTGGTAGATGGTTTTAAGCATTCCATTTAGGAGTTGTCTATGGGATTTTTCTAGACTTTTACTCCAGTTAATGGAAAAATCAAATTCTGGGAATCAGAGATTTTGGCTTTACAACATTCTAGCCATCCAGTGCTATGGTCTCAATTTTCTTAGGTTGTAGAGAGAGTTAAAGTGCCTACCAGTGTCTGGTATACAGAGTTAAAGTTGAAAATGATTACGCTTTTTTACCTTATCCCTTAAATCCTTCAACCTATTTTTCCACTCTTCAAGAACTAATCCTTATCAAAGTGTGATCCAAGAATGGTTTAACTATAAGCCCTTCAAGGTGTAATCTGCACATTTAAAGATGACTGCAGTAAGTCATCTACATATGAATGAGTTCCGTTAGGAGAGCGTGTTCGTAAGTCCAACAAAGTTAGCCTACATACCCAACTAACACAATCAGCTATATATATATATATTACTGTACTGTAATAGGTTTATAATACTTTTCACACAAATAATACATAAAAAACCAACAAACACAAAAAATAAAGAAAACATTGTTAATCTTACAGTGTAGTACCTTGAAAAGTACAATAGTACAGTACAACAGCTGGCTGCAGGGGCTGGCCTCAGGTGAACAGGCAAGAAGAGTTACTGACTGGAGGAGAGAGAGGACGTGGGAGATGGTAGAGCTGAAGCATCGTCAGCAATAGGAGATGGAGGACAGGCTGCGGTTTCACTCATGCCTGACGTTGATGGAATGCACGTTCTCATCTTTGAAAGTTCGCACTTGTAGGTTCGTATGTAGGGGACTTAACTGTATGTAGATTTAAAGCTACTTCAACTAATAGTCCAGCTTTACTTTGAAAATGAGCTCACATTCTCCCTGAGACCATTTCTTTAGGAGTAAAGAAAGAGTAACAGACAGAAAACTCCAGTCATAATACATAAAGAAAGAGTTTTTTGTAACCATGAGATAAAGTTCTAACACAAATTCTCTTTGTGGCCTGCACAGGGATAAGGGTCGAAGGGAAGCCTCGGGGATTTAGTTATTTTAGTCATCCCGAAGCCCATTTATGAAATTTCAACAAATCAAAATTAGCCTGATGAAGAGGTTATTAATTTTGGGGGGATTTTTTGGTTTGTTTAAAAAGCATTTTACTGTGAAATGTATTACACATACAAAGCATGCATAATGTATATGAGTACAGCTCAAAGATTAGTGATAAAGTGAACACACCACCTGAAGCAGCAGAGAACTACCAGAACCTTGAAGGCCACATGTGTTCCTGCCCTGATAATCTCCTGCACTCTCTCCCAGAGAGCTGGCCACTCTTCTGAAATGTGAGATAATCATTCCTTGATTTCCTTTATTTTTGTTCAGTTTTACTGAAATATAATTGACATACGGCACAGTATAAGTTGAAGGTGTACAGAATAATGATTTGACTTAACATATATCATGAAATAATTACCACAGTAAGTTTAGTGAGCATCTATCATCTCATATAGATACAAAATTAAAGAAAAAGGAAAAAAATATTTTTCTTGTTATGAGAGCTCTTAGGATTTACTTTCTTAACAACTTTCATATTTGTGCATTTTGTTTTATTTTCATAACCCTGAAGAGCTGAAAGAAAACAGCAGAAGAGGATTGGACTTTTATAGTGGAGATTATTAACTATCTTATTAGCTGATAAGTATATGATGAAGGTGAACCACAGAGCAGGGATAGGCAGGATAAAAACGAGATGGGTCTTAACAGAAATACCAAAGATCTCCTGAGCAGAGACCACTAGAGCCTGCTAACACATTGCTGAAAATATTAGACAACTTCAGTAACTTATTTGCTCCTTCACCTTCTTTATTCTTTTCTCCTTCTTTCTTTTTCTTTATTTAACTTTTTAAAAAGACTTTTTTTAGATGCGTTTTAGGTTCATAGAACAATTGAGCAGAAGGTGGAGATTTTTCATACAATCCCCTGCTCCCACACATGGTAGCCTCCCCCATTACCAAATATCCCCCACCCAGCTGGTACATTTGTTACAAGTAATAAACCTACATGGACATATCATAATCACACAAAATCAGTAGTTTACCTTAGAGCTCACTCTTGGTATAGTACATTCAGTACATTCTATGTTTTGGGGCAAATACATAATGACATATATCCATCATTACAGTATCATACAGAGTAGTTTCACTGTCTTAAAAATCCTCCATATTCAAAAAAAAAAAAAAAAAGGGCTTCCCTGGTGACGCAGTGGTTGAGAGTCCGCCTGCTGATGCAGGGACGCGGGTTCGTGCCCCGATCCGGGAAGATCCCACATGCTGCGGAGCAGCTGGGCCCGTGAGCCATGGCCACTGAGCCTGCACGTCCGGAGCCTGTGCTCCGCAACGGGAGAGGCCACAACAGTGAGAGGTCCGCGTACCGCAAAAAAAAAAAAAAATCCTTCATGTTCTGCTGACACTTTCTACCCCCAACCCCCAATCCCTGGCAAGTACTGATCTTTTTATTGTCTTCAGAGTTTTGCCATTTCCAGAATGTTATGTAGTTGGAATTGTATAGTTTATAACCTTTTCAGGTTTCAGATTTTACTTAGTGATATGCATTTAAGGTTCCTCTGTGTCTTTTCATGGTTTGATACCTCATTTCTTTTTAGTGTTGATTAATATCCTATTGCCTTTATGTACCACAGTTTATCCATTCTCCTACTGAAGGACATCTTGGTTGCTTCCAAATTTTGGCACTTGTGAATAAAGCTGCTATAAACATCCGTGTGCAGGTTTCTGTGTGGGCATGAGTTTTCAGCTCTTTTGAATAAATACCAAGGAGTGCAATTGGTGCATTGTATGGTAAGACTATGTTTAGTTTTCTGAGAAGCTGTCAAATTGTCTTCCAAAGTGTCTGTACAATTTTGCTTTCCCACCAGCAGTGAATGAGAGTTCCCATTGCTCCACATTCTCACCAGCATTTGGTGATATCAGTGTTCTGATTCTGGCCATTCTAATAGGTGTATAGTGGTAGCGCGTAGCTGTTTTAATTTGCACTTTCCTGGTGACATATGATGTGGAGCATCTTTTCATATGCTTATTTGCCATCTGTATATCTTCTTTGGTGATGTGTCTTTGAGGTCTTTAACCCATTTTTTTAATTGTTTTTTTTTCTTATTGTTTAGTTTTAAGAGTTCTTTGTATAATTTGGATGGCAGTCCTTTATCAGGTATGTCTTTTTCAAATATCTTCTCCCAACCTGCAGCTTTTCTTCTCATTCTCTTGACATCTTTCACAGAGCAGAGGTTTTTAATTTTAATGAAGTTCAGCATATCAATTATTTTTTTGATGGATTGTGTCTTTGGAGTTTTCTCTAAAAATTCATTGCTAGCTATACTCAAAGTCATCCAGGTTTTCTACTGTCTTATTTTCTAGAAGTTTTATAGTTTTGTGCTATATATTTAGGTCTCTGAGTTAATTTTTGTGAAGATCACACGATCTGAGTCTAGATTCTTTTTTTTTTTTTTGGCCTGCCCATGTCCTATTGTTCCAGCACTGTTTGTTGAAAAGTCAGGCTTTGTTGCATTGTATTGCCTTTGTTCCTTTGTCAAAGACTGGTTAACTGTATTTATATGGATCTATTTCTGGGCTCTCTATTCTATTCCATTGATCAATTTTCATATTTCTTTCATCAATATCACACTGTCTTGATTACTACAGCTTTATTGTGAGTCTTAACGTCAAGTAGTATTAGTCTTCCAACTTTGTTCTTCTCATTCAGTATTGCATTGGCTATACCGAGTCTTTCACATCTCCATATTGACTATATTTATTTATTTAAGTTTATGATGGCCTCTATTTTTATTTATTTATTTTTTGAGGTGATGTTGTTTTTTTAATCTTATTTTATGTATTTATTTTTTATACAGAAGGTTCTTATTAGTTATCTATTTCATACATATTAGTGTATATATGTCAATCCCAATCTCCCAATTCATCCTACCACCATCTCCCCAGGGCTTCCCCCCTGGTGTCCATAACTTTGTTCTCTACATCTGTCTCTATTTCTGCCTTGCAAACTAGTTCAACTGTGCCATTTTTCTAGATTCCACATATATATGTTAATATATGATATTTGTTTTTCTCTTTCTGACTGACTTCATTCTATGACAATCTCTAGGTCCATCGACGTCTCTACAAATGACCCAATTTCATTCCTTTTTATGGCTAAGTAATATTCCATTGTATGTATGTATGTACAATATCTTCTTTATCCATCTGTCTGTCAATGGGCATATAGGTTGCTTCCATGATCAGGCTATTGGAAATAGTGCTGCAATGAACATTGGGGTGCATGTGTCTTTTTGAATTATGGTTTTCTCAGGGTATACGCCCAGTAGTGGGATTGCTGGTTCATATGGTAATTCTATTTTTACTTTTTAAGGAACCTCCATACTGTTCTCCACAGTGGCTTTATCAATTTACATTCCCACTAAGAGTGCAAGAGGGTCCCCTTTTCTCCACACCCTCTCCAGCATTTGTTATTTGTAGATTTTCTGATGATGCCCATTCTAACTGGTGAAAGGTATACCTCATTGTAATTTTGATTTACATTTCTCTAATAATTAGTGATGTTGAGCAGCTTTTCATGTGCTTCTTGGCCATTTGTATGTCTTCTTTGGAGAAATGTCTGTTTAGGTCTTCTGCCCATTTTTGGATTGGGCTGTTTGTTTTTTTTATATTGAGCTGCATTGGCTGTTTATATATTTTGGAAATTAATCTTTTTTTCCATTGATTTGTTTGCAAATATCTTCTCCCATTCTGAGTGTTGTCTTTTTGTCTTGTTTATGGTTTCCTTTGCTGTGCAAAAGCTTTTAAGTTTAGTTTCCTTAGGTCCCATTTGTATATTTTTGTTTTTATTTCCATTACTTTAGGAGGTAGGCCAAAAAAGATCTTGCTGTGATTTATGTCAAAGAGTGTTCTTCCTGTGTTTTCCTCTAAGCGTTTTATAGTGTCTGGTCTTACATTTAGGTCTTTAATACATTTGGAGTTTATTTTTGTGTATGGTGTTAGGGAGTGTTCTAATTTCATTCTTTAACATGTAGCTGTCCAGTCCTCCCAACACCACTTATTGAAGAGACTGTCTTTTCTCCATTGTATATTGTTGCCTCCTTTGTCATAGATTAGTTGACCATAGGTGCGTGGGTTTATTTCTGGGCTTTCTTTCCTGTTCCATTAATCTATATTTCTGTTTTTGTGCCAGTACCATACTTTCTTGATTACTGTAGCTTTGTAGTATAGTCTGAACTCCAGCTCCATTTTTTTCCCCTCAATATTGCTTTGGCTATTTGGGTCTTTTTTGTCTCCATACAAATTTTCAGATTTTTTTGTTCTAGTTCTATAAAAATGCAATTGGTAATTTGATAGGGATTTCATTCAATCTGTAGATTGCTTTGAGTAGAATAGTCATTTTCACAATATTGATTCTTCTGGCCCAAGAACATGGTATATCTCACCATTTCTTTGTGTCATCACTGATATCTTTCATCAGTGTATTATAGTTTTCTGAGTTCACGTCTTTTACCACCTTAGGTAGTTGTATTCTTAGGTATTTTACTCTTTTTGTTGCAATGGTGAATGGGATTGTTTCCTTAATTTCTCTTTCTGATTTTTTTTTTTTTTTTAGTGTATAGGAATGCCAGAGATTTCTGTGCATTAATTTTGTATCCTGCAACTTTAACAAATTCATTGATTAGCTCTAGCAGTTTTCTGGTGGCATCTTTAGAAATATCTCTGTATAGTATCATGTCATCGGCAAACAGTAATAGTTTTACTTCTTTTCCAATATGTATTCTTTTTATATCTTTTTCTTCTCTTATTGTCATGGCTAGGACTTCCAAAACTATGTTGAACAATAGTGGCAAGAGTGGACATCCTTGTCTTTTTCCGGATCTTAGAAGAAATGCTTTCAGTTTTTCACCATTGAGAATGATGCTTGCTGTGGGTTTTTCATATATGGCCTTTACTATGTTGAGGTAGTTTCCCTCTATGCCCACTTTCTGCATAGTTTTTACCATAAATGGGTGTTGAATTTTGTCGAAAGCTTTTTCTGCCTCTATGAGACGATCATATAATTTTTATTCTTCAGTTTGTTAATATGGTGTATCACATTGTTTGATTTGCATATATTGAAGAATCTTTGTATCCCTGGGATAGATCCCACTTGATCATGGTGTATGATCCTTTTAATGTGTTGCTGGATTTTGTTTGCTAGTAATTTGTTGAGGATATTTGCATCTATATTCATCAGTGATTTTGGTCTGAAATTTTCTTTTTTGTGAAGTCTCTTTCTCTGGTTTTGGTATCAGGGTGATGGTGGCCTTGTAGAATCAGTTTGGGAGTGCTTCCTCCTCTGCAAATTTTGGAAGAGTTTGAGAAGGATGGGTGTTAGCTCTTCTCTAAATATTTGGTAGAATTCATGTGTGAAGTCACCTGGTCCTGGACTTTTGTTTGTTGGAAGATTTTTAATCACAGTTTCAATTTCATTTCTTGTGATTGGTCTGTTCATATTTTCTATTTTTTCCTGTTTCATTCTTGGAAGATTATACCTTTCTAAGAATTTGTCCATTTCTTCCAGGTTGTCCATCTTATTGGCATAGAGTTGCTTGTAGTAGTCTCTTAGGATGCTTTGTATTTCTGCAGTGTCTTTTGTAACTTCTCCTTTTTCATTTCTAATTTTATTGATTTCAGTCCTCTCCCTCTTTTTCTTAATGAGTCTGGCTAAAGATTTATCAATTTTGTTTATCTTCTGAAAAAAACAGGCTTTAGTTTTATTCATCTTTGCTATTGTTTTCTTTGTTTCTATTTCATTTATTTCTGCTCTGATCTTTATGATTTCTTTCCTTCTACTAACTTTGGGTTTTATTTGTTCTTCTTTCTGTAGTTCCTTTTAGATATAATGTTAGGTTGTTTATTTGACATTGTGCTTGTTTCTTGAGGCAGGATTGTACTGCTATAAACTTCCCTCTTAGAACTGCTTTGCTGCATCCCATAGGTTTTGGGTCATCATGATTTTTTTGTCATTTGTGTCTAGGTGTTTTTTGAATTCCTCTTTGATTTCTTCAGCGATCTCTTGGTTATTTAGTAACATATTGTTTAGCCTCCATGTGTTTGTGTTTTTTAAATTATTTTCCCTGTAATTTATTTCTAATCTCATAGTGTTGTGGTTGGAAAAGATGCTTGATATGACTTCAATTTTCTTAAATTTACCGAGGCTTGATTTGTGACCCAAGATGTGATCTATTCTGGAGAATGTTCCATGTGCATTTGAGAAGAAAGTATAATCTGCTGTTTTTGGATGGACTTTCCTATAAATATCAATTAAGTCTTCCTGGTGTATTGTGTCATTTAAAGCTTGTTTTTCCTTTTTAATTTTCTGTCTGGATGATCTGTCCTTTGGTGTAAGTGAGGTGTTAAAGTCACCCACTATTGCTGTGTTACTGTCGATTTCCTCATTTATAGCTTTAAGTATTTGCCTTATTTATTGAGGTGCTCCAATGTTGGGTGCATATGTATTTATAATTGTTATATCTTCTTCTTGGATTGATCCCTTGATCATTATGTAGTGTCCTTCCTTGTCTCTTGGAACATTCTTTATTTTAAATTCTATTTTATCTGATATGAGGATTGCCACTCCAGCTTTCTTTTGATTTCCATTTGCATGGAATATCTTTTTCCATCCCCTCACTTTCAGTCTGTATGTGTCCCTAAGTCTGAATTTGGTCTCTTGTAGACCGCATGTATATGGGTCTTGTTTTTGTATCCATTCAGTGAACTTGTGTCTTTTGGTTGAAGCATTTAATCCATTAACACTTAAGGTAATTATCTATATATATGTTCCTATTACCATTTTCTTAATTGTTTTGGTTTGTTTTCGTAAGTCCTTTTCTTCACTATGTTTTCCACATAGAGAAGTTCATTTAGCATTTGTTGTAAAGCTGGTTTGATGATGTTGAATTCTCTTAGCTTTGGCTTGTCTGTAAAGTTTTTGACTTCTCCATCAAATCTGAATGAGATCCTTTCTGGGTAGAGTAATCTTGATCGTAGGTTCTTCCAACACTTTAAATATATTGTGCCACTCCCTTCTGTCTTAGAGTTTCTGCTGAGAAATCTGCTGTTAACCTTATGGGAATTCCCTTGTATGTTATTTGTCATTTTTCCCTTTTGCTTTTAATAATTTTTCTTTGTCTTTAGTATTTGTCAATTTGATTAATTGTTGCAGTGGGTTTCTCCTTGGGTTTATCCTGCCTGGAACTCTCTGTGATTCCTGGACTTGGCTGACTATTTCCTTTCACATGTTAGGGAAGTTTTCAACTATAATCTCTTCAAATGTTTTCTCAGGTCCTTTCTCTCTCTCTCCTTCCAGGACCTTTATAATGTGAATGTTGGTGCATGTAATGTTGTCCCAGAGGTCTCTTAGGCTGTCTTCATTTCTTTTCATTCTTTTTCCTTTATTCTGCTCCATGACAGTGAATTCCACCATTCTGTCTTCCAGGTCACTTATCCTTTCTTCTGCCTCAGTTATTCTGCTATTTGATTCCTTCCTGTGTGTTTTTCATTTCAGTTATTGTACTGTTCATCCCTGTTTGTTTCTTCTTTAATTCTTCTAGGTGTTATTTAATTTTTCTAGGTCTTTGTTAAACATTTCTTGCATCTTCTTGATCTTTGTTTCCATACTTTTTCCAAGGTCCTGGATCATCTTCACTATCATTATTCTGAATTCTTTTTCTGGAAGGTTGCCTATCTCCACTTTATTTAGCTGTTTTCCTGGGGTTTTATATTGTTCCTTCCTCTGGTACGTAGTCCTCTGCCTTTTCATTTTGTCTCTTTTTCTGTGAATGTGTTTTTTGTTCCACAGGCTGCAGGACTGTAGTTCTTCTTGCTTTTGCTGTCTGCTCTTTGGTGGATGAGGCTATCTAAGAGGCTTGTGCAAGCTTCCTGATGGGAGTTGCTGGTGCTGGGTAGAGTTGGGTGTTGTCCTGGTGGGCAGAGCTCAATAAAACTTTAATCTGCTTGTCTGCTTGTGGATTGGACTGAGTTCCCTTCCTGTTGGTTGTTTGGCCTGAAGCAACCCAACAGTGGAACTTACAGCCCCTTTGGTGGGGCTAATGGTCCACTCCAAGAAGGCTTACTCCAAGGGGTCCTTCCCAGAACTTCTGCTGCCAGTGTCCTTGTCCCCACAGTGAGCCATAGCCACCCCCCACCTCTACAGGGACCCTCCAACACCAGCAGGTAGGCGTGATTCAGTCTCCTTTGGGGTCACTGCTCCTTCCCCCTGGGTCCTGATGCACACACTACTTTGTGTCTGCCCTCTAAGAGTGGAGTCTCTGTTTCCCCCAGACCTGTTGAAGTCCTGCAATCAAACCCTGCTTGCCTTCAAAGTCTGGTTCTCTGGAAATTCCTCCTCCCATTGCCCAACCCTCAGGTTGGGAAGACTGATGTGGGGCTCACAACCTTCACTCCCGTAGGTGGACTTCTGTGGTATAACTGTTCTCCAGTTTGTGAGTCCCCCACCCAGCAGTTATGGGATTTAATTACATTGTGATTGTGCCCCTCCTACCATCTCATTGTGGCTTCTCTTTTGCCTTTGGATGTGGGGTATCTCTTTTGGTGAGTTCCAGTGTCTTCCTGTCTATGATTGTTCAGCAGTTAGTTGTGATTCTGGTGCTCTTGCAAGAGGGAGTGAGTTCACGTCCTTCTACTTCACCATCTTAAACCCCTTTCTGATAGCCTTTAGATAATACAACTGAACTTGCAGATGTGGGGCAGTGGTTCAGGTGACATCGCCATCAGCTCCCATCCAGCTTCCCTCCTTGATCTTCTCTGACTTGTGGCTCGGTAGGAGTTTAATATTGTGACAAAAGACACCAGCTTCTTTTGCAGATCACCTGAATGATCAAAATTAGGTGATTGGATGATTTGAGGCAGGGGGCAGACACCAGAAGCAAGAGGAACTACAATCCTGCAGCCTGCTGGTTTGCAGGATCTTCTGCAGAGGCAGGGGAGGCAGTGCCCCATATTAACTTTAGAATCTTTCTGTTCATATCCACAAGTAACTTGCTGGGATTTTGATTTGAATTGTGTTAAATTTATAGGTCTATTTGGGAAGAACTGACATCTTGACAGTATTGAGTATTACTGTCCATGGATATGGAATCTGTCTCCATTTATTTAGTTCTTTGACTTTGTTCATCAGAATCATTGTGGTTCAGAATCATTGTAGTTTTCCTCATATAGATCTTGTACATATTTGTTACATTTATATCTAAGTATTTCATTTTGGGGGGCACTAATATAACTGTATTTTAAATTTCAAATTTCATTTGTTCATTGTTGGTATATAGGAAGTGATTGACTTTTGTGTATTTACCTTGTATCCTGCAACCTTTTTATAATCACTTGTTAGTTCTTGGAGTATTTTTTTTCCATTAAAAAAAAATTCCACATAGATGATCATGTCATCTGTGAACAAAAACTATTTTATTTCTTTCTTCACAATATGTATACCTTTTACTTCTTTTTCTTGTTTGATTGCATTAGCTAGAACATACAGTGAGATGTTGGAAAGTAGTGGTGAACAGGAATATCCTTGCCTTGCCTCTGATTTAGTGGGAACACTGCAAGTTTCTCACCATTAAGTATAATGTTAGTTGTATGATTTTTGTAGATGTTCTTTATCAAGGTGAGGAAGTTCTCTATTATTAGTTTCCTGAGACTTTTTATTATGAATCAGTATTAGATTTTTCAAATGATTTTTTTGCATCTATTAATATGATCATGTGATTTTTCTTTTATAGCCTGATGTGATGGATTACATTAATTGATTTCAAATGTTGAACCAGCCTTGCCTACTTGGGATAAATCACATTTGGTTATGTTTATAATTCTTTGTATATATTTTGGATTTGATTTTTCTAGTATTTTGTTGAGGATTTTTGCATCTGTGCTCACAAGAAATATTGATCTGTAGTTTTCTTTTCTTTGTCTGGTTTTGGCATTCAAGTAATGCTTGCCTCATAGAATGAGGAAGTATTCTCTCTGCTTCCATCCTCTGAAACAGATTATAGAGAATTGGTATACTACCTCTAAATGTTTGGTGGAATTCACCAGTGAACCTATCTGGGCCAAGCACTTTCTGTTTTGGAAAAGCATTAATTATTTATTCAATTCCTTTAATAGATATAAAGTACTCAGATTGTTTATTTCTTTTCATGTGAGTTTTGGCAGCTTGTGTCTTTCAAGGAATTGGTCCATTTTATCTAGGTTATCAAATTTGTATTTATTTTGCATGAGATCAGTAGTGATATCCCTGCTTCACTTCTGGTATTAGAAATTTGTGTCCTCTCTCTCTTTTTCATAGTTAGTCTGGCTAGAGTCTAATTGATTTTATTGATCCTTTCAAAGAATCAGATTTTGGTTTTGTTGATTTTTTCCATCGATTTCCTGTTTTCAGTTTCACTGATTTCTGCTCTTATTCTTGTTATATTTTTTCTTCTGCTTACCTTACATTTAATTCACACTTCTTTTTCTAGTTTCTAACATTAACACTTAGATTTTAGATCTTTCTTCCTTTCTAATATGTGCATTCAATGCTATAAATTTCCCTGTAAGCACCCCTCTTTCTCTGCATCCCACAAATTTTGATAAGTTGTGTTTTCATTTTCATTTAGTTTAAAATATTTTAAAATCTCTCCTGATAGTTCTTCTTTGACCCATCTGTTATGTAGAACTGTATTGTTTAATCTCCGCATATGTTGGGATTTTCTAGTTATCTTTCTGTTACTGATTTCTAATTTAACTCCATTATGGCCTGAGAGCCAACATTATATATTTTCTATTCTTTTAAAATTATTTTTGTTAAGGCTCTTTTCCTTTTAAGGTTGGCCTCTAACAGACATGAAATAAACCATGAACTTTATAATTTATGTGATTATATGAAGGTATTTAAAGAAGTATAATCTAATTTTGTATATAAAAGATTACTTCCCCATGGCTCTAATGAGTGACAGTTGTGTTTCCATTGATGAATGATTTCTATTTTCTCATGTAAGGTATTTCCCCTGAATCCCTGTAATCAGTGAGCATCATCATTTCGCTTTAATGCTTGAGTATACTGTACTTAAGGAAGGTAAATTAAGAGAAATAAAATTCTGCAATGTGATCCCACATTCTTTACTCTGCTTGGTATTTCAACTTTAAAAATAAATTACAGAAATGGTTTTCTGAACAAAATTGAATGGATAAGAAAGATAGGTTTCAGAGCATTTCATTATTTTAAAAAATTCTATGTATTTTTACTCTTTATAAATTTGTCTTTTGAATTATTTTACAAAGTCATTACTGCTTTAAGTAACATCATGGAGCTTTTAAGTATCCTATTTTAAGTGGAAATTCCATATTTAATAACTTATACAGTGATTTCTCAAACTGAGGTGCCTGTACCAGCAATTTGAGCATCACCTGGAAACTAGTTTGAAATGCAAATTCTCAGTCCCCTTCCCCAGAGACCTCTGGGGAGAAGTCTAGCAGTCTCTTTTAAAAACCTTCTGGTAATTCTGACAAGCTAAAATTTGAGAGCCTCTAGTTTGTATCATCAAATGCATGCAATGAACATAAATTAACCAGGAGGGCCTTGATTTAAAGTAACGTGATTCTTTACTTTCAAAATCTCTGTTATTTGAAATGTTTCTAGTCAGTTTTCTATTTTTGCCCATGTGTTCCTTGTTTCTCATATCTCTAAAGTGTCCTGAATTTGAATTTTAACAAACAATTCTTTACTAGTGTATTTTCTCTTGTTCTCTCCCTGAATTTGTATTTTTTCAATAGTGAAAAGCCTGAGTTTGAATCTGTTATGCCACTAATTATATGACTTTGGGAAAGTGGCTTGATCTTTCTGAGTCTTAGTTTTATTGTCTGTAAAATAAAGATAATATTATTTTATAGATTTCTTTAATGAGGATTAAATGATGTGGTTTGTGTCAATTAGTGAAGTGCCCGGCATAGATTAAGGTTCCTGTTAATCTATCTGTCTGTCTATCATCTACCTTTCTTTTTTTTTTTTTTAACATCTTTATTGGACTATAATTGCTTTACAATGGTGTGTTAGTTTCTGCTTTATAACAAAGTGAATCAGTTATACATATACATATATCCCCATATCTCTTCCCTCTTGCATCTCCCTCCTTCCCACCCTCCCTATCCCACCCATCTAAGTGGTCACAAAGCACCAAGCTGATCTCCCTGTTCTATGTGGTGCTTCCTACTAGCTATCTATTTTACATTTGGTAGTGCATATATGTCCATGCCACTCTCTCACTTTGTCCCAGCTTACCCTTTCCCCTGCCCATATCTTCAAGTCCATTCTCTAGTAGGTCTGCGTCTTTATTCCTGTCTTACCCCTAGGTTCTTCATGACATTTTTTTCCCTTAAATTCCATATATATGTGTTAGCATACGATATTTGTTTTTCTCTTTCTGACTTACTTCACCCTGCATGACAGACTCTAGGTCCATCTACCTCACTGCAAATAACTCAATTCCATTTATTTTTATGGCTGAGTAATAGTCCATTGTATATATGTGCCACATCTTCTTTATCCATTCATCTGTTGATGAAAACTTAGGTTGTTTCCATGTCCTGGCTATTGTAAATAGAGCTGCAGTGAACATTGTGGTTCATGACTCTTTTTGAATTATGGTTTTCTCAGGGTATATGCCCAGTAGTGGGATTGCTGGGTCATATGGTAGTTCTATTTTTAGTTTTTTAAGGAAATTCCATATTGTTCTCCATAGTGGCTGTATCAATTTACATTCCCACCAACAGTGCAAGAGGGTTCCCTTTTCTCCACACCCTCTCCAGCATTTATTGTTTGTAGAATTTTTGATGATGGCCATTCTGACTGGTGTGAGATGATATCTCATTGTAGTTTTGATTTGCATTTCTCTAATGATTAATGATGTTGAACATTCTTTCATGTGTTTTTGGCAATCTGTATATCTTCTTTGGAGAAATGTCTATATAGGTCTTCTGCCCATTTTTGGATTGAGTTTTTGTTTTTTTGATATTGAGCTGCATGAGTTGCTTGTAAATTACCTTTCTTGATACATGATAATGTATGAAAGTAAGTTCAGTCTGTTAGAATGGATACAAATTTTAGTAACTGTCAATGTTATTGTCATAAAACAATATCTATAACGTTGGTATTCAGGGACAATATATTTTAATATCAATATCATTGGAACATGTCCCTTTATATTTATTTTCTAATGGTTTTGAATTGTCTTAAAGGTATTATTATATACCCAGTGTTTGTTTTGTTAGAGATTCTGAACCTACTTATAATGGTAAAACATTGGGTTCTGATCTTAACCAATTCTTTTTCAGATGTTTCCCCTTGCTTAAAACAACTTGTCTCCAGCCAGAGCATAGCTATACATGTATCCTCATTTTTAAACTATTACCTACATTTTCCTTCCTTTAACTCATTCTTGTTTCCTTTCTTATCTTATGTCTTAGTAATGACAGCATCTTTAGTTCAGCTAAAATGAAAAAGTATTTCATTACATTTAAAGTGCAGAGAAGTACAGAGTGAGAAGATCATGGGTTATTTTAACTTTATTTGATAAAAATTCTTCTGGTTGTCCTATGGTTCCCTGGAACAAAAGAAATGGCACTGAAGACAGTATTCAATTTCACCTTTAGTTTTAAGTTAACTTTCTTAGGTTGGCAACAAAATTCGCTACTTGTTGATTGGGCATTCTGGAATAATAAAACAAAGTGAGAAAAATTCTGAAAAAAGCGACTGCTTAGAGACAAAAAAAAATCCCTAGTTGGTGAAAATGATAGAAAAATAAGTAATAATTGACTAATTTTAGAAAATTAACAGATATGAAAAGTATGCATTTTAACCTTTTTAAAATTTAATATCTTCCTTTTGTCTTCAAACATAGATATGTGTCCTCTGCATTATAAGTTTTTAGCTTGACTTGCTATCTCATGCTGTTAAGTCTTTCTAGGTCATTGCTTTATGGTCAAATTGTTTGATGCTTTCTACTTCCACTTTCCATCTTCCCTTTTCTTAAATTCATGCACTCCCATTTCTATCCTACCCCTCTACAGACCACTGCTCTCAGAAAAGGTCAGCACCTTGCATTGACAGTAGTGATCTCCATATATCACTTGCCTTTAACAGCACATCGGGTTATGAACAGTGTGAGAAGAAACCACAGAAACCATTTAGTTGAAGCATTTAGTTTACAGATGAGAAACCCTAAATCCAGAGAGGCTCAATGACCTAATCAAGACCCCTTAACAAATTAGTGACTGAGGCAAAATAGAACTCCTGTACCCTGATTTCTGATTCAGTGTAGTCATAAGATTAAGTACTAACTTTCTAGTTCTAGAGGTAGAAATAAAACAGGATCTTTTTCTGGTACATGAATGAGTCTTTACTAATTTTGGTGGTAGGTAACATTTCAATGCTTCTTGTGTACTAAATGCTTACTGAATGCTAAGTGTCTTGTATGGTTGACCTCATTTAATCCTCGCATTAATCCTACAAGGTCAGGAATGTTATTATCACCATTTTATAGATGGAAAAATAAGGCAAATAATAACTTGCTTGATATCAGACAGTCATAGACTCAGAAAGTCCACATAAAAAATAATAAAATGAAATATGTACATCCAAGTCCTCTTAGATAGAGGTTGCCTGTGAGTGGCCAGGACACTCAGTCCTCTCTTATCTAGTCAGGGCTGGGAAGGGGCATAGTGAGGAAAACAGCATTGGTGGAGCTCAATCTCAGCAGTACTTCAGTTTTGGTAAGGATCACATGTAGGTATGTCCTATAGCCTCAGGGCTATTTCTACTATCTAATACTGCCTTATCACCCTAAAAGACCTAAATGCCTCTTGTGTAGTACATGTAAATTTTTATTTAGAATAAATATTGCTAGAGTCTATTACACAGTGGTGAGCAAAACAGATATAGTCACCAAAATACTAAGAGCAAGGAAAGTAATCTAATCAATATTGTCCCATAATGAAACATATTCCCTTGCTATGCTGCCAGAGTCTCCATAATCTAGTGCTACTAATTCACCCTCTGTCCCTGTGTTCCCCACCCAATACTCTTCAACATATTCTTACTACATTACATCTTGGCAAGTCAACCTAGTATACCAAAACATATCATCATTTCAGCTTTTGTGTCATTCATTTATTGGCCCATTAATTCCACAGATATTCATTAAATACTTACTCTAAGTGAGAGACCTAGCTGAACCAGGGAAGTAAAATAAGGAAGATACAGTTTTTATCATTAATTCTGTTAACAAAAGATAATAAGTATGCCACTGAAAGCTAATAAAGGAAATAGAGACCAAATGTTGTTGTTATTATAATAAAATAGTACTGTTGTACTATTGTATCCCAGGCATTTTACATGTAGTATAATTATATAATAATATTTATGTTATTGTGTACTTCATCATGTACTAGGCACTGTGTTTTATGTATAGCTCAGTAACTAAGATGGCTATTACTAGTTCCATTTTTTAAATTGAAGTGTAGTTGATTTATAATATTATATTATTGTCAGTCTGTATTTTTCAGATTATATTCCATTACAAGTTATTACAAGATAATGGCTCTAATTCCCTGTGATATACAATATATCTTGTTGCTTATCTATTTTATACATAGTAGTTTGTACCTGTTATTCTCATAGTCCTAATTTGTCCCTCCTCTCTTCCATCTCGGCTTTGGTAACGGCAAATTTGTTTTCTGTATCTGTGAGTCTGTTTCTGTTTTGCATGTGCACTCATTTGTATTATATTTTTAGATTCCACATTTAAGTATTTCCATTTTATACAAGATGAAGCTGAGGCTTATATGGGTAAGTGATTGTCTTAAGGTTGCATAGCATGGAAGCAATGAATCAACAAGAGCAATCCAACACCAAATCCTGTGCTTTTCCTGTTTCGCTATGGCACCTCTCTGGTGTTGCTGAAGTAAAGCTCAGATTTTAATTAATTCTGCTTAGAGGATTTGGGGATGATTTCAATAGAGGTCATATGTAAACAAAGTCTGAAAGATAAGTAGGAATTCTCAAAGTAAGAATGTGTATTTCATTCCAAGGAAGGTATAACAAGTATGGTGTAAAATTTATTGGTCAGTAGCTTTATGGATCTGTTGTGTAGTATGTGTTACCTAAGGATTTGGGGCATTATTCTGCTATAGTCAGTGGAAATAGATCAATGAACTTGGAGTTCACAAACATAATTACAAAAAATTACTACTGTTTAAATACTATTTGAAGTTATCTGTGTTCATGTGTTGAGCACATGTGTTGAATAATGGAATTGTAAATTTCTGGAGAACAGGGTCCATATTATTTATTTCTCTCATGTAGTCTGATACAATAAACCAGTGAAGATTTATTAAATAAAGGAACAGACTGGGTCATGGAACTGGGAAATTATTTGATCTACCTGTACAACCAATAGTAAAATTAGTATTACTACTACTACTATTACTATTATAAAAATGCTGATATGGTTTCTGAGACTGATGATTCACTTCTTTGGAACATGCTCATGAGGCCAATAGTGGAGATTTAATCCTGTCAGCTTCCTCTTCTTTCATGGACATAAACATTGACCCAGACCATTTCTACACTTTCAAGAAAGGCCCTGTGAGAGAGTGTACATCAGTTACTGCAAATCCATCATCATCAGTCTTAAAAGAATCTAAACTGTATACTTTCCTGGTAGTGGGTCAGAAAATGTCATCTTTGCACTGGAAAGTCGGCAGTGTTTTTACAATTGACCTCACAAATCATGTTACATATAAATTCAACTTGGGTTATAACTTTATCATTCTTTCTTGGCCTACCATATAAAGAAGTATAGCTTTTAAAATAAATACCAAAGAATATATCAACGAATATCCTTAAGAAGCTTTGTTATAAATCCTCTTCTTTCTAACAGTAGGGCTTATCTTCTGCTTCTCACCTAGGAACACTTATCCAAGAGACCTGTTATTTCAAACACAGTGATTTATTTAAATAGAACATGAGGAAATTTAAATCAATGTGGTCTTTTAATTGATTAAGAACCAAAATTTAAAAATTCAAACTTAAAAATAAATCTATGTTTTGTATATTGAGGAAAGACAGAGACATGCACTAATAAGTCAGAAGTTTTTTGCAGTGGTATTAAAATTGAAGGGTCAGGCTTAATACTAATTTTCAAAATGTTAGTATAAAATCCAATTTTTAAAAATATTTAAAAATATATATTTTTTAAAAATATCACATTAATATAGATACAATAACATTTTAGTAAGTATATTCCATTCTTCATTATGACTTATAATGATTTTATAGAGTAGATATTGAATAATAGGAGATGCAAAGTAGCTTTTTAAAACTTATTATTGTAGGTACATAATTGTGTAGACATAAAATGTATACAGAATATTCCAAAGATTTTATTAACTTTGCTAAGCTCGCTCACAATGAAGAAAATAGGAAAATAACAAACCTGTTTGGGAAAAGCATCTAAATAATAATAAACAATTAGAAAATAATTACTGTTAGTATAAAATCAAATACTAAATGGTGTGATAAAATTTATATGTAGCCAGAATTGAGAGAAGGAGATATACTGCTTAATAAGAAAAACAGGCTTAATCACAAATAAGGAATAAAATGGGTAGTGATGTGTAAATGAAAAGACCTGAATTCTAAGTTCATCCTCCACTTACAGATTATGTGACCTTAAGCAAGTTACTTAACCTTCTTAGGCCACTAATGGAGGTAACACTTGTCCTGTATACTTTGCAGGATTTTCTGGGGGAAAAAAAACTAATAAAAATAACATAAAAGTTTATTTGCAAATAGAACACAATATTAAAGTGAATGGTAGTATTTCTACCTTTTATACTTGGTTGACACCTAGTGTAATACTTTAGAATTTGATTACAACTAATTATAGCTACTCCTTTTATTTGGATGTCAGAAAAATCTGTGGGTTAAATTGTTTCACATTAACCTGTTACTGCTACATAGGAAAAGACTTAGGTTGGATATTTGTCTTTTCTTCTAGTCTTATACAGAGGTATTTATGATTTGTTTCTCAATATCCATTTTATAAATTTAGGAATACATTCAATCATAAAAAGACAATCTGAAATATTTTTGAACAATAATCTATAAGTTTGTGATTTGAAAAATCATGTAAAACTGTAATTTGAATTAGCACAAATTTTCTTAACTTTGATTAGCACTTGGTCTTTTGTTATTTATAGTGAGCTTATATTATTCTGGTATTTTTAAAAAAGGGGAAACATACAAGTAACTGAATGTTTAACTCTTCCTCTATATGTTCTTGTCTCAGTTTATACTGAGGCATAAAGAAAAAGAACAGTGCTGTATTACCATAACCAAGAACCTGTGACTCACTCACCAGGAGGACAACTGACAGGAGAGTAATACAAGGAGAAAATTTTTGAAGAGAATTCATTTAGAGAGAGTTGTGCTATGAATCCCATCTTCCCATTAAGTTGGAAAAAGAAGAATGTCTGCCCTTAACCAAGCTTAATGAGAAGGATTTCAGTGAGATTACTCTGAGAGCTTGATGTGTTTCCTTGGTAATTGAGAGGTTTAATGGGCTGATGCTTGAAGCAGGACAAACTAAGCTAAAAGGACTAGTGTCAATGGAGTGAACACAATTTTTGTGGAAAGAATCTATACTTGTTTTTCTTGAGTTAATGTGCTGCAGTGTTGCAGGTTGCCTTCCCAGGAAGCAAACTCTGGAACAGAGATTGGGTAGCTTGTGAAAAATGTTTTTAGTGAGTACTATTGGAATCAACACCTGTGGAAGTAAGGGCTGAGCGATAAGATGAGCTACAAGGCTGAATGGCTCTTCAGAGTTTACCTGAGATAGTACCAGAGGGCATGTCCTTTATATCCCCGTGTTAATCAGTCTTTGGACGCTGGCTGCCCATGGAAGGAAGTGTCACCATTGGTAAGACATCCTCAAAGAGGGCTGATAGCTGAGAGTAACCCTCCCACTAAGTGGGGGATTAATTAAATCTTTGTTTCTTGAAGGGGAATCTGGGCAGTTCATCACAGTACCCATCATAAATCACAAGTTCCAGTTGAGAAATCCACAGAGGGAATGTCAGCCTAGAGTCTCTGCGTTCCATTGTGAAGGAACTCTGGCAGCAAGTGTAATGGGCTGTATCATTGGGGCATAACCTAAGGGTGTATTTGAAGTAACCAGCTGAAGGAAGAGCACTACCAATGCCAAGGCAATTAAATCAGGAAGCCTAAGAGGGGATTCTCTTGAGCAGCACTGTCCATTATAATGTGAGCCACATATGTAATTTTAAAGTTAGCGGGAGCACAGGCTCTGGACGCTCAGGCTCAGCGGCCATGGCTCACGGGCCTAGCCGCTCCGCAGCATGTGGGATCTTCCCTGACCGGGGCACGAACCCATGTCCCCTGCATCGGCAGGCGGACTCTCAACCACTGCACCACCAGGGAAGCCCTAGTAACCACATTTTTAAAAATGGAAAAGAAAGAAGTGAAATTACTCTTAAAGACATTTTGCTAATTTAGATTGTTTTCTATTTTCTTAAATAGAATTTAATATATTTAATATATTTTTATTTTGAGATTATAGTCAAAATAAAAAATATCAATGAGATACTTTGCATTAGTTTTCATTCTATGCCTTTGAAATTGGTGTGTATTTTAATCTTATAGTAACCACATTTCAAAGTTCTCAGTAGCTTCAAATAGGACCAATACCACCATACTGGAGAGTTCAACTCTAGAGAACCTACAGAAGTGTCCTTGAGAGAAAAAGCTTTAAATTTCTGCCAGACCCAGAGGTTGCCAATCTATTACATGATAGTGGCAAGAAAATCAGAATTTTTTACACCTCTTATCTCTTCCCAGTCCTATCCTGAGTGTCAAAAACATTAGCTATTGAGTGAGAAAAAAATAAGCTGCCTATATCCTCTTCCTCAAAGGCAATCAGGCCTAGCTATATGTTGCAAGATGGAAGCATTTTCCTTAAATGAAAATAAAAGTGTTGAATATGTTTGAAAGAAGTGGAATGTTTAGAGCATTATGAATGAAACCAGAAACATCTTAAAATGATCACTTTTTGTTTCAATAATCTTGCTGAGATTTAACTGACATCCAGTCAACTGCATATATATAAGGTATACAATTTATTGTTTTAATATATGCACACACCGTTGAAACCATCACTATACTCAAGATACTGAATGTAACCATTACTCCCTAAAGTTTTCTCATGCTTTATTGTTACCCCTCCCTTTTTCCATTCTTTCCTTCTCTGTTCCAGGTAAACACCGTTCTGCTTTTGGTAACTTTAGATTAGTTTGCATTTTTTAGAAGTTTATGAAAATGGAATAATATAGTATGAACTCTGTTTTTGTTTAGTCTTTTTCACTCAGTGTGATTATTTTGAGACTTGTCCATGTTATTGCATGTATCAACAGTTTATTCCTTTTTGTTGCTAAGTAGTATTCCATTGTATAGTTATACTACACTTTGTTTATCCATTAGCCTGTTGATGGACATTTAGATTGTTTGCATTTGGGGTCTATTAAAAATGAAGATACCCTGACCATCCATGTACAAATCACTGCATTGACATGTTTCTTGGGAAAATATATGAGTGAAATAGCTGGATCATATGGAATGTTTATGTTTAACTTTTTAGGAAACTGCCAAACCATTTTCGAAAGTAGTTGTACCAATTTCCATTCCTATCAGTAGCGTGTGAGAATTCCAGTTGCTTCACCTCATTCATCACACTTAGTATTGTCTGTCTTTTACATGTTATCTGTTCAAATATGTGTATAATGGTATCTGTGGTTTTAATTTGCATTTCCCTAATGACAAATGTTGACTATCTTTTCATGAGCCTAGCCTCTATTCATAACTCTTCTTTGCCATAGTCTTGTTTCATGACTATATTTACCATCTACATCTTCAATGGCAAAGTAAATGTATGTTCAAATCTTTACTCATTTCTTTTTTTTGTTGTTTTTATTTTTATTAATTTTTTTACTCTTTTGGCTATGCCACTAAGCATGTGGGATCTTAGTTCTCTGACCAGGAATCCAACCCTTGTCCCCTGCATTAGAAGCTCAGAGTCTTAACCACTGGACCACCAGGGTAGCCCCCTTTAGTCATTTCTTTTTAAGTTGTTTGTTTTCTTATTGATTTTTGAGAGTACTGTATATATTCTATACACAAATCCTTTATCAGCTATATGACTTACAAATATTGTCCCTCTGTCTGTCTCTGCTTGTCTTTTCACTCTTTTACCAGTGTCCTTTGAAGAACAGAAGTTTTTCATTGTGATAACGTTCAAATCTTCAATCTGATATTTCTTCAATACTGGTTTTGGTATTGTATATAAGAAACCTTTACCTAACTCAAGGGCACAAAGATTATCCTCTATGTTTTTTTCTAGAAGTTTTAGTTTTCACATTTAAATCATGATCCAATTTGAGTTAATTTTTGTGTAAGGTGTTAGTCTGAATTGAAGTTTATTTTTTTCTCTCACCTAATTGTTCTTTTCTCTCATATATTGCTGTCCTTCACTGCCTGATTCCCAGTGACTTAAAAACCATTGTTTAAATCTTTTCCCCATTTTTTTGTTTGGTTCAGGTGGGAAGGTGAATTAGGTTTCTGTTACTCTATCTTGACCAGAAGGAACATTCAAAAGTTCACTTTTAATTATTAAACATAGGCTGCATTTTGTGACTCAAAGTGACTTTATATTATTTGAGAGTGAGTTGAAAACCTTTAAGAACCTGCATGTGTTTTTATTCAAAGATAGGAAAAGGAATACCCACAGTAAAGAAATTTAACAAGGTAGTGAGACTCAAACATGAATATGGGCCCTGAGTTCCCCATGTTACATGTAGGAGTTACATAATCTTCAATACTAGAGGCTTTGATTAATTAGCACTTGAAAATTAGGAGATGTTTTCTATTATGATTTTCATAAGTAATAGAAATCTTAAGAATGGCCTTTCAAATCTCTTTTTGTATTATCTGGGAAGTCTCAAGAATTCTTCTAGCCAATCATGCCAGCATTGGGAAAACTAGAAAACATATTATAAATATTGCAATATAATCAAAATTGATATATACTTCTTTGAAAGTATATAATATTAAAGAAAATGCAAATTAGAATTTCAAGCAGCATTTCTAAAGTTTAACATGACATAATAGTGCCAGTTCTGTACTGAATTCTTCCTACTTTTCAGGCCACTTTCTTTCTTTTTTGAGGCTTCCCACTTTGTTAATGCCTCCTATATTCAAATCACAGATTTATATCTATTTCTAAAAGGCTGTATGAGATCATCTTAAAAGAAATCCATTTTAAGTGTCAGTCATAAGATTAACCTACCTTTATTAATTCAACCAATCTATAAATTATGAAAAAAGTGAGAGACTAGAACCAGTTGGTTGAAAGGCCTGAGCTGAATTAGATGAGTGTGTGTCAGTGTTAGGCACTGATATCAGGGGATGGTCCACATTATTGAACTAAAATTCTTTCTCTCTCTCTTTTTTTTTTAACATTTGACTGTCTCTGAAAAGTGTTCAGATGAACTGGAGGTCTTTTTGGTTGACCTACATATTGAATTTAAAGAAAGTTCTGAGTTGAAATTTAGTGTCCTAACCTTTGTGCTGGTATTATTCACCCTGGTGAATAAGTGAAACACTGGATGCTTTGTAAAGAAATGAAAAAGGGAAGAAGTTTTAAAGTTTGAAAATATTTCAGAAAGGAAAACAATGAGTAGTAGAAAGATTAAAACTTCCAAAGGCAATGAGTTATAATTTTGTCAAACAGAAGGGAAGATTTTGATGTTGGTGTGAGGTTTTTTTGTTTTGTTTTGTTTTGTTTTTGCGGTACGCGGGCCTCTCACTGTTGTGGCCTCTCCCGTTGCGGAGCACAGGCTCCGAATGCGCAGGCCCAGCAGCCATGGTTCACGGGCCCAGCCGCTCCGCGGCACGTGAGATCTTCACAGACCGGGGCACGAGCCCATGTCCCCTGAATTGGCGGCGGACTCTCAACCACTGCACCACCAGGGAAGCCCGGTGTGAGTTTTTATACAGTTAGATGAAGATGAAATGTGTAAAGTTCAAGATACGAATATTGTGTATTAACCTTTAAGAGAAAAATGAAATCATGGTGTGCTTTTGTTAGAATTTCATATTCCTAAATCATGGTATTCATTACAATTTTTTCTGAGTTGTGATCTCTGTGCCTGTGTAGTATTGAAAATAGGAGTTTCTTATTTTTAACGGCATTCTTTCCCAAATGTGTTAGAAAACATAGAAAATCTGTTAATCTCCAGTGTACTATTTTGAAATTTTTACCCAGAGAAACCCAGGAGTGTGTAATATATAAAACATTGAAATAATATCTGTGGCATGAAAGTATATTAATCATAAAAATAACATCTGTTTTAGAGTAATCTTTGAAATATATATTATAAAACTCAAAACAGCATGAGAGAAAATTGGAAACCATTCATTTAACCATTATCTTCAATTAATAGATAGTAAATGTTAAATTTAATGTGACTAATTCCTTGACCTGACTGTCTGTTCTTTAGTACTGAGATGTCTTATGTAGGTCCAAATCAAGAAATTAAACTGTAAAATGAGAGTGTCAATCTTTTATTTCCTTCTGAGGTTCATTTTGTTACTTTACTCATTCTAAAAATATGTTACATAAAACTAATTTAAAAAAAGACATTTTAGTAAAAGTGCGAGTTTATCTTTTATTCATTCCAGTATACTTTCCCAATTATGTCAATGCTCTAACAACAACAAAAAATTAGTAGATAAATAATTCTTTTATGGAGAAAGTGATTTTAAGAGTCAAGGATCCCCACCATAACATGCTGGAGAACAGAATATTTATGTCTTTGGCCCACCCAGGAGGTCAAAGGAAATAGCTACAGTAATGTTTTATGAGGTGATTTCACAAAACAAGACTGACTGTGGGAACTGAGCCACCAGTAGGTCTTCAAAGTGGTTTTGATACTGTGTCTCTTTTAAAGCTTTCAGAATAAGGAATCATAATTATAGGGAAAAAATTGGCTAGTCTTTAACAGTAACGTACATAAATCAGAATCAAATTTCTCCAAGCCCTAATGCCTGTCTACTCTGATACAGCAGTAGAGAATTCTTGAAACCAGTCATGGCAGTCTTCAATTTTGTTTTCAAAATCCCTTAATCGTTCTGCTCCTTTTTATAACATATTATACCTTTTTACCTTGGTTTGGCCATCATCTAGAACCTTGCCACTCCAAATGTGTCTGCAGACCACCAGCATTAGTATCAACAGAGAGCTAGTTAACAGTACAGAGTCTGGGGCCCTATTTCAGACCTATTGAATCAGAATCTGCATTTTAACAAGATCATCAGATGATCCTATGGGTATTAACGTGTGAGAAGCACTGGTCTAAAACACCTTATCTTTAGTCTCTGGCAGAAAAACTCCTGGTGACATGTAAGATGTGACATTTTCTCTTGACTATCCCTGCTTCTCCTTCTGTCCAGTGAATCCTTTTGTTTTGGAATATTATTTTATCCTACTGATTCAGGAAAAATTTCAAATTAGGTAAAGTTGATCTTTGCTGTATTCTATGTCATTTTTTTTCCTGTTTTTACTCTTGCCACCCATCCCTTCTGTATACAGCAGTAATAGTGATGTTTTAAATTTATAAATCTCTCTCTCCATTCTTAGTTCATATTACTCCTCTCATTACTTGTCATTATCCAGCCACACTAGCCTCCTTTCTGTCAGTTGAAAACATCACACTTTTTTCTGGGCCTTGGCCCTTCTTCTTCCCTCTGTTTATAATACACTGTCGCTTGCCTCTCCATGTGTATGTATCAGGCCCTTAACTTGTCAGTCTCAGCTCAAATATCCTGTCTATAAGGGGCCTTCTTGTAAGTAAACCAGATACCTTCTAAGTATCAACTTTATCAACTTCATAGTTAATATTACTTCAAAGTACATATCATGATGTGAAATTGATAATTGTGAGTTAGAACCTTGTATATCTTGCTCATCTTTGACTCCTATCACCTGAAACAGTGTTTGCTGTGGAACTAAAACCTTCATAATTATTCATTAAATAATACATCTCCTTTTCTTATCCTTTTTATTTATTTCAGGTAATTAACTAACATATACTGAGCACACACTATGTTCCAGTTATTTTCCTAAGTGCTAGTGATAAGATAAAGAAAACAGTCTCAACTTTCAGTATGTTCATGATTTAGAGGAGAAAGATATGTATAATAATGTATAATAATGAGTAGGATTTTAATTTTAAAGGAGGTCATTTTAGGCTGAGAAAGGCTATACAAAAGGTTGGTATGAAAGATTGTCTCATCATCTTCAGAGATTGCTGGACTCCTCCACTCACCTCACCTGAATACAAATAAATAAAAACAAGATGAACAAACAGAAAGAGCCATGCAAACAAAGAAAAAATGAATTTAAAAAGCCATTGTGAAAGACAGAAATGCACCAAACAAAGATATGATTTTATTCTGGCTTTTACAGTTGGAAGAATATTCATCAATGGTGAATGTCTCAAAGAAGGAGACAACTAGGGGTTTCATAAAGCAAAGGAGTGATTAAAGGATGGAGATGGATTTCATCTTAGAATATGCGTGGGCAATGTGGTCTTCTGCAGTTTCTCTGAACACATGATTGGGGAGGGTCTTAACCTTTTCTGTTTTCAGGGAGTACAGGTCTCAGCTAAAGTTCAACATTGTCACCACAATCTTCTTTCCTTTAAAGGACATACAGGAGTAAATTTTAACCTTTTCATTTTCTTCTGACTCTGTCAAATATGTGTGTTATTGGTATGCGTATCTGAGCTACAGCAGTAGTAAGACAAATCAGAATATAGAAATCCAGGTAAAGTTGAGAATGAATCAAAGCATTTATCATTACCTTGAGACATATTTTGGAATATAAAAAAATCAGTAAGCCAAAATAAGTCTTTAATTTTAGAATATCAAGCAATTTAAAAACAGTGCAGAATTACAATTAGTAGGTAAACATTTGCATGTTTGCATCCTTAGCCTATCTGGTGAGTCAATGTGTGTATCTGTGATTCCCTGGAAATCCTAAATCCCGCTCCTCCTTTTACTGGCTAGAAAAGCTATGACAATCTGTCACCATGCTCTCTGAGAATACTTTGATATTGATTGCCAATTATCCTCCGATGGAGTAAATATTCTCTAGTTCTAACTAGAATAGGCAAAGAAGTGACTTTTATTCTGATATCAGATCTCTGAATATCAGTCCAGAATAACAACATCAAAAGAATTGGTAATAGAATAAAGCTGACACAGTACAAAGCTAAATCCTGAAGTCCTAGAACATTATTATGTTTGAGTCTTTGACTCTTTGTCAGTGTTGAAGGAAGCTATGAAAAGAGAAAAAGACTGAAATTTATGTCTTTAAATATGTCTCGAAATATTTTTTCCCTTGGCACATTTGAGAGAGAGAATATGCTTTCTTTCTTACCTTAGAGATTCACAGACATAGAATGTAACTACCGGAAGAGAACATTCCAATTTAAAAAGGGAGAGAAGGGGGATAGTAAATATTTACCATAGGAAGTGATCAAAGAAGGTCAGTCAAAGAAAATGCAGTCAGTGAAGTAAGAGCTAGCTCAAAAGAAAATTATAACTGCTACATTCCTATCTCTGACATATTTTGGATTGTAACAAGAAAGATATTTCAAAAGTTGTAGTCACTCACATCAGAGCATTTGTAAAGACAAAATACATAAAACAAAGCTACTGGAAAGTGTCAATCATTTGAAATTTAAGCAAGAACAAAGAAAAGATGACAATATGAGGAAATAATTGCTACTATGTATGTACATGTACATGTATAAATTGACTTATTTAGTCATTTCTGAATTATAACTTATAAGACATATTTTGACATTTGGAATTCTTAAGCCATCTCTACACTGGGAAGTTTTTTCTAAATTAAAATTTCCTTCCTCCAGATATTTTTTCTTTTCTTTCGTTTTTTTTCTTCCCAGACATGTTGTCCTTAGTTCCTTTTTAAAACACTTAGACTGTGTACAATTACTGTAAGGTTGGTCATTTCATGGGATTCTGACCACTTTGTAGAACTGGGTTTAAAAAAGATAAGATTATCAGGTTGACTTAACAGGGAGAAGTCTATTTACCATCCTCAACTGAATTTAACTTTAAATCTTCACCATCTTTCCACTTAGCATTAATACCCTCATCAATGAAACGTGAGATCCAGCTAAGCGTAGGGTATCAAGAGCCAAGCAGTTAATAAACGAGTGAAGCAGTTTTCATAGGGACTGTGGCAAACTGAAGAGGGAGAACTATAAGAAGTAAGTGTTGGAGATGTAACTTCTGGCTTTCATTTTCATATGTCATGAAAAGTTGATGTCCAGTGTTGCTAAACATTCCAGTTCTTTTTTTTTAAAAAGCCAGAAATTCATGTTTTAAATGAAATCTCTCAAATGAAACAAAAATTGCCTTTTCTGTGTTTTTTTTATTTTTGCTTTTGTCTTTTTCCTTTTCTTTTTGTGTATAGTGCATTTTGCATATCTGGGAGCACTGGTTTGAAACTTTTGGCCCAGGTGATCCAAGTGCTTGACATTTTTCAGAAAGGGTACTAAGTAGGAATATATCAACATTATATTAGAAGTCTATTAGAAATCTATTCAAATAGTTGGCACTAAGGATTGATATACCAGAAGCAGCATTTTCTTTAAAGAACCAGAATGTGGCTCAGAGAAACTGTCCAGCCAAGCAAATAAATCTTATATAGAATCCCAAAATAATATTGTTAACTGAGGCAGAGGCTTGTGAGATTTTTATCTATAAAAGTAGTACTTCAGTATGTCAGTTATGGAATTGGGAATAGATTTAAGTAAGATATTTGAGGCAATTAGTTAAAATTTCTATTCATTAATGTTATTAATTAATTTAATTTAAAATTTTAATATGTATGTCAAGTACAGTTTTCAAACTTTAATGTGCATCATAATCACCTGGAGGTCTTGCTTAAACCCAGATTCCTCCCATCTACCCCAAGTTTCTGATTTGATAGGTCTGGGGGGTGGGCCTGTAATTTACACTCTTAACAAGTCTCAGGGATGTTGATGCTGCTGGTGGTCCAGGACTACACTTTGAGAAACACTATTCTCCTATACAGAATACCAGATTAAGTGTCAGATGATCTGGCTAGAGTTTAGGTGAGGACATTTTTAGTAAATGATTTCATCTTTTTTATCCTCCTCACTCATAAAATAAAGAAGCCGGATTGTACAATATCATGACAAAGAAATATAGACACCCCAGATAGTCTAAGGATGAGCATCCTCTCATATTGAAAGTATAGTTATTCTTTAGGAGAGGACGAGTTTTTTTATGAGAAAAGGGCAAAGAAATATCAGAATAGTCACTCTCTACTCTGCCCCAAGCAAATCAAGTAATCCCTAAACTTTAATACCCAACCAACGAAACAAAAGTCCAACTAGACCCACTAGCCTTTGATGGTAGTTTAGAGATCTTCAGTCCTCTCTTTGTTGCCATGATAGCCTCTCAAAACTGCAAACTACTTTTTTAGAGTGTGTTTTCCAATCTCAGGTCTTGCTCTCCATGAAAGGAGTTTTGGTATTTATAGGTATTAATGTATATTTATTCAAATCATTAAGTTTCCACAGAGATCCTAGGGGTTGATTTTAAAGATCTATAGGGGTTGTCCCCTCTTAGGTGCTGGGTGACACACCTTTTAATTCAGTGTTTTAAATTCTCAAGCAGCTCTAGCATTTTGTGTTCTGTATGCAAACTTGGTAGTAGGGGAACTCAAGTGACTTTAGCCTTCAGAGCATAGAATGATGGTTGGGCCAGTGGAGGGAGCTGTTTACTTGCAAATGGCTGACGTTGGTCTACAACAGAAACATGCTTTTCATTGCTAGAGAAGAGCCTAGTGCTAAAACATTCATTGCTCTGAGTCAGCCTTTTCAATGAGCTGAACTGTTTATTTTGCTTTCAATTTGGAAAGATAATCACCTTATATCGATGCCTCAAAGAACTGTACTTGCAATAGTCTTCGTGACTAAGTGGAAGGTTGGTAAGAGCTGGGCTTGAGAAGAGACAACCAGTAAGATGGGTGAGAGAGGTTCTTTGTTGAATGATGTGAACAGTTCCTTATTTAGTGAGTTTGAGTGTGCTCAGACCTAACTCATTTAAGGTATAAATTACATGTGATTTTTTAAAAAAGTAAAAAGCAGTCTTTCTGCCTTAGTGAATATTTATCTTTATGGTAATCTTCTTTGGAGTTCCAGAGTTAATTATTTCTTTTAATAGAATGAGTAGATTTAAATAGACCAAACATAGAGTGTTGAATTTTAGGACTGATGTACATTGCCACTAATCTCAAGAAATTTAAGTGTCTGAATAATAGTTAATGATGGCTGGTAAAAATTTAAAATGTGAGGCTTACGTAATGTGAAGCTTGCTTTTTAGACTCAAATTTAAAGTTTTGCTATATGTGTTTATTTATGCTTTTCTGTGCCATGATGTGGTTCATAAATGTTCAGAATATCTGATAGATTTGTAAATGTTCTTTTTACTGAATATTTATGAGCTTAATAACAATGATAAACATAGCTTAGTTTATAAGATATTCAATAGTTTGTTTCTAATTTCTCCAACTATGTAAAGTTTTAGCATAGTTAACATTTAATTGAAAATGTTAATAGAATAATGCACTGGAAAAATAGACTGGTAGTCAGGAGACCCTAGGCTCTAGAGCTAGCTTCTCCTCTTCTAACAGTGTGATTTTGTAGAAAGTATTCAATCTCACTGAGCTTGAATCTCCTTAATTTAAAATTGTAATGTTCAACTTCTAGGCATTTACAGTTTCCATATTTTTAATTTTTTCAAATGATTCTTGCTTAATGTTAGGCCATTTAATATACTAAGTAAACTGTAAAGCAGCATATTTTAAACCACATTTTTTAAAAACATTCTTCTGTGAAAAAAATAAATTTAATGTTATATAGTTAATAAATACATATATTTTATCTGATAATTTTTGATTGCTTAGTTATTTGAGAGTATAATAGTAGTACAACTTTTACAATATATTTTGTTTCATTATTAAAATTACTATTTCCTTATTATTTTCACATAGTATACTTTTATAATTATTACAATCTACAAAAAAACAAATTCTCAAGAAAACAAGTATCATTTATTTATAATTTTTTTAAGTTGACAATGAAAAGTCAGTCTAGGTTTATATAACAGGATAATGTCAAAGAACTTTATATTATATATCACATAATTATAAATTTTATTTTTCAGAAAGAAAACTAAATATGCCATGATAAAATTATTGATGGAAACTGAAATGTTAACCACAATTTTAGAAAGCCAACACTAAGTTTTAGAAATCCTACTAATGCCTCTAAAATATTATTATACCACTCTTAATTTAGACTGAAATAGCCTTGAGAACTGATTCTCAGTTTAGTCTAACAGATTACGCTCTATGAATCCTTTGGTTGAGATTTTCTATTGGTAGCTGGCAGTTCTCTGTAATAATAATAATAATAAAAAATCAAGTTCAGAAGCCTTTGTAGGGCAATCTGTTTGGTTTTGCAAGACTCTCTCTCCCTGCTAAAAGATTAAAAATATGACCTATGATTTGTATCTCTTGCCCAGGATGTTATTATTTCATGGTAATATACAGATTTGGATTTTGATTGCATTTCAGGCAATAGGAGATGTTACTAAAGGTTTTATTTTATATGCAGGTACATGTACACATTTTGTTTATATATCTCACTCCTAGGAAACACTAGTATGATTTTCTTAAAGTCAAAATTTATGAGAAAATAATGGAGAATTATAGGCATAGCCATTATTCATTGATAATCATTACCTTTTTTTTTTTTTTTTTGCGGTATGCGGGCCTCTTACTGTTGTGGCCTCTCTCGTTGCGGAGCACAGGCTCCGGATGCGCAGGCTCAGCGGCCATGGCTCATGGGCCCAGACGCTCTGTGGCATGTGGAACTTTCGCGGACTGGGGCACGAACCCATGTCCCCTGCATCGGCAGGCAGACTCTCAACCACTGCGCCACCAGAGAAGCCCTATCATTATCTTTTATACAAAAGATTCTAAAAATATAACTTGGATTTATATGACAACTTCTTTCTTCTGTGTTTCCCTGTCTCCTTTTTAAAAAAATATCTTAAGTTTTTTGGATTTAGGACTAGAGCCCCCTAATTTCTTGTGGGAAAACATTTCTAAATCTGTTTGTCATGTGTTACTCTTATATGATTCTTAACAATAAATTCAGTATCATAACTCTTAAAACTTCACCTTGACATCATGCATCAAATTTTATTGTCTCCTCTGCTGGCCTGAAATTACTAACGAGAGCCTGAATGTCACAAGGCAATGAGGATTGCCCATCAGTTGTAGAGCTCAGTCAACTGTGTAATGAACAGACTGTGTTTGTCTGCTTTCTTTTGTATAGCACTTAGTGAATTGCAGCACATTTTCAGCAGCTTAGTGATATTGCTCATTTCATCACTTCTAAACTTTTTGTATCATTTTACAAATCATTACTGAACTTTATTTCATTCTGTATATCTAGTAGGGCAGTGCCAAAGTAATTGACACTAGAGCAGCTAATAGGCAGTAAAACAGGATAATAACACTAGTACAAGATAAAGCATCAAAGATGTTAAGAAACTGAAAACTACATTTACTATATTTCTTTACATATATTTTAAGGGTTTTAACTAAAGTAAAAAGCAAATATATGCTTAGTATTAAAAATAAATACATACATAATTAAAAATAAATACATACATAAATAAAAGGATTATAGAACAAAATGTAAGTCCCCTTTTGATATATCTTTCCCATTCCTAATTTTAATAGTCTGGTTTGTATCCTTCTCAATGTTTTTCCTTTATAGGTTCAGAGCCTGACTTAATTTGAATTAAAGAAAAACAAGTAAAGTGTCATACATATATTGTACAGATGAATCCTAGTACCAAAATTTAAATATGTCAGATAAATTTATAAGTAAAATACATTTCCTAGTTTTGATATTATATAAATGAGATTATACTTTTTAAAATCTTCAGATTGTTTTTATGATAAACATACCATATTTTACTTAACCATTTACCATTGATGGGCATGTAGCATTTTTCAGTTTTTCATTCTTGCCAACAATGCTGTAAATAACATACATTGCATATATATTGTGGTATTTCTGTAAGATAGATTCCTTTCTTGGACAAAGAATACGCACATTTAAAACTGTCCTTCAAAAGGTGTGTACCAATATATGCTAAAACTTACACTGTACGCTAGTCCCATGTCTTTAGGATCTCAGTTTAAAAAAAAAAAAAATTGCCAGTACACCTGTTGAAACATATAAACATGAAACATATAAGCATTGTAAACTTGCCTTTTATCTTAGAATCTCACATTATTTTAACATCATTTGTGGATAATATTAGATGACAATATAATATCATGTATAATATCAGGAATAGATACTGAATTAGAGCAAATATTTTTTTAGAAGTTGGGGATTTTTGATAACCTTTTCAATTTTATCTAAATTTTTAATTCTATTCAGATATTTTTACTTTTTCATCAAATTTGGTAATTAGGATATAATAAGAAATTGTCTGATAATGTAAAATCTCAAGGTTATTAGCTTAAATTATACAAAGTCTTCCCTGACATTTAAAAATACGTAATTATAGTTATGTTCTTATCCTATCCCTTATGTAGTTCATTATAGTATTTTTTTAAAACATTTGGCTAATCCAAAAAATGTTTCTCTTTTGTTTATAATTCTTAAAGCCTACACTCTGTTTTATTGCTTGAATTTATTATTGTTGTCTAATTAAGACAACTACTGTTACTTCATCTTTATTATTTCATCCTTTTCACTTTCATTAGGCTCTTTGTTCCTTTAGTTTCTTGAGATAAAAATTTCATTTCATTTATTTTCAACCTCTATTTTCATGACAAATATTTTAAGACTAAAACTTTTCAGTTGAGTGCCATTTTGGCTAGATTCATAGATTTATGAGATGGATTATTTTTACTCTTTTATTTCTAAGTGGTCTATAATTTCTGTTTTGATTTCTTCTTAAACCACCAAGAGTATTCTAAAATTTTGCAAGTTTATTATCCTTTGAGTTTTTTGCTGTTGTTAATTTCTATTAACAAATTAATTTATAGATTTGTTAATTTTGAGTTGCATTTTACTTTGGTTTGATCATATTACCAGTATCATTTCAATTTTTTCCTTTGTGGAATAGTTTGAGCTTATCTTCTCAGCCTAATGCATGTTCTTATTTTGTAAAGTTAGCATGACTATTTGAAAAACAAATATTTTTTTTGTATTAGGTACAAAATATCATGGTTACTATTTTTAACACTCAGTTTTTAAATAATTATGATTTTGTCCTGAAAGTCATCTATTTATATATAAGCCTCCAATCTAATTTTTGAATAAAATTTGATTTATGGAGATATTTTATTCTTTCTATAATTATAAAGATTGAAAATATAAATAATATATTCTATGACCAAATTTATGATTGTCATCTGTTATATATTCTTGATAGTGTCTACCTTTTATTAATATAAACTATCTTTATTTCCTATTGAATCATTTTGCTTTGAATTCTATTTCCTTAGTATATTTGTGCTTCCCTTTATTTTCCACCTTTTTAACACTCTACTTTAAATACTTGTATATAGAATCTCAGCAATTTTTAGAAGTCCAATCATCATTCTTTATTTTTTAAGTTCAAGAAACGTTAATTACGTCCTATCACATGTGTTCACACACATACATGCACCAAATATTTTAAATACAGAAGACTTTCTGCCTGTAAGAACTAACAATCTACTCTTATTTTTCATTTTAAAGTTTCCATTTTAATTAATATTTCATAGTATAAATATTATTAGTACAGCAGTGGCATGGTTATACTTTATAAATGAGTGAATAATTATACATTTTTGGTATGACTTCAGCAATTTTTTATTAATAGATCTTTATTGGAGAATAATTGCTTCACAATACTGTGTTAGTTTCTGTTGTACATCAAAGTTAATCAGCCATATGCATACATATATCTGCATAACTCCTCCCTCTTGAGCCTCCCTCCCACCCTCCCTATCACACCCCTCTACGTCATTGCAAAGCACTGAGCTGATCTCCCTGTGGTGTGCTGCTTCTTCCCACTAGCTAACTGTTTTACATTCGGTAGTGTATATATGTCAATGCTACTCACTTCACCCCAGTTTCCCCCTCTGCTACCGTGTCCTCAAGTCCATTCTCCATGTCTACGTCTTTATTCCTGCCCTCCCACTAGGTTCATCAGTACGTTTTGGGTTTTTTTTTTTAGATTCCATATATATGCATTAGCATACGGTATTTGTTTTTCTCTTTCTGACTTATTTCATTCTGTATGACAGACTCTAGGTCCATCCACCTCACTACAAATAACTCAATTTCATTTCTTTTTATGGCTGAGTAATATTCCACTGTATATATATGTGCCACATCTTCTTTATCCACTCATCTGTTGATGGACATTTAGGTTGGTTCCATTTCCTGTGTATTGTAAATAGTGCTGCAATGAACACTGTGGTACATGTCTCTTTTTGAATTATGGTTTTCTCAGGGTATTTCCCAGTAGTGGGTTTGCTGGTTCCTATGGTAGTTCTATTTTTAGTTTTTTAAGGAACCTCCATACTGTTTTCCATAGTGGTTATATCAATTTGCATTCCCACCAACAGTGCAGGAGGGTTCCCTTTTCACCACACCCTTTCCAGCATTTACTGTTTCTAGATTTTTTGATAATGGCCATTCTGACTGGTGTGAGGTGATACCTCATTGTAGTTTTGGTTTGCATTTCTCTAATGATTAGTGATGAGGAGTATCTCTTCATGTGCCTCTTGGCCATCTGTATGTCTTCTTTGTTGAAATTTCTGTTTAGGTTTTCCACCCATTTTTTAATTGAATTGTTTGTTTTTTTGCTAATGTGCTCCATGAGCTGTTTGTATATTTTGGAGATTAATCCTTTGTCTGTTGTTTCCTTGGCAAATATTTTCTCCCATTCTGAGGGTTGTCTTTTCATCTTGTTTATGATTTCCTTTGCTGTGCAAAAGCTTTGAAGTTTCATTAGGTCCCATTTTAAAATTTTTGTTTTTATTTCCATTTCTCTAGGAGGTGGGTCAAAAAACCCTTGCTGTGGTTTATGTCAAAGAGTGTTTTTCCTATGTTTTCCTCTAAGAGTTTTATAGTGTCTGGTCTTACATTTAGGTCTTTAATCCACTTGGAGTTTATTTTTGTGTATGGTGTTAGGTAGTGTTCTAATTTAATTCTTTTACACGTAGCTGCCCAGTTTTCCCAGCACCACTTATTGAAGAGGCTGTCTTTTCTCTATTGTATGTTCTTTCCTCCTGTGTCATAAATTAGGTGACCACATGTGCATGGGTTTATCTCTGGGCTTTCTATCCTGTACATTGATCTATCTTTCTGTTTTTGTGCCAGTAACATACTGTTTGATTACTGTAGCTTTGTAGTATAGTTTGAAGTCAGGGAGACTGATTCCTCCAGCTCCGTTTTTCATTTTCAAGATTGTTTTAGCTATTCGGGGTCTTTTGTGTTTCCATACACATTGTAAAATTTTTCGTTCTAATTCTGTGAAGAATGCCATTGGCAGTTGGGTAGGGATTTCATTGAATCTGTAGATTGCTTTGGGTAGTATAATCATTTTCACAATATTGATTCTTCTAGTCCAAAAGTATGGTAAATTTCTCCATCTGTTTATGTCATCGTTGATTTCTTTCATCAGTGTTTTATAGCTTTCCGAGTACAAGTCTTTTGCCTCCTTAAGTAGGTTTATTCCTAGGTATAGTATTCTTTTTATTGCGATGGTAAATGGGATTGTCTTCTTAATTTCTCTTTCTGATATTTTGTTGTTAGTGTATAAGAATGCCAGAGATTTCTGTGCATTAATTTTGTATCCTGCAACCTAACCAAATTCATTGGCTAGCTCTAGCAATTTTCTGGTGGCATCTTTAGGATTATCTATGTATAGTATCATGTCATCTGCAAACAATGACAGTTTTACTTCTTTTCCAATTTGTATTCCTTTTATGTCTTTTTCTTCTCTGATTGCCATGGCTAGGACTTCCAAAACTATGTTGAATAATAGTAGTTAGAGTGAACATCCTTGTCTTGTTCCTGATCTTAGTGGAAATGCTTTAGGTTTTTCACCATTGACTATGACGTTTGCTGTGGGTTTGTCATATATGGTCTTTATTATGTTAAGGTAGGTTCCCTCTATGCCCATTTTCTGGAGATCTTTTATCATGAATAGCTGTTGAATTTTGTCAAAAGCATTTTCTGCATCGATTGAGATGATCATATAGTTTTTATCATTCTCTTTGTTAATATGGTGTATCACATTGATTGATTTGCATATATTGAAGAATCCTTGAATCCCTCAGATAAATCCCATTTGATCATGATGTATGATCATTTTAATGTGTTGTTGGATTCTGTTTGCTAGTATTTTGTTCAGGATTTTTGCATCTATCTTCATCAGTGATATTGGTCTATAATTTTCTTTTTTCTGTGACATCTTTTTCTTGTTTTGGTATCATGGTGATGGTGGCTTCGTAGAATGAATTTAGGAGTGTTTCTTTCTCTGCAATGTTTTGGAAGAGTTTGAGAAGGATGGGTGTTAGCTCGTCTCTAAATGTTTTATAGAATTCTCCTGTGAAGCCATCTGGTCCTGGGCTTTTGTTTGTTGGAAGATTTTCAATTATAGCTTCAATTTCATTACTTGTGATAGGTCTGTTTATATTTTCTAATTCTTCCTGGTTCAGTCTTGGAAAATTGTACCTTTCCAAGAATTTGTCCATTTCTTTGTGGTTGTCCATTTTATTGGCATACGGTTGTTTGTAGTACTCTCTTATAATCCTTTGTATTTCTGCGGTGTCAGTTGTGATTTCTCCTTTTTCATTTCTAATTTTATTGATTTACATCCTCTCCCTTTTTTTCTTGAGGAGTCTGGCTAAGGGTTTATCAATTTTCTTTATCTTCTCAAAGAACAAGGTTTTAGTTTTATTGATCTTTGCTATTGTTTTCTTCGTTTCTACTTCATTTATTTCTTCTCTGATCTTTATGATTTCTTTCCTTCCACTGACTTTGGGTTTTCTTTGTTCTTCTTTCTCTAGTTGCTTTAGGTTAGGGTTAGATTGTTTATTTGAGACTTTTCTTGTTTCTTGAGGTGAGATTGAATTGCTCTAAACTTCCCTCTTAGAACTGCTTTTGCTATTTCCCATAGGTTCTGGGTTGTCGTGTTTTCACTGTCATTTTTTTCTGTGTATTTTTTAATTTCTTCTTTGATTTCTTCAGTGATCTCTTGGTTACTTAGTAGCACACTGTTTAGCCTCCATGTATTTGTGCTTTTACAGTTTTTTTTTCCTGTAATTGATTTCCAATCTCATAGCATTATGGTCAGAAAAGATGCTTGTTATTATTTCAATTTTCTTAAATTTTCTGAGGCTTGATTTGTGACCCAAGATGTGACCTATCCTGGAGAATATTTCCTGTGCACTTAAGAAGAAAGTGTATTCTGCCACTTTCGAGTGGAATGTTGTATAAAATATAAATGTTGTATAAATATCAATTAAATCTATCTGATCTATTGTGTAATTTACAGCTTGTGTTTCCTTATTTATTTTCTGTTTGGATGATCTGTCCATTGGTATAAGTGGGATGTTAAAGTCCCCTACTATTATTGTGTTACTGTAAATTTCCCCTTTCATGGTTGTTCGCATTTGACTTATGTATCACGGTTCTCCTATAAATTATAAATATTTATAATTGTTATACCTTTTCTTGGATTGATCCCTCGATCATTATGTAGTGTCCTTCCTTATCTCTTGTAAAAGTCTTTATTTTAAAGTCTGTTTTATCTGATACAAGTATTGCTACTCCAGTTTTCTTTTGATTACCATTTGCATGGAATATCTTCTTCCATCCCTTCACTTTCAGTCTGTATGTTTCCCTAGGTCTTGTAATCAACTTATATATGGGTCTTATTTTTATATCCATTCAGCCAGCCTGTGTCTTTTGGTTGGGCATTTAATCCATTTACATTCAAGGTTATTATTAATATGTATGTTCTTATTATGATTTTCTTAATTGTTTTTGGTTTGTTTTTGTGGGCCTCTTTCTTCCCTTGTGTTTCCCGTCTAGAGAATTTCTTTAGCATTTGTTGTAAAGCTGGTTTGGTGGTACTGAATTCTCTTAGCTTTTGCTTGTCTAAAATGTTTTTGATTTCTCCATTGAATCTGAATGAGATCTTTGCTGGGGAGAGTAATCTTGGTTGTAGGTTTTTCTCTTTCATCACTTTAAGTAAATCCAGCCACTCCCTTCTGGCCTGCAAAGTTTCTGCTGAAAAATCAGCTGATAACCTTATGGGGATTCCTTTGTATGTTATTTTTTGTTTTTGCTGCTTTTAATATTTTTTCTTTGAATTTAATTTTTGTTATTTTGATTAATATGTGTCTTGGTTTGTTTCTCCTAGTGTTTACCCTGTATGGGTCTCTCTGTGCTTCCTGGTCTTGGGTGACTCTTTTATTTCCCATGTTAAGGAAGTTTTCAACTATAATCTCTTCAAATATTTTCTCATAACCTTTCTTTTTCTCTTCTTCTACTGGGACTGCCATAATTCATGTGTTTAGTGTTGGCCCAGAGGTCTCAGAGATTGTGTTCAATTCTTTTCATTCTTTTTTCTTTATTCGGCTCCTTGGCAGTTATTTCCACCATTTTGTCTTCCAGTTCACTTATTCGTTTTTGTGCCTCAGTTATTCTGTTATTGATTCCTTCTAGTGTATTTTTCATTTCAGTTATTGTGTTGTTCATCTCTGTTTGCTTGGTCTTTAGTTCTTCTAGATCTTAGTTAAACATTTCTTGTATTTTCTCAGTCTGTGCCTCCATTCTATTTCTGAGATTCTGTATCATCTTCACTATCATTACTCTGAATTCTGTTACAGATAGATTGCCTATTTCCTCTCCATTTATTTCCTCTCCATTCCTATTTGGTCTTATAGGTTTTTACCTTGCTTCTTCATCTGTGACATATTTTTTTGCCATCTCATTTTCATTTTTTTTCTGAGTGGGATTGTGTTCTTGTCTTACTGGTTGTTTGGCTTGAGATTTCCACCACTGGAGTTTGTAGGCTGTTGGGTAGAGCTGGTTCTTTGTGCTAAGATGAGGACCTCTGGGAGATGTCACTCCAATAAATATTCCCTGGTGTCTGAGGTTCTCTGTTATGCCAGTGTTTCAGACTCAGGGCTTGCACTACAGGAGCTTCAGCCTGCCCCCCGGTTTGTGAACCAAGATCTTACAAGTTGCATGGGGTGGCAAAAAAAAAAAAAAAAAGAAAAAGAAAAAGGAGAACAATAACAAAGTAAAAAATAAAATTAGAATAGGAAACTAACAGATACATTAGAAAAATTATAAAAATATAGATGAAACAACAACCAGAAGGTAAAACAGGACCACAATAGTGAAAAAGAGAAAAAAAAAAAAAAGGTGGAAAAGGCCTTGGCTGTGGAGAGCAGGACCTAAACTGTGGGGAGATTTGGGTGGTGGGCAGGGCCTATACTTAGAACTCACAGGGCTGGAAAAGGCTCTGGAGGGTGTGGGGGGTTGGGGCTTAGGCTCAACAGAACAGAAAGGGCCGAGGCACAGAAGGGGACCAGGTGTGCTTCCTGCCTCTGGCCTCAGAGGGTGGGGGACCCCACCTGGTATCCCAGCAGGCTTCTTGGGCTCCAGTGGGTGGGGCAATCACCCTTCACTCCTCTCCTGCTCCTTCAGTCCTGGAGGACCCTTCCCTCCTGCTTCTCCTGATCTGCCCGACTACCCTCTAATGTCCCCAGGACCCAGGCAGCCTGGATGGGGATTTGGAGGGCGGGGGACCCGCCTGGGAGCTCAGCAGGCTCCCTGAGCCCAAGTTGCAAGGGAAAACGCCCTCTGCTCCTCCCCCACCTGCCTCTCCTGTTCTCTCCCGGCCTCCCTCTTATGCACTCAGGACCAATCCTGCCCAGAGGGGACCTCTGAGGGCATAGGACCCAGCCCTAGAGCCGGGCAGACATCCCCTGCGATTGGGCAGGGGAAATGCTGGGCTTGCTCCAAGCCCCCTGAGGGTCCTTTCAGGCGTGGGAAACTCTCCCCCATCTCAGCCACCCCTCAGGGGCACTGGTCCTGTCTGGCCTCCACTTCTCCTCCCCCCTCAGCCCTCCCATGTCCTGCAGGTTCGCCTGGGGGTTCCTTCTGTCTTTCTGGGTGTTGGGGTCCCCCACCAGAGTCCAGCAGGTGCCCTAGTTGTGAGAACTCATGAACTCTGCATCATCCTACACCACCATCTTGACTCTGCCTCACAATCTACTCTTAATATATTTTTTGCTGATTATTAATCACATATACCTTCACTAAAAAGAATTAATTTGACAGCACTATTTCTAACAATTGTCTAATCATAATATTTGTAAACATATTTCTAAAAATTTACTGAGACTGCTTCAGAAATGTCTTATAACTGTATTGCCAGATATTAGTAAGTAATCTTGGCTGAAAGCATAAAAAACAGAATGCTTGAGATGTAAGCTGAAAAGAAATTTATTGAAAGGATATTTAGGAACTAAAACAAAAATCACCAAACACAAAATGGCAGGAATAAGGAAAGGTAGGCAGTACCCAGCCCTACAGCCAAAATCATTTCAGCAAAGCATTCCCCACTGCTAGTGCTGCTCAACACTGGATGCCACAGCTTGCTTTACTGCTACAACACTAGACTCTGGATATGCCCCCTGATGTCACTGCCACTTCCATCCTTGGAAACCACTACCACCTCCTGGCACCATAATGGATCCGCCACTCTCAGTAAGAGCATCTGGGTCTTGTACTTAGGTCACTTGCTCATGCCTCAAAATAAGGAGGCCTGGGAAGAATTTCTTTGCCTTTCTGAGCTCTTTGACATCTAGAGTCAGGGATCAGTTCTGTCTGCAAGCTAAGACTCATAGAATAGGTATATTCCAATATAAAAGGAAAGTTTGTATTCAAGGTAACAGAAGCAATAACAACAAGAAAAAAACAAATATGCACTAATGTACAGAAGAAATTAACAACACTGATGAGTTAAGATCTGTTGAACTTTGGGGTATAAGAGGTCCATCTTGGTTTATTAAAATTTAAGCTGTAAGGAACCATGGAAACCATCTAATTTAGCTGCTTCATTTTTTTTTTTTCCTACGAGACAACTAAGTTTGAGTGGTTAAGTGACTTGTCTATTGAAAACTAGCATGGTGCTCATTAATTCATACATTTAGCAGATACTGAACACCTAATACGTATTAGAAATAATTCCTTTCAATGGGAAAATAGAAAATAATAATAAAAGAAGGAGGAGGAGGAGACATTTTCTGTCCTACATATCTTATATTTTAATAAAAGAAGACTGATAAAAAGTAAGTAATCAGATTAGAAGTTATGGTATTTTCAGTAAGTGATAATTTATGTAATGAGGAGTGACTAGGAAGTGGCTGAGAATGGAAGTCAGAAAGAAAAGTCAGGTTACACTGAAGAAATGACTTCAGAATCAAAGCTTGGATGATAAACAGGCAGCTTTCAAAGATCCAAGGTAAGGGCATCTCAAGCACAGGAACCAGCTTATTCAAAAGTACCAATGAATGAACAAGCTTGGGGTGTTCAAGATACAGAAAGAAGGTTTCTATTCTTGCAGCATAATGGTGCAAGGAGAGTAGTGATATGAGATTGAAGAGACAAAGTCTAGAATCTAGCTCATTTAGTATATTATAGGTCATGACTGTAGATGAAAATTTAATATGACTACTATTCCCTTGTGTGTATTTTTTTTAATTTGCAATTTTCTTTTTATCTTTGTATTCAGTATTCAACAGTTTCACATTTATATGTTTGTCAGGTGATTTTTTTTTTTTTTTTTTTTTGGTACGTGGGCCTCTCACTGTTCTGGCCTCTCCCGTTGCAGAGCACAGGCTCTGGACATGCAGGCTCAGCGGCCATGGCTCACGGGCCCAGCCACTCCGCGGCATGTGGGATCTTCCCAGACCGGGGCACGAACCCGTGTCCCCTGCATGGGCAGGCGGACTCTCAACCACTGCACCACCAGGGAAGCCCTCAGGTGATTTTTTTTTTAATTTTCTTCTGCCATTTGGTGGTACTTTTCAGTCTAAAGACTCATCTTTTTTCAGTTCACAGGTATTTTTTCACATTATTTCTTTGATTATTTCCCCCCTCCATCCTGTCCATTTTATGTAATAGAATAACTTGTCAGTGGAGACACAGATATATATGTCATATCTCATAACATTTAATTTCAATTTTAGAATATTTTTGCTGGTTCTTCCAGTTTATTGTTATGTATAATTCTGTCTCATTTACTCTTTAGAGTTTATATTAAGAATCAAGTTTTGTTGTTGTTTTGTGTGTGGGAGAATAGATTAGCATTTTATACTGAGTTTTAAAAAATATTCCATTCTTTCTTATTTTTAGTTTAGAGTTTTATCATATAATTTTAAAAGCTTTACTTACTTATTTTATTATTTACTGTAAAGTCTATTTATTTTCATACTTCACTTATTTTAATAATAATATACAAACTTAATATAAGATAAAAATTACTTATTTTAATATTTTATTATTTACTTATTTATTTACTTTAAATTTATTTACTTATTTTAATATTTTAATCTTGTTTTTCTGTTAAATTTTATTATTTTCATTAACTTCATTTCCTTGGACCCTGGTTAGTTCGGTTTTTTTTTATTGTTGATGGTGATGGTTTTGTTTGTTATTTTTACTTCGGTTAAAAACTTTCTTTAATGTTGCTGTTGTTCTGAAATGCTTGATGTCTCCAAATTTTCCACTCTATTTTAAGGAAAGGAGTTAAAATCGAACCATATTGGCAGCTGGTAGCTAGGGTGTGTTTTCTCAGTAAAGTGAGAGTAAAATATTTTATTTTCATCCAAATTGACTTTCAAGTATATAATCTACAAGCTATTATCAACAGGGAGGATCCTTAGTATTGAACGTAGGTTATGATTCCTAGAGACTTAGTTTCAGTGGTTGAGAAATAGCTAAGTTACAGGAAAGCTTTAAGGAATATAGGTAGCTCATTATCTGTGTATGAGGTTCCACATCCATTGTAATAATACAGCTCATAACATACTTGGAACCACTGTTCTCCTCTGTTATCACTAATCACTGAGAATCTTCAGTGTCTGAATTGACTAATTTAGCTTTAGTTTTTGATGCAGGGAATCCTTCAGCTACTTCTTTGAGATTTTAAAAAACACTTTAATTAATTACCCAATTACATTGGATTTAATCACATGATTGATTGCAATTTTAATTAATTTAATAGTATGATTGATATATTTTTAAACTAGAATTTTGAGCAAGTGTAAGGATAGAAGAAGTGCATTTTCAACATGTAACAGCTCAACAATTTATCTCCCATCCTTTCTCAAGAAGCTCCTGGAACATCTGTTCCACCAAAACAGTAGAGGATGACAGGAAAGAGGACACCCTGGATATGATGCAGGGAGGAAAGTCTTATTTTAAAATACTATATGTCATTTACCTTTGTAAATTAACTGCTCTAAACACTTGATACACATTTATTCATTTATATCTCATAACACCCCTGAGGAGTAGGATTTGAACCAGTTAGAATTGGCTGTAAACTCTACAATAGGCTGCCTCTTCTAATGCAGTACTGGGAAGGAAGTTCTTAGAATTATGGTAATGGGATATTTGAGGCCACAGCTATGCAGAAGGCTTTGAAAGCTTTGTGCCTCCCCAGGTCTTTTGGTGACTAAGGAAAACTCAGAACATGTGATGTTTGATCTTACAGTTAATTGAATTCACTGTTTTACTTCAATTAAAGAAAGATATAAAAAGAAAATTTAATTGAGGGACTACTGGATGATGTGAGAAGGCACATTATAAAGGACCAAAGGAAGCTGAAAATGTGAGGGAAAAAAGTAGTAATTAAAATTTCATGAAAAACAAAGAAACTTTGTCTAAAAAGAAGAACAAAATGTAAACTGAGTGCACTAACTGGGTCAAGGATAACAGTATTTAACTACTCATAATAATGAAAGTACCAAATGCTGATTTAACATTAATGTGACATAATTGTATTGTGATTATAGAATAAGTGAGTATAAGAACTAAATATTTATCTCAATGGGAGGCAATAGGTAATCTATTAATTGATAAGTTCAGAGTTGGTAGAATTCGCATATAATTTCAAAATACAAAAATAATTAAAATTGCTTCAAGACTCCTAATCCTGGGGAGCAGAATTAGAAGGCAGTGTTCTGTTTGTCTTTTGAATAACTTTTAACATTTTTCCCCCTATAATTTGAAATTTTAAAACCAGGACATATCATTTCCTTAAAAAAATTAAAGTGTAATAATAGAGGAGAAAGCAGGAGAGATGAATCGACAGAAGAAAGCTCTTCACAAACCAAAGTAGAGGGGAAAAAAGAGAGAGAGTCAATTCTGATGTTATTTGATAGATTTTATTGTTATTTGGGCTTAGAGTTCAATCATTATTATAGCTAAATATATCATTTTACCTTAGCAATTTTGGTAAATTTAATCTCTCCAGATATAGTCATCATCTTCTGCGCAAAATGTATTCTTCTGTGCACCCATCTAAGTTAATGCATCACTTCTTCATGTGTCTCATGTCTCATTTATGACATTCACATTTACCAAGTCATCTCAGTCAGAATCTTGGAGTCATCTTTGGCATCTCTACCCTTTTTATGTCCACAGGTCACAGACTTCTGCCAATTCTATCCAATAATACTTCCAGTATCTCCTTTCTTTCTATTCTCATTATTGACATGTTTCAAGTCTTCATTGTCTCATCTATTTTTTTGTAAGACCCTCTAAACTGCAAACTTCAAAATTATCATTTTTATTAATATTCTTATTATAAATAATTTCAAACATATGTGAAAGCAGAAAGAAAAGTATAATGAATCTGCTCAGGATCTAGTTTAAAATATTATTATTTTACTTTATGTTAATACTAATTAGGCAATCTGTGAGTTTATTTTCATTTACTCTCTGTATTCTTCCCACACCATTTTTTGATAGTTGTATATTTTCACAGTGTATAGACACTATATACTATTTAATTTCCTTATACCATCATTTAATTTTAGGTATGGTTTATACTTAGTATTTGCTGCAAATCCTTATATGTACTGATATGTATTCAGTCATTAGTTGCATGAAGCTTGCTCTCAGAGAAGGGCTCATGAAGAACAGTATTCCCTGTTTATAATAGTTTGTATCTTATTGACTTGAAAGTAAGTATGGCTGTAAATAAAATCTTTGGCTCACATTTTCTTTCCTTGAGTTTCAGAAATACATTATTCTGTTGTTTTCTGGCATGTTAAAGTTGAATAATCTGGTAGTAATCTGATTTGTTTTCCTTAGTCACTTGGTTTTTTTTTGCCAGAAAAATTCTCTGTTTTTAAGGTTCAGTGGCTTTACTGGTATACGTTTTGTTTTGGCTCTTCTAGGTCAGTCTTCTCAAATATGTTGTCTGCCATTTCAATGTGTTGTTTGAAGTCTTCTTTTATTTCAGAAAAACGTTTCTTACATTTCATTGCTTTGCTTTTATTTGCCTCTCTCAATATCTTTTAAGGATGTTGTATCTGTTTATTCTCTTCTTTTTGATAAAAACAATTTCCTCCTTTCTATCTTCTACTTCTCTTAAGCAGAAGTATAAAATTTCTAATTTAGTTTCTATTTCTGAAATGGTTTCTTTTCTTTCCTTGTAATTGTTTCTTAAATTGTGTAAGATCTTTTGTAGTTCTGGCTTCTCCAATCACATCATATATGAGTTTTTCTAATTTCAATGTTTGTTTTTCTTTCATTGTTCTATCATTTTGTTACGTTTCTTTAGCTTGTTTTGAAATACTAAGTCAGTTTTTTTTTTTTCTGGTGTGCCATTATTTGTTGTAGGTAAGTTATTCTGCTCTTGTTTTTATTTAGTTTATAGTATATATGCATGGGCTTTACTACAGTCTTTTCTATTGCTCATATATGAATGAAATTAGTCTTCCTTTCTATACTCTTAAAGAAGAGAATATGTCAAGATAGCATTCCTAACTTCATGGCTCTAGAACTTCTTCTGTTATTTTTATAGATGTTAAAAATATAGCCATCACATATATACAATGGAATATTACTCAGCCATAAAAAGAAACTAGTTGTTTGTAGTGAGGTGGATGGACCTAGAGACTGTCATACAGAGTGAGGTAAGTCAGAAAGAGAAAAATAAATACTGTATGCTAACACATATATATGGAATCTAAAAAAAAAAAAAAGGTTCTGAAGAACCTAGGGGCAGGACAGGAATAAAGATGCAGATGTAGAGAATGGACTTGAGGACACAGAGAGGGGGGAAGGGTAAGCTTGGACGAAGTGAGAGAGTGGCATGGACTTACATATACTACCAAATATAAAATAGATAGCTAGTGGGAAACAGCTGCATAGCACAGGGAGATCAGTTCAGTGTTTTGTGACCACCTAGAGGGGTGAGATAGGGAGGGTGGGAGGGAGACACAAGAGGGAGAAGATATGGGGATATATGTATATGTATAGCTGATTCACTTTGTTATAAAGCAGAAACTAACACACCATTGTAAAGCAATTATACTCTAATAAAAGTGTTAAAAGAAGTATATATAGCCATGTATTTTTTTTTTTTATAGCCATGTATTTTAAAAATCTGTTGGCTCTCTTTTTCTTTCACAGTTCTTTCTGAACCTTCTCAATTTAGTTTCTATATCCTATAGCTTCTCTTAATGTAGAACTGTTCTAGAAAGGACATCTTGTTAATGAGTTTCAAGGAGCCATAGGGCCCAGCATCTTCCACCACAGAATTTAGACAGTCTCCTTACAGATGCCTTTGAATTAAAATGTGTACAACCTTGACCCAGTTTTGGCTCCTGTACTCTGATTAGCTGGTCATCTGTCTGTAGGTGATGTGAAGTTCTCAGGCTCTCAAGTCTATCTAAATTCACTTTGCCATCCCCCTGCTTCCTTTCTTATAGCAGCTGATACCACATGGATCTTGTTTTGTTTTTTGTTTGTTTTTGTGTTGTGTAACAGTTTTATTGAGATGTAATTTAGGTATTATCAAATTCACATTTTAAAATATACCATTCAATAGTTTTTAGTATATTTATAGAGTTGTACAGTTATGATTATCTAATATAAAAAAAATTCATCACCTTAAAGAGAAATCCATTAGCAGTCACTCTGCATTACCCCTTACAGACAGTCCCTGGAAACCGTTAATCTACTATCTGCTCCGTAGATTTGCCTATTCTGGACATTTCATAAAATGGAGTCATAAAGTGTGTGTGCATGTGTGTGTGTGTGTATGTGTGTGTGTGTGTGTGTGTGATGCAGGGGACACGGGCTTCTTTCATTTTAGCATAATGTTTTCAAGACTTATCCATATTGCACCAGTTTTTATATTGCTGAATAATGTTTCATTATATGGTTATACCACTTTTTGTTTATCCATTCATCAGATGATGAACATTTGGGTTGTTTTATCCAGGTCATGTGTTTACTTTCCAGTAACTCCTTAGAGAATGTTATTGCTTCTAGATCTCTATATTTTGCTGTATCAAGCTCATAGTCACTCTATCAAGTTTTATTTTACCTAAATAAAGACTACTTTGAATCTATTTAAATATGCAAGTTCAGAGAAAATATAAGTATAAATGAAAGTAAAAATGAAAAAGTAAGATTTAAATATATTTCAAAACGCTGTAATTTAGAAACCATAGATGGTTATAAGATTCCAGTTTGAATGGGCTGTGTTTTAAAGTTCTGAGTGTTTCTTCAATAGAAATCTTCAAACAGTTACTGGATAACAATCTAACAGAAATATTATAGGGAGGTTTCCTGCTCTAGTCTGAAAGTTTAACAAAATGATCAAGAAGATCACATCAAATTCTCTGCTTCTCTGATTTTATATATCCTAGAAATTATGAAGTAGCTTTAAATAATCATTAACATTTTATGTGCTGTCAATTGTTACATAGAATTAAGTTTTTTGATGGGGTATCTACTCACATAAAATATAGGCATTTCTATCATCTCACAGAATAGTCATTCCTAAAAAATTTTTAGCTCTTTTGCAAAACCTCACATTAATAATGTCAGGGCTTTTTAGTGAAATCAAGGATAGGCAAGGCCACTCAAAATCTGTAAAACTTTGCAATTGGAACAGAAACACAAACAAATAATAGCATTCTTTATAAATATACTGGTACAGTTAAAAAAATATATGAAATCTCTAATAAGTATGAATATTATTACAATAGGACTTTGTACAATAGGACTTTATTTACAAAAAAAAGGGGCAAAAACATAGCTCTGGAATGAGGAATAAGGAAGGTCTGAGTTAGGTTGCTCTATTATGGAGACAAAAACAAAAATTACAAGGTGTATTAGTTTTCTAGGGGTATCCTAACAGATTACCACAAACTGGGTGACTTAAAATAACAAACATTTATTCTCTTACAGTTCTGGAATCCCTAAAATCAAGGTATTGGCAGGCCATCACTCCCTCCAGAGTCTCTAGGGGAAATTCTGTTTCTTGCCTCTTTCAGTTTGTAGTTGTACTATGGCAGTTTCTGCCTTAATTTTTTCATATGGCCTTGTTATCTTCATGTATTCTCTTCTTCTGTCTGTCTCAAATCTCCCTCTGCCTTCTTCTTATAAGGACATATGTTATTGGATTTAAAGTCCATTCAGATAATCCAGGTTAATATCATCTCAAGGTCCTTAATTATCAATATATTTGCAAAAACCTTTTTTCCAAAGAAGGCAATATTCACAGGTTACAGGAACTAGGATGTAAGCCTAGCTTTGGGGGACCACCATTTCATCTAGTACACAAGTATCACCGTGAACTCTATAATAATCATTTTCAAGTTAGAAGAGTTGTTCAACATGATCCAAAAGGTCTATTGTGGGATCAGTGGGTACCACATAAAATACTATATTGCTTCATGGCTTGCTGAATTCAGCAGATACTTGGCACTAAGCACTAAAGTGCTAAGGAATATCATGTATGAACCAACCAATTTATGCATCATATTGACATCATTCCCCTGTTTATCAGTTGTGTATGACTAATCTACTTTACAGAAAATACACATTGTAGCAGAAAGTCTCTATCTTTCAGAACAAGCCATAACTCAAATATAAATTAGCTGAAAACTCTGCCTTGGTTCTAAAATTTTAGGTCCCTATCAGTTTTAGAATTTTTAGAAGAGCAAAATTATGTTTTAGTTATTGAGAAACTTGACAGAATGGCATTTAACAAATCACTGAACTAGAATTTGAGGTGCATGTATACAGCAGGGGGAAAATGATATTTTATCATATGGCACTACAAGTTATATATATAAAATATAACCTTATTCCTAAAGAAAGTAGTTTTTGGAACCATTTAAGTAGGGATATAAAATAATAATACATTGAGAATGGTTCATTTCTCATACATATATTTTTTTTCAAAGAAGGTATCATCAAAATACAGACTTAATGACTGTTTTCAAGGTTCACAATGAGCTACTAAAATTCAAACTTTTCTAGCTTGTTTTTTTTACCCTTAGACTATTTTTGTCAACTTTAGCAATGTGGAGCATACTGAGATTAGTATTTCCATTAATACATTTTGTTGACTCAGGCTGAAACAGAATGAAATCCACTGCATGTCTATGGGGACCAGGGAGGAAATCCTTTCATATTTCATTTCTGTCAGTATTCTTTTAAAGAGAATATAAAATACCTTACAGTTTAAGAAATTATATTTAGAAGAGTCTCTGAAGGATTTGATTACCTTATTGAAACCCTGTACTGGTTTCAGTGAAATCATCTTGAGATACACTAATACATTACAGAGTATTTCTTATTTTGGAGTAAAAATAGAGATATTTTGAGATATGACCACAGTAGAGTGACATTGTCTGATACTTGCTTCAACAAATTGACAGCTAAAAATACTTTCTTCCTTACTAAATAACTACTTAGGCTACATTTTATAATTTCTCTTAGTAGCACAATTATGTTAAATAATGTTCTGTGCTTATAAAAATCAAAATATTTCTAATATGAGAAGTATACATGCTTTGGATTCACAAAAGCATGCATGCTTTGCACAGATAGTGTAAATAGATTCCCTTTCAGAAGTAAAGTTGGATTTGCTTTTGGAAAGGGCTATCAATATTTATCTTATTATTTATAATGATATCATTTTAATGATTTATTTTATCATTTTTAAGACTAAGGACTTTCAAAATATATAGCCTGTACTCTAAAGAAGGGAAGGAATATCGCAGGCAGTCCCCACCATGTATCTCCTTTTGTTTTGCTCCATCACTCAGTCTTAAATCCTTAATTACATTTTTTATGTCAGTTTACTCATTCATTTGGTGAATTCCAAAAAGTATAATAATACATATTTAAGACCCTTTATCATGTATATCTTTAGGCATTTCTTAATTATTATATTTCATGTTAATTCAACAAATTCTACAGTTTTTAGCACTTAGTATTATATATGATGCTCTGTTAATGACTGTGTGGGTAAGTTGGATAGGACATGGCTCCCACCAATATGGCCTTTAGATCAATGAAGAAGAGCTCCACAAGTCAGAAGGCCTTGAATATAACAGATTTATTAAAGAACACATGACAATTTCTGCTCAGCACACCACATATCTTAAACATTTGCTGTCATGATTAACACCATTCAGATCCCAGGAAAAGCTTCACTACATATCTTGGCACTTGTTCTTGAAGCAAAAGGTGATTGTATCCAAATGTTTTGAAAATTTGTGGGCTGTACCATTTTCAATGTCAAAGACTGACATACTTCTTCGCAGTGAAGAGAAAGTTTGAAAGGTAGAAGCACTCTAAAAAAAAATAGGGTCTTCCCTGGTGGCTCAGTGGTTGAGAATCTGCCTGCTAATGCAGGGGACACGGGTTTGAGCCCTAGTCTGAGAATATCCCATATGCTGCGGAGCAACTAGGCCTATGAGCCACAACTACTGAGCCTGTGCGTCCAGAGCCTGTGCTCCGCAACAAGAGAGGCCGCGATAGTGAGAGGCCCACCCACCGCGATGTAAGAGTGACCCCCGCTTGCCGCAACTAGAGAAAGCCCTCACACAGAAATGAAGACCCAACATAGCCAAAAATAAATTAATTAAAAAAAAAATAGATGAACAATTAATTTTTAAAATCCTTTCTTTCAGCTAACATGAATGTGTTAGATTCTTACATAACAAAGTACTGTTTCCTGAGAATGCAGAGTGTTCATTTTCTTGCATCTCTTTGTTCTCCAGTTTGCAATCCTTAAAGTACTTAGAAATAAGAACACTTTTTATAGCTGTTGCAAATTCTGGCTGAGGATTTTTTTCAAAATTTAACAATTCATATTACTCTTAATTTTGAATAAATGTAGATCTAGATGTAATATGCATAAAGCTTGATACCAATACCTTACATTGGTTACTAGATGGACACTGAATGACAGACTTGTGAATAGGTCTACTTTTATAAAAATAATTATTTTAAATAAACATTTCATAAAATTTCATAAAATTAAATCTATCTATAAAATTAAAAAATTTTGATAATCATTAATGATCATTTATACATTTATTTTAACTTACAAGAGTATTTTGAATATTTTAGTATATTAAATATATGTGAAAATATATTTTAAAAATTTTTGCATTTAATTTTAATTACATATTTGATTAAAATGTATTGAACTTTCACCTCCTTTGGAATAATTACATTTTATTAATTTCTTTAGATCATTATGTGAAAATCTTATCACCATGATTAGTGACTTTGCTGAAATGAAGGCAAGAAAAGTATGTTTTATGAAATAAGTGTGTAATAATTTATGAAATATCTATATATGTAGTTTGTGTGTGCATATGTATTTATGCATCTAATGTCTGAAGCTTATCCACACAGCATCAGGCATGTGTAGTGATATTTACATTTATTCATCTTTGATATTTACTAACTTTTGAAAATGATAGCTTGACACGTTTTTTTGATTTTGTCATTAGAAGGGTATATTTGCTAAGGTAAGAGGCTAGAACATATATTAATTTACAGTTTGTTTAATTTATAGTTTTAAATATTGAGACCTATGATAGGTGGACCTGCATTTCTAGTCATGTCTCAGGGCCTGTTGATGTCAGGGCCAGGCCAGATTTGCTCTTTTAGGAGATTGCGGGTCAGTTGAGGAGAATGATGTATACAACTGACCCAAGCCAGTATCTGTGAAGGGCTCTAAGGGCATGATCCAAAACGCCAATTAGGCCTAGTCAGGATGAGAAAATAGACTATCATGACAAAATATACTATATTCACTAGTGCATTTCTTGTATTATAAAAATGAACACTCATTGTGGAAAATTTGACAAATATAAGAAGGTATAAAATTTTACAAATAAAAATATCCACAGTGCTAATATCTTGAGAGAAAACTACTGCCAATATTTTTAGCTGCATTTTTTAATTTTGTTGTGATTATTTATAAAATTTTAAAATATTGACCTTTTTATCTTTTTTGTGTATGAAAAAAAATTTACTTTGAAAAATGTGTACATTGAAAATACTAAAGTCTAGAATTCTACAAGTCATAAATAGCAACTCAATATTTTTGGTATACTTCTTTTATATTATACTATTCTTATATATGCATATGTATTTATATACTGAATATTAGTTAATGAAGGAACACCACTGGCCTGAGATTCAAGAGGATATGAAAAGGAGGCTCTACGACAGATAATATTGATGTCATATTCTAAGTGATTTATTATTATTTCTCAATTAAAATAGAAGTAACACAGTGGATCAAGTAATTCAATGTGAGTTTTAATTATCAAGAAAATCATTAATTAAGTTTGTTGGCTATTAAGCTGGCTTGTTTTTTTTTTTTTCTAAACAAACCAATAACTTTGAGAGAGACAAAAATAAAAAACTTTGGTTTAATAATGCACTGAGCCTAGTAGCTCAACTGTATAGCTTCGATATTGTTATTAGCAAGTGCCTGGAGGAAAAAGCTGTATTTCATTTTTAAACTTCTATCAACTCAGGAAAAAATCTCAACCGCACTCTTGATGAAGGAAGTATACTCAAGAGATATTCCCTGGTACAGGGGAAGGAGAAAAAAGAAACAGCTGGAGGTAGTATCATAGGATTAAGCCTCACATTTTAGGCTGCAGAATTTATTTTTATCTTTAGAATCCAAACAGAATAAGCAGTTCTGTTAATCTATTAATATCATGATTTTTTTCATTTTTAAATTGTAAATTATCTACTTCTGATTTTTTTTTTGGAGTTAGAGTCAAACCATTTTTATTTTTAAGATTTATTAGTCCCATTATTTCTGAGCCCATACATATCTGGGGATGTCTTTTAGTTTTCTGCATGAATGGGAAATAACTTGAAAGGCATAATATTTCTAATTCTTAATATTTTCTTTTAAAATCCTACCACATTACTCCATTGTTTTCTGCAGAGACGAGATCTGAAACTAACTTGTTATTTACTTCTTTTTCTATATGGATGACTTTCAGATTTATTTCTTTATAAATTAAAATTTTGCTACGCTATATATGGTTCAAATCTTTTATTTATTTTTCTTTAGAATTAGTAATGATTTGGATCTGCATTCTCAGTTCTCTTTAGAGAATTTTTATGGTTAATTTATGATGTACATTATTGCTTCTGCTTCAGTTCATCTCATTTCCTTATTGGAAACATCTCCCATGTTCTCTTCAATTTTCCTTTCTCTAGGCCAGCTGTCCCCAACATTTTTGGCACCAGGGGTCAGTTTCGTGGAAGACAATTTTTCCACGGACCTTGGCGGGCGGTGGGGAATGGTCTAGGCAGTAATGGCAGTGATGGGGAGGGCAGATGAAGTTTCGCTCGCTGGCCCGCCACTCACTTCCTGCTGTGTGGCCCGGTTCCTAAGAGGCCGCAGACCAGTACCAGTCCATTGCCTGGGGGTTGGGGACCCCTGCTCTAGGCCACGGGAAATGCAAGTTCTTGTGTGATCTCCATTTTACTGAACTTCTCAAGTCCTCATAGAATCTACTTTCTCTTTCTTTGGCTATTATGCTTGCTGTCTGACTACAGGGATTGATTTTGACCTCTTGAGACATTTTTACATTCTTTCTCTTACCTAGAATATATGTCCCATTTTATACTTTTCTAATTCTCCCTGGTATATTTCTAAACTGGTTACTTCCCTCTCACTCTCAATTCCTAAAAGGAAAACAAACTGTTTTTTAAACATTCTTCAATATATATTTTGAAAAGATTTTGAAGCTATACCAATAGTAATGATAAAATAATCAGAGTCTTTCCCAACAAAATTAGGGTATCAAATATATTTTGTTACTTAACTTTAGTAATGCTAATCGGATGTTTCATAATGTCTTCTGCTATCTCTACTGTTTGTTACATTATGTATTGGGCTTTAGAAAATATTAGATATCATTCTGTTTATCTCCTTCATTTAGAATTACTGAGGCACAGAGAGATTAAGCTACTTACCTCTATCTCTCAGGTAGTTATTAGAGGATATGGAACTTCAGTCCCCTCTTCAAGGACTTTTGTACTAAAACTTATTATGTCATTCTGGGTGAAAGATGTTTGGCAGGTGTATCATTTTTAGAGTCATTGCTTTCCATTCATTTCCAATTATTTTATCATATCTTCTGAGAAAACTGGGTAGAATGTTCTAACAGCAAGGCAGTGGCCAATATTTGTGGTCCTCATTTAGCTGAATGTCACAGGACTGGACTTACAGTGGCAAATATTTAATCATCTGTCAGCCTCTTTTTGGTGACTTTGAGCTAGTCAATATCCAATCATGCATTTATGCCATCTGTATTCAGTTCATCTTCAACCATAGGCCTGAATCTATTTAGATTGGCTTTGGATCTGTTGTACTCTGCACTCCTGTTATTGCTACTGAGTATTTCTTATTACTGAATTCTTCTTGTCTTCTTTTCAGGCTCTCTTCTTCAGTGCTGATTCAAGATACCTTAAAAAAAAAAAGTATCTGTTCATACCACAAAGCAAAAGCCTGGTTTCAGAGATGTAACTCACCAATTAAGATTTAGGATTATAGACTTGAAAAGAACTATAGAGATCTTCTAATCCAGAGCTATAGAGATCTTTTAATCAAAATCTAGGCATCCTGAGATTCTTTCAGGGATACTTCAAGATCAAAACTAATTTTTTAATAACTTAAGGTGTTATTTCCTTTTTACTTTCATTCTCACTTGAGTATCCAGTAGGGCTTTCCAGAGGCTACCTGACTGAATGCTAAAGATATGTTCAGTTGCCTTCTATTAAACCAATAAAGAGATATGCAAAAATGTAATATAATATCATGCTTATCAATATTTTTGTTATGGAATGCATAATTTTGTTCTTATAAATGTTTTTATATTAACATGTACGGAGTTTATTTTTGTTATTTTAAATGAATTAATAAACACATTTAAAATTTTTCTCAGTTTTAACTTCTAATGCAGTACTAGTTAACTGCCTCTTTAAGCTTTCAGTTTGTTTCTTGACTTTAATATTTACAAGGTACAACTAACTTAGGGCAAGTTAATTAATCATGCTAAGCCTTCTATTTCTACATAGGAGACTAAAAAGGGATCAACTAAACATGCAATAAATGCTATTTATTATTAATAAGTGAGATTCAGGATATTTATGTTGCCTTTCTTTTAGAATTGTGAAAGCATTTTGTAGATGGTAAAATTTTATAAGAATATTTTACCTGATTGTCATTAGCATTCAAGTTTGTAGATGCCTTGAACTAAATCCAATGACATAATTTCTAAAATCAGAATTCCAGGTGCCATGTTAAATTGTCTACTCTTTCTGTGCCAGGAATAGCACCACTTTATCCCATGGCTTTCCATTTTCTAAATTTGGATCTAGAGTTATAGAAAACTATATGTCTATAAGAATTCTAAAAAATAATAATATTTCTAATAAATAGGTCTGCTTAGTCACAGAACAACTCAAATAAGCAAAGTGATGAAATAATTGTTCTTTGCATTCTTAAATATTTAAGATAATTCTCCATACTTTCTTTAAAAATTTCCCTTTTTAATGTTTTCAAGACTTCAAAATATGAAGTCTCAGTTAGTTGTGTTTTAATGATTGTAACTTGTCTGAATCTCTTTTTAAAGAGAGAGGTGTGTCCTAGTGTATCAACCAGCAACAACTAATTGCAGTTAACAAAGTGATTAGAAGATGGGCTCAGGAATCCTGGGGCCATCTTCTAATGGGCTGAAAATCAGGAATCCTGAATACATAAGTCAGGAGAATCTTTTAATAAAGAGAAAATGTAACATAGAAAAATATAGTATACTTTCAGTGATGCAGGTCCTTTGCTTTGGGTATATCTTCTGTATTATAGCTATTCTGTACATAAAGATTTAGGTTTTAACTGGAAATAAGTAAAGAAAATTTAAACAATGACAATGACTTTGTGGCTTCACTAACTTTCATATAAAAGGTCCATATAATAACCCTATCTGCTGTTATCACACTGTTTTTCTATTACATTTTGTACAGTGGCATGCTTTTGCCTATGGCTCTTAGGAACAGTTCAAGTCTAGATAGCCAAATGTTAAACTAGTTGACATTGGAATTAAATTCTTGATTCTATCACTAATAGTGCAATGCTCCACCAAATTTAAGAAGCGGCAGCCTAAAGCACACATTATCCACAGAAATTTAAGGAAATCAAATGTATATAAAGGAAATCTATGAATTTTAACCCATTCTATAGTGTACATAAACAGAGAAAAAGTAACTGCTTTGTTTTTTCTATATTAAATTTGTGAATATTTCTCCTGAATCCCAAGCTTTGAACAGTGTGTATGTGGCAGAGGGAAGGGGAGTGACTCCCCAAATGACGGTCAAGAAACAATCCAATTAAAGTGTCATGTAGTGTTTGTTTATTTGGAGATAAAACTTTTCAATTCTCAGATTATCTCCCCACCCCTAAAATCACCATCATTTCATATAAACAAGAGGGGTGAGGTTTTTGTGTCTTTGCAAACTTGACAGTAAAGGAACTTCGTGTTTGCTTTTGGGTACATAAAGGGCAATGACTTTTCTTTCTAGAGCCACATCCTACAGGTGAATTTGCATTCTATTCTTTTTGTTTGGGTACTGAAGACTTCTCAGCCATCTTCCTGTTGCTGACTCCTCCCCTTCTCCTCAGCACTCTCCAGCTGTCAACCACTGCTATCAGCCCATGGTGACAGATATCACCTCACCACACCATAACAGATGCCAAGGGGCGCAGAGGGGGAGTGGTCCTGGCTCTCAGTTTACTTCCAATCCATACAGGAAGTAAAATTTAAAAAATTTAGAAAGCTAACTTCAAAGCTTCTCCCCACCCAATCACATTTTGCTCTAGGTTATTTACGACACACCCTGCAAAATCACCCCCTACCAGTGGTTGAATAGGTAGTCAGGGGAGAAATTCCTACTGTTAATTCTCTTTTCAGCAAAGCATTTCTCCTCTTTTCTACTATTTTTCCAGGATTAAAATGGGGTGAATTTTTCTTTTACTTCTTCTAAGTAATACACCCCTTCTTACTGAGTTGAGCTAAGACTTAATTGTAGACACAGAAGGAGAAATTATTGAGACTGACTCGGCAGGCCTATCCTTGGTGTGTTATATCAGAACTAAAAAATCTGGTAAATTATCTTTAAAGAAAGTATCCAGGCTCACAAATTCAAATATATGTATATATGCATGTGAAAAAAATAAGTACAGCAAAAAGACAAAATAGAAATGTCTCGAGATATTCAACCCCTAGATGGTGACGTAATGAGTTACTATTATTTATATTATATTCTTTGCTTTATTTCCCATATTTTACGTTACTTTTATGATCAGAAAAAATATACTAAAATGTCCTTTTATTCTCAGAAATACCACTAAAATGACTTTTCCCAGATATCTCTCCCCCTCACCATAACATAAAATAGAAAATGGAACAAAGAAGAGATAAGATGTACTAGGAATTATTGGGTTATAATCAAGAAATTCTTTAGGATAAAACTATAACATGTAGATGTAATTTATGGATTACTGTGTGTGAAATTTTAAACAAAAAAAATGCTATTTTCTTTCTTTCCTGAATGTGGTAATGCCTGATTGAAGTACAATACCAGTTAACTGGCCTTATATAATAGTGAGATTGTTTATGAAAAGAAGATATAAGAAACTTACTTAAGTGTACCAAAAAAGGATAAACTTTAATCAGAACAAAAGAGATTTTTCAAAAAGCATCATCTTTCTAAAATCCCTTTTTAATCTCTAAAATAAAAGGGCTGGGCAAATGATCTCTAAGGTCCCTTTCTACTACAGTGTTCTCTGATAGCATGAAATCCGACTCCCTAATGAAGGATAATACTGCACTGAATCAGGCCAAAGAGATTTACTGATAGGAAATAATGAGAAACCCAAATTAATCAGCAGAATGAAGGAAACTAGGAATGGCTTATGGCTTATTTTAATAACAAAAACAAATAAAGTAGAACTGCATCTGAGTTGAAATAATGATGCTAAAATAATGTTAACATGTGAAACCAAGAGTTCCAGTGTTTCAATGTTAACATTGGACTAAATTGCACATATAGATAATATATAATTTTGATTATATTTATGAAGTCGCTTTTTAAATATAATCAATACTACAAGCAAAATATTTCATTATTTTTTTTTATATCTCTTATAGGATCAACCAGATGGGACTTGATAACTTTAATTAATTACAGTGACACTTCATTTGTCAGGAAGCTTCTTTTCTGGCTGACTCACTTGTCTGAAACCCCATAAAATTACGGGAGATTGCCCCAAAACCACTTAAAATCCATGTCACATTAATATAAAAGCTTGGAGTCAAAGTAAAATGGTAAGAACACAGTAAGAGATGACAGGCCGATAATAAGGGAGAGGAGAGATAACTATAAACTACAAACACAAGAGCAAAAAGCTTACTGATTTGAGGCCATCTAATCCAAGAAAATCGTTCTTATGTGCCTGCCTTAATGCCAAATGAGGAATCTTTGTATTTTCTTAGTATAATAATTGAGGCTCATCATTATGGTAATTATTTTTTTAAAACAGTGACATTTATAATGTTTGTATAAAAGTTTCATCAAAGATTATTAAAGAAATACAACTTTGGCTCTTAAATGGATATATTTAAATAGTCAAAAAAATACACTTTTGTAAAACTAGTTCATTTCATTGTAACAAATTATAATTAAAGCTAATAGTGTTTTTGAAGTATATTCTCTTTATTCTTTTAGTGGGACAATTTATTCTTTTCTATAGAGTCAGCTAATGTTGGTTTAAAGTCTTGCTTTTACATTTGAAATTTTAAATTCTTTTTAAAATTTTATCTCGAAATTTTTTTTTAGTTACAGAGCAGAAGATGTTAAGATTTTGAGAGTATCTCTTTGGATGGTGTTTGATCTAAAAGGCCATTTTTTAAACCCTGCTATTTGTAACCTGTTGCTAGATCATAGCTAGTATAGGTTAGTAATACGTAAATGATAGCTATAGGACAAATGATGGCTATAGGACAACTGGGAATAATGTATTACAAAAATGTTTACTGTAATTATTATGCATTTTGTATGTATTATAAATGAGAACATTTTTATAATATTTAAAGAAGTAAAGAGTTCTGCTTAATTCTCTTTCTCCCTTATGTGGAGAACAATTAGGAGAAGGACTTGGGGATGAGAAGGGCGGGAACAATTTTACATGAAGTTTCATGGAAATGAATGGTAGATCCAGAGATCTTTTCTTTGCGTGTTGCCAACATTTCAAGTTGGTACAGACAATAGTAAATGTTACCTAGACAAAGTCTAGGAGCCAAGGAATGGAGTTAAACATGGGCAATGGGACCAACAGTATTGAGAGATGAGTAGTAACAGAGAGTAAACAGTAAAAATGTCTGAGAAATTTCCAAAGTAACATATAGACACCTGAAAAAGTTCTGGGGGCATTCGTGCGACAGTTGGCATGTGTATGCTGAATATGTGTAAAGGAACTGAGATGGGGTGGAAAATTCTTCTGAGACCTGTACATCTGTGTACCTAGAAGGATCTATTTAAATAAAAATTTAATGCCATTTAATTTTTTAAATGTTTTACTTTGTGCACACTTTTATGATACCTCTGAAAATGATTTTTATGTGTAAAATAGTTATGTACTATAATATTCCCAGGTATTATTAATAAAAGTACATTAATGATGTCTTCAAATACTCTTTCCTGAGTATTATTACTATAAGGCAGTTTGTCATGTCAGCATTAAAAAGACAAATCCTAATTGTTGCAATAAAAACCCACCTAATACTTGTTGCATTAATTATAAGTACCATTTCCTTATAATCTGGAAAGTTTGGTAATACATTAAAAAAGAGAACATTTTTATTTAATTATACAAATTACTTTTAATCAAAGAATTACATCTCTTCATATAGAATGGGAATGCTCTTCATTTTTAAGAACCTGTATAAATTTCTATAAATTTTTCAACTTAAACTCCCAAACCTAAATTTTATATGGACTGCAGTAGAGTCACAGTAGTAATAAATTGGCTCTTGCTGAGGCCAATTCAAAATTTTCTTCCAATATCACCATTACCTAGCAATTGTGCCATTGAATAGTCCTTTTAATTTATCTATTTCTTTGAATATCTAGACTATAAACTCTGTGAAGGCAGGGACCATGTTTGAAAATTCAGCACATAGCACCGGGCTTGGCATATAATAGATATTCATTATATGCCTATCCAGTGATGAAAATAATGAGTGAGTCAGTGGATTTTTCCCTTTTTTCCCAATTCATTTGGTTGAAACTTGAGTACTCTTCCTAATTGTATTCATTGACATTCCTGACTGGTTCTTGAAAGCTAATGCTAATTGAGACCAGATGTCCCAGAATAATGACTCCTCATTTCACCATACTGCTCCACTTTCCTGAACAATAATCTGGAATCCCCACTTTTACAGTTAGGTTAGCCTGTTTGATTCCTCAAGTACTAGGCCCTGTAGCTGAATTATTTCCCCATAGCTCAGTTACAATATGCAGAATGAAACAAATAACAATATGTAGAATGTAAGAAATACTCATTCATTGATTTAGATTTTCAAGTAATTGTGCTCTTTGTTCCCAATGTCTTGTGGGTAGTGGTTATGTCTTGTATTAAGTAATTCTATATAACATTTTAAACAGCTTCTCACATGAGCTTGATAATAAATGAATATTTATTTGTATTGATTTACTTTAAATTAATCATAAATATTTCTCTCCTTTGAATAGCAAACATTTGAGGTTTTTAGCCATTTTTGTATCAGATAAAATATAATCTCCAGCATATATTGTACAGAACTATTAGGTTAAAATGCTATCCATTCAGTCATTTTCACATACATTTATTCATTCATAAATATTTACAAAGTATCTACTAAATACAAGATTTCATGTAAGGTAGAATGGTAAGAGCAGAAATAGCCTCAACAATGACAGTATGGTCTCTGACCAGATGAATTTACAGTCTAGTAGAGGATGTAAGTAAAATACTTTGGTATCAAACAGAACACAGTAGTCATAAAGGGTGTAATGCTGTGTTTATAAAAGAGTTCAAGGATCTGGTCTTATTCACTTCCGTCTCCTCAGTTCTAGCACAAAGTCTAATTCTTTTTATTAAAACAGTGCATTTTTTTCTTGTTTTTAATTATTTTTGATGATCTAAAACAGTTATATTTTAAACCTTACATTACATAATTTACTAAGGCACACTTATTCAACATTTTAGAGGCAAAATGGAGACTTATGGTTTTCATACCCTTTCGATTGCTGATGAAGCCTTTTCTGGTATGACCCTATTAGTCATTAGACCAGTTAAGCTCATATTATATTCTTACATAGTACATTAGCACATTTCTTCCATGCATAAATGGAAAGGATTGTAGTCTAGGGTTTCAATCTCGGCGTGTGTGTTAAGGTTGATCACCAGCAGCTCAGTATTGTGCTTTCCTATTGGAGTCTTGTCAGACAAGGTTTATTTTCCTTAAGGTCTAAGTATCTATTTATGCATCTTTTCCCCCCTCTCTCTTTAGTAGAGATTTAGAAAACATCACCACTGTTTCACCTTTTGGCTTTGGATCAGAAGCTTTCCTTTTCTCTTTGGATCAGTCTCATGTCTTCCACATTAACATCTAACAAATTATCCCATAGTAGATATTTCATCCACTCAATCTTGTCATGGGAAAAACTGAAGTTGCTTACATGAAACCATCAGTACAGAGGTTATAGCAAATGCATGGCACTTTAGCATTTTTTTAAAATGGAGAACTGTGGGGTTTTTTTTTAATATACAATTTTTAAAAATAAATTTATTTATTTATTTATTTTTGGCTGCGTTTGGTCCTTGTTGCTGTGCACGGGCTTTCTTTTAGTTGCGGCAAGCAGGGGCTACTCTTTGTTGCAGTGTGTGGGCTTCTCATTGCAGTGGCTTCTCTTGTTGTGAGCACTGGCTCTAGGCACATGGGCTTCAGTAGTTATGGCACTCGGGCTTAGTAGTTGTGGCTTGCGGGCTCTAGAGTGCAGGCTCCGTAGCTGTGGCACACGGGCTTAGTCGCTCCGAGGCATGTGGGATCTTCCCAGACCAGGGCTCAAACCCATGTTCCCTGTACTGGCAGGCAGATTCTTAACCACTGTGCCACCAGGGAAGCCCAGAACTGTGTTATTGATTTCACAATGTCTGGGTACTTGTGCTCTCTAATGCCAGTTTCAAGTAAACAACACAGTAGTGTGGATATAAAGGACTTAATATTTCTTTAAAAATACCAAATATTCTGTTAACAAATCTAAATCTGCCTCACCCCAAACTTAAAGAACCATAAAGTTGTTCTAATATCTAAAACAGCCAGTATTACAAATAGAATCCTCACATATTTAAGCTATGGTAGTAATAATTATAGGAAAGAAAGTATATTGACCTTGGAGTGTTTCCCTAAATATTACTGCAACTCTTTTTTTTGCTCAGCCAAGGTGTCTTATAGAAACATGGTCATTCTGTCTTCACTCCATAAATAGAACTTTATTTTTTTCCTTTCATGTTTTGTTTTCCTTCCCTATTTGTGCTTTTTCTCCCATTCTTTTCTCAATGAGAGATTCATTAATCCAACAGCAAGAAATACTCCAAAATGAATAGAGAAACCAGGTCAAATTTAAAAAGTGTTAATAGAGGAGATGAAGTATAAATTTTTCTATATTCAGAAGTTAGAGTCACATTTTTAAAATAAAGCTGCTATAATAAGAACTGAAGAACATTAAAAAATTCATGTGAATACCAGTGCTAAAATAAAACAAACAAACAAACAAATGTAAGGGCTAGATAAGGAAATAAAAACACAAAATGAACAAATTAGTCATCTGGAAATTGAACCAAAGTATTTTTGTGTTTTGTGGTAATTGTCATAAGTTGACTTAAAATAGTCCCCAAATTAGAATTCATATAAGAAATAGTCTTCAATCAAATGTAATTGATAAACAGAATAGTTGCAAAAATATTAAACCAACTTAGAAAAAATTTAATCTTCTGAAATATTTTTGGATTAAGAAAAAAACAAAACTGAAGTTGCAGAATATTTAAAATGAAAGTATTTTGAAAATGCAACTAATTAACACACATAGTGTAAGGCCTGAACAGGTTTCAGGGGAAAATTATCTTTCAACATGCTCATTATAGAAGAAGAGACTAAAAATATGTGAACAAAACACTCAACAGCAACAATAAAAATCTAGAAAGAGAAAAATGAATGAAACCAAAAGAAGATATTGGATTAGTATGCAAAACCCAACAGCTTTATCACTCTTATGAAAGATAACATTAAGGTTAAAAAAATGAAAAAGGGAAACTTTCCAATAACAATATAAACCATAATACTCCAGAACTGTATGAAGAAAAATATAATTTCTTTACTGCTAGTCATAATTAAAGACCAGAATAAATGGAGATGACCATCAAGGTAAAATGAATTGATATTGTGAAGTTGTGGTGGACAGTGTGATACACCATCCAGATTCTTCTTCGATGAAAGAGTTGTTCCCATAACTGCTAAGGGTGCTATTGACAGACAGTCTTCAGCTCTCTTCCCCTTTGTAAATTGCCTCAGCTGAAGAGAGCCACCTTGCCCAGGGTCATAGCCCTTCCCTGGTCTTTCATTCCCAATGACTGATTGATGAGGGAATTGGCCTCTTTCTGCCCAACATTGGAAATCTCTGACTGGCCGGGGGCCATTCTAACTCCAGAGCTGCCAGTGAGATTGAGGCTGTTACTGGGCCTGCAACATCTCATCTCCTCCTTCTGACAATTACTGTTTACTTTGTTCTCTTTTGAGAATATAGTGCATGCTCTCTTGGTCTCCAAGTCTCTTTTCCAGGGAATGTAGCCTATGACAGTTATAGTTATCCCTTCTTCCCCAATTCATTTAACAAATTTAACTTCCTCAATCTATGAAAGAAAGTAATTGCAATCAAATTCCAAAAGGATTGGTGTGTATGTGTGGCAGGGGGAAAGGGGTTACATGATAGTTTTAAGGTTTAAGATTTGTTTAGAAGATTTGTATGTCAAACTTTGTTGTTATTATTATTATTATCTTAAAATTATTGGCATGGAGATAAGGAGTAACACTTTGAAACAAATATAAAAAATTCTTAAAAATGACTGTGGCTGCTCAGATGCCACAAGCATAGAGTTAGACAAGTAAGTGAGTGAAAGAATCTAAAATCTTATCTATGTGTATTTGTGAATATACTATATGATGACTTTGAAGGAATGAGGAAAGATAGAATATAAAATAAAACTATTGGGAAAAATTGCTCTGGGGGAGAAAACTTTGTGGATGCCTGTCTCAAATCATATCCCAAATGAAGTGCCAGGTGGATTAAAGACATAAGCATTTAAACAACTATAAAATATGGAAGAATATTTTCAATAATCTTCTCATGGAGAAAGCCTCCCTTAAAGAGATAGCAAAGTTAGAACTCTAAAGGACAAGGATTTAGATTTTAACTAATCAAATTTAAAATTTATGATTGGCAAAGCATATCATAACCACCACACATATTAAGAGATAAAGCACAGAATCAGAATATGTTTGCAAAACATATATATGGTAAATGATTGGAATCCTTAGGATAAAAAGCCCTCCAACAAGTCAGTCTACCAACATCGCTCATTTCTTCCTTGTCTTTCATGGGAAGTGCACAGCATTTACGATGTTAATTTTAAATGTTCAGTAAATTCACAATAGTAACTTATAATTTCTGTCCATTTTTCTATTTCCAAGTTAGGGTTTCTTGTCTTTATTGCTATTCTGATGATGTAACTCTCTGCTGCCTTTATTCTCTTCATGCTAAACCTTGGCATTTAGTCCACAGTCCTGCTGCTTCCCGTCATTATTTCCTCAAACAGCAAAGTAGATTATAGTAGTCCTCCTTTATCCCTGAGGGATACATTCCAAGACCCTGGGTGGATGCCTGAAACCACGAATACTATGAAACCTTACATATAATATGTTTTTCCCTGTACTAACCGGCAAGTAGCTTATACAGGATGGATACACTGGATAGAAGAATGACTCACCTCTGGGTGGGGCAAAGCCAGACATTGCAAGATTTCATCACACTACTCTGAACAACATGGCAATTTAAAACCTACAAATTATTTATTTCTGGAACTTCAATTTAATATTTTCAGACTGCAGTTGACCACAGGTAACTGCAACTGTGGAAAGTAGAACTGCAGATGAGGAGGGACTAATATACTCCATTTAAAATTTTTTCCTGGAGGTTATAGAGATCTTTATTACCTACCATAAGTTGAGTAATAGTATAAGTTGAGTAACTAGTACTACTCAACTACTTGTAGTTGAGTAATTGCTATAAATTGAATAACTACTTAATATCAGTTGAGTAGACAACTTATATTGAGGCTTAGGCATCTTACTTCCTTGTCCAGGCCCATCTTGTAGGCCTGGATACCCTATAGCAGAATCTGAAATACAACCTCATGTTTGGCCAGTAAATACTGAGTTATAAGTCTATTTTACCCAAGCCCAGATATCCTAACTTACCCAGGAGCTTCTTGAAGAGATTGCACTAGGGACCAGAGTTACTTTTCACAAGGCATTCCACATACTGACTGTCAAGAGAGCATTTGACATTCATCTAACAGATGCTGAAGGCTGCTTTTGGAGAAATTTGAGATTCCAGTACAGCTTGATGCTAATATGTGAGTTTTAGTAACACTTCTCCAAGTACAAATAGCCTTACAGTTATAAAAATTGAGGTGTCCAGAGACTGAGGCATTTTTATAGAAATGGCACACTAGCTTTTACTTTCTGCAAGGGCATGCTCAACATGCCCTGGAACACACCATAAAAGCTACACAATTTTTTGAAATCACACCTTTATGTACATTATTGTGCTCTTTGTGTCTCTGTTGTACCTTAACCCTGTTCCTGAAACTCTAGAATCAACTAAATTCTAGAATTTAGTCTTTTAAAAAATTTTTATTGGGGTATAGTTGATTTACAGTTTTGTGTTAGTTTCAGGTGTATAGCAAAGTGAATCAGTCATATATATATATATATATATCCACTCTATTTTAGATTCTTTTCCCATATAGGCCATTACAGTGTATTGAGTAGAGTTCCCTGTACTATATAGTAGGTCCTTATTAGTTATCTATTTTATATATAGTAGTGTGTATATGTCAATCCCAATCACCCAATTTATCCCTCCCCCGCCTTACCTCCTGGTAACTGTAAGTTCGTTTTCTACAGATGTAGAATATATCTTATAAAGTAACTGCCTGCAACACACATTCAACTATTCCATAATATTTTGGACAAAGGATTGCCTAAGAGTAGGGATTTAGCATTTAATGTGAACGCTGCTGACCTGACACTTATTATCCTTTGGCATGTCCCTGGCCCAATTTGAAGCCTGTGATTAATATCTGGACAGCTTCTGCTCCTGTTGTCATTGGTTTCTCCCTTGGCCTTCTTATCTAGCCTTTTTTTAAAAAATCAACACACCTTTATCATGATGTATAGTCTTTCTCTTTATTAGTATAAATTATTAATGTACTATAAGAGTAAACTACTATTTTTATATGAGTACGATATGTGGGGCTAGTACCATTTTAATAACTTTTTAGAATATTAGCTAAGTGTTTATTTAGTTTTAACTGATTTCTTATAATGTACTAAGACCTTTATCTACATTACCATATTTTAATCTTATAAAACCCTATGAAGTGTGTACTAGCCCTGTTTACATATCATGAAACTAATGACCAGAGCTTAAATAATTTGGCCAGAGTTATGAATTTTTGAAATGTTAGAGTTTATACCTAGGTCTTTCTGAATAGCAAGAACCAGAACACCATTCCCTGAAACTGACCATTAGTGCTACCTCCTTTATACTGTGGCAGTTATGACTATAGTCCATCCCAGGAGGCATCCTCTGATGAAAAATTCATGTTGTCTTGGGACCATCTAAGCCCAACTTCTCTTTCCTTCAGTGAAGTTCAGGTAGCCATGCTTCCATTCACTCTGACTTCATTTAGCTCCTTATTTTTTACAGTTAAGGATTTTAAGACTCTGAGGTCATAACAACATAATTACTCATCCCTAAATTATTTATACCCTTTTTCTTAATAGCTTGAGTTACTTTATAATCTCCTTTTATTCTTGGTTAGAGCGTACAGTATCTTTCCTATGTCAAAAATATCGTAGTTCGCAAATTAAAAAATTGTTGTAGTTCTCACTGTTTTGACAAAGATTCTTTGCTTGACCAAACTTTAGTCAGGCTCCTGAACTTTCTCCTAGGCACATCTGTGCACTTCTTTGTAAAATCGAAAATTTTAGCAAGAGCCCTGCTAAGTTAGTTTAACCACCACCCCTCCTTCAATACCTGCTCACCCTTAATATCTAATCAGGTTCCTTATTCTCCACCATTCCCCAGGTGTAGTCTGAACATCCTGGTCAGCAAGAATCCTGTTAAGTCAGTTTAGCCAAACTCCCTCTTATCTTTGATGTTTCCTCTTAGTAATTTTCCATCCACTGGCCCCCACCCTGTGCTATGCCTATAAATTCCCATTAGCCTGTATTGTACAGGCTAATGGGAATTGTATAAATTCCCATTAGTGCTGTATTCAGAATTGAACCCAATGTCTGTCCCCCACTGTAAAATCACTTTGTAGTGATCCCTATAACCTATGGCGATGGTCCTGAATAAAATCCATCTTACTGGGACTTCCCTGGTGGTCCAGCGTTTAGGACTCTGCGCTTCCACCTCAAGGGGCATGGGTTTGTGGGTTCAATCCCTGACTGGGGAATTAAGATACCACAAGCCACGCAGTGAGGCCAAAAAAAAAAAAAAAGAAAGAAAGAAAAAAGAGATCTATCTGTCTTACAATCTTCAACAAGTATCATTGAATTTTTTTTCTTTGACAGTTTAATGAAATCCAGGTATGGAGTGTTGATAGTCATTTCTCCCTCTTCTTTTATCTTCTTCTTCTTTACCTTTTCATTGCCATTAATCCATTAAAAAAATACTTTCTTGACTAAGTAGGCTTAAAGATCTCTCACTCCAACTCTTTTTCTCGTTGCTTTTTGAGTATATGCTAACAATATATGTTCTACACTTTTCTTAGAATTAGTTCTTATTTTATTTTTCATGAATTTTTCTTTTGAAATATTTATGAAACACATATCTTTTACATTCAATTAAAGCACTGGTTATCTAATTTTCACTTTGGTAGTAGTTTGTACAGAAGGATCCATGTATATACTTTGAAGGACTTCAGAATAGGTGAGAAACTAAGTAAATTGAAAAATGAAGTGTTTAACCAAAATTCTCACACTGCATTGCTCTTAATCTTAGTAGAAGAAAGCAGAACATTGGTTTATTTCAGGAAAGCATACAACTGTTAGAATAGTTAGTAGGATAAATTTGAATAAATAATATATATAGAGAAGAGGATATTGGCTCGCTCTCGTTTCAGTAGATTAACAAATTTCAGTATTTCAAAAAGTAGCAATATAAATTGGCTCCTCTGTAATATTGTATTTTCTTTATTCCTGTAGACTGTTCTTCCTTTTTGATTCTTGACATTAATCTCATTCATCTACTTTGCAGAATACTACAAAAAACTATTCTTATAGCTGTCTTAAAACTATTTTAGTACATTTGAAAAATGCTCTTATTTGCCTTAGTTATGACTTTGACATTTGATTTTATTTTTAATGTTGATAAAATTGAAGTTTGTTTGTTTGTTCGTTTTGGCCACACCACAAAGCATAAGAGATCTCAGTTCCCTGACCAGGGATGAAGCCCTTCCCCCTGCAATGGAAGCACAGAGTCGACCACTGGACCTCCAGGGAATTCCCTGAAGTATATTTAAATAAGAAATTTTCTAATTCTGGATATGTTAAACTGTAGTCACTTGCTCTCTTATAACAATGAATCTTTTACCTCTTTCTAAATAAGGTGGAAACAATGTGTTATTCTGTTCTTATCTTGTTCAATCTGCTCTCAAATTACACTTTTACTGGTCAGTATGCACTTAAGAGAGTGTTTTATTCCCTTTATTTGTTTTTCTTTTTCTTCTGTCACAAGGAAAAGGAATCCTTTAAAATAAATTGTATAATTGTTGCATTTATATTAAGGACTGCATCAAAGAAGCGGAATTAGCACAAGTTGAGGACCTATTTAGTATGTGAGAATGATTGGTGTCAGGTTTCACAATGGTAAGAACTTAGTGATTAATAAGAATTTAACAGATATTTGTTGAATGAATAAATAAAATTAGTCTTCCCCTAGATGAGCTAAATGTCTTGTAAAAGATGAATTGCCAGACAGGCAGAGAGCAGAATCACCTGAGCCTTTGTTGTTTTCCTCCTCCACCCCGCTATCCTCTGTGCTGGAATGTGATCAAATGGATGTTCCTCTTTCCATTCACAGCCTTTTCACAAGTTGTAATAGTCTTATTTGTTGCTTTACTTATTTTGTGTCTGTCATCCCTACTGGGACGTAATCTTCAGGTGAGCCAAGAGCCATGTCTACCTTGTTCAAATTTTTAGCCCAGTGAATGTGAAGAGGAAGCGCTTAGTTAAAATGTGTTGATGGAATGAATTATCTTCTGCATGAGTTCATTTTGATTCTACTAGAAAAAGAAAAGTGATTCTACACTGGAAAAATCTGTTTCTTGTCTGGTGCATATGTCTGATCTGTGCACCAAACTTGCCATAAACTCATGTTGGCCATCAACTTTGCAGTGTGTTTTCAATGACAATTACCCTCAACAAAACCAGAATATTTGTTTACAGACTAATTATTTAACTAAATATGTAGTGCTACTGGCATTTATAACTGCCATTCAGGTACAGCCGAAAACTAATTGCCCAAAACCATTTGGCACTCATATATTTTGTTTGGGAAATTTTGTATGCAAGTCTGGATTCTTGCTAACACCCTCCCAGCAATTTAAGAATTCCTGAACTCTGGGACCCTAAATTTTTCATCCATTTTGAAATTTTGACAGGAGAATATATGATAAAGGGACCTAATCTTATCCTCATTGGAGACAAAAAGAAGTATCTCCTACAGTTGCCAAGGATAAGGTAGTGGAGAGACACAGTCTCATGATTTACTGGTGTTTCTCTAAAGATGGGAGATTGCTTCTGCTAACTGTGATGGCTGCTACTTGAGTAGAGTACCCAGCAGAAAATGCAAAAATGAGAATAATGGGTGTAAGATAGCAAAGGCAGAGTGGAGGCTTCTTATTGTCCAAATAACAGTGCTTTATAAACTTATACAGGACACGTCAGGTGGCTCTTGAAAGATTCCAGCCATAGAAACATGAAAGAAAGCTAACACCTGTCCTTGCCTAACTGTAATTCAGGAGAGTCTCTCTCGGCCTCTGCATCTCTCCACTTTCAGCGTCACTGCCAAAGTTGAACTCATTATCCCTCACTGGGGCTTTCATAACTGCTTACCCTTTGGTCTACCTAATACTGCTTATCTTTTGGTCTTCTTGGCTCTGGTGTTTCATTGTGTTAATCTTCTCCAACTTTAGTTACTTTTGAAAAGGTAATTTATACTCCCCAGTAGCTTAAAAAAGTAAATCAGGGCTTCCCTGGTGGCGCAGTGGTTGAGAGTCCGCCTGCCGATGCAGGGAACACGGGTTCGTGCTCCAGTCCAGGAAGATCCCACATGCTACGGAGCGGCTAGGCCCGTGAGCCATGGCCGCTGAGCCTGCGCGTCCAGAGCCTGTGCTCCGCAATGGGAGAGGCCACAACAGTGAGAGGCCCGCGTACCACAATAAAAAAAAAAAAAAAAAAGTAAATCAGACTTCCTTAGGCTGGCAAATGGGCCTCTTCCTAGCCTGGTGATCTTTACCTTTCTCCAGTTCATTGCCCTCTGTCATATCCCTTGTCTTCTCCTCTGTTAACATTATGCCATTCATACCATTTACAAATGGTCTTTTTCTTAGACTGTGTCTTTTGCCATTCTAGCTTTCTTTTCAGATTCACTTCCCCTCTCTATCTGGCAAATTGCCTTTGAGTGCCACCTTAAGTGTCATTATCTACTGTGAGCCTTCTTTGACTCAAACAGAGGTGGACACTAAATTTATACCTCTGTCATAGTAAGCATCACTTATATTGTAACTCATCTGTTTATATGCCAATCTTCACCACTAGTCTGAGAACTCATGAGTCATTTTCACTTGCGACTACTTTATCTTTATAAACCTGGCATATTTGCTAATCCTCATCAAACTTTTGTTGAATGAACAAGTTATCTTGAGATGCCAGCCCAGTCCCTCAGCAACAACAACAAAGATAATTTCCTAGCTTTGTTGGAAGACTTTGTCTAGAAACAATAATCTAGAGTATTCAAATCATATTAAATAATAAATCATTGAAACAAAAATCTTACATCAAGCATAGGAAGGGTACAATCCTAGAAACAATACAGAAGGCTTGTAATAATTACCTACTGGTTTCGGAGTTTTATATCATATTAGGTAGAATTATACTTTTAAGAGTTTAGTGAATGTCCCAGTAAAGAAGTATGAACTCACCAAGGTTTTAATTTCCACAGAAGTAACTGTTACTAATAGATTCTTCAAGAATTGGTGTCTGAGAAAATCTGAGTACATGGATTCAGAGTGAATGTGGATTAATTTGTTGCCCAAGAGAGATTATATAAATGAATAAATGCAGAGGGCAGAAATCAGAAACCTGAGTACTGACAACATTTTTGGAATAGTCAGAAGAAAGTAATTTGCTAAGCAAACATATCTGCTAGAGTGGATTGATGGACTGATTCCCCCATCTAGCTATTCATTTACTTTTTAAAAAAATTTATCTCCTACTATTTACCTGGTTGTGCTTGGAATGGTCTTATAGAAGCATAATTGTGCATGACATGCTAGCATCACATTTAAATTAAGGTATCATCATCATCATCATCATTTGAAACTTGCCTCGATCTACCCAGACCCAACACATGCTAACTACCTTTTCCTACTTGAGTTATACTGTTGGCTTACGCCATTTCTTGACTGAGTTTAAAGCAAAACAACTAAGAGACTTGGAAAATTCTCAGGTTCCTATTCATATGTACAGAATTATTGGCTGATTATGCTCTAGGAATGATTCTGGAAAGTCTATAATTTCCCAATTTAAATTCTAATACTAAACTCTTATACTCTAAGATATTAAGTTGTTCTTTAACACATGTATTTCCTAGGATAAATATGAACATTCACATGTGATTTGTTATTCTAGAGCATTTTGATTTTGGTTAGTAAGTATAAGATCATATAAATATTAAATAATTTCTAAATTGAGAACTGGAAAAATCTTAAAATAAGTGTTTTTCTATGTAGTGATTCTATTCAATTAATGAAATTCTAGAATATGAACTCCTAAGAGGGTATTGATTAAGTTTTGCATGTTTATTTGGATATGTCAGAATCCAAAATTCAATTTAATTGTTTAAATAATAGTTAATAGGACATATTCTCTCATTTGGAGACATTTTAGGATCCCAGAAGATTTAAAATATTCAAAACCAGCGATAGTTTTGCATATTTATTTGACATAATTTCCATATAGTCAGGAAAATAAAGACATACAAATCTATATGAAATATAAATACTATTATTTGTATATTATATCACATAAAGGGAAACAACATAACACAAATTATTACAGCACTATAGAGAGAAAACAGTTACAACAAGAGCCAATATATTTGTATCATATAAATAGAAAATGCAACCTTGTGGTAACTCTGCTAAAAGCAAGTGTTGTAGCAGTGTATGTACAATTCTGTTTAGTTCTGCTGCATTGTTACTTCTGAGGTACCTTGTTATTTTACATGCTACATGGTAGAATTGTGTGGCAGCAAAAGCACCATAATATGATGTGACAGAAAATACATAGGTAAAATTTATCTGCTTATGTGTCTCTGATGCTTACTTTCAGTTTAAGTCAGAGTTTTGAGTTATGAATAGAGTTGACAGTCGTAGGCAAGGGTAGGACTTCTGGCTTATAGGCTTCTGTACCTTTGGAACACTTTTTTAAAAAAAATAATTTTGCACACTTTTTTCTCTCTTTAATATTAATGTAAGTTTTCACATATGTATTTCCTAGTAAATCACATTTCCCTTTATACAAGATGCAATTTTTTGAACATAGTTGTAGGGTTATGTTGTTGATGCCTGGAAGTTCTATTTACTAGCCTCATATTTCTGTAGTGTTAAATCTGTGATTTTGTGATTAACCTCCAAAATCTGACACTGGGGCATCTTCGGATGGCCTGTGGTGCTGTGTCTTTCAAGAATGTCTAAGTGTAATTTTAGTGAAATGTGCGTTCAAGTGTTCTTTTTCTGTTTTTTTTTAAGAGAGATGTTTTAAAGGGATTAAAACAAGGATTTTGCATTTTTGTATTAAAAATTATGTTTTATGAAAGAGGAAGAACATTTATTCTGTAGGATTTTTATTTTAACATAGTTATTTAAATAACTGAAATGATACAGATAATTTTTTTCATTTCTATTAATACCTGGGCTCTTTTTTATTTAGCAGCATCAGCAAAACATGAAGTAAATCCAGTGCTAATGAAATGGAAGTGATAATGATCCTATCTTAAAATAGGAACAATGTTGCCATGTAGTAAGGAGTAACAGTTCCTTTAGTGTATGCCCTAGGGATACAATTCTGCTATGTCACATCCCTGCTAATCATAGACTCAGGGCTGTTAGAAACTAGATGAATGTGGGAGAACCTTTGTTCGATTAACTCTAGTAAAGGAAAACTCACTACTTCATGAGTTCTCAATTTCTCTTGAGATGTTGACAACTCCATTAACAGAATATAGCACTGAAATGTGTCAGATGTGCCTGAGTTAGAGATCTGCAAAATTAAGTTTGAACTCCAGCTAAAGAAATAATTTAAATTCAAGTTTTTGGGAGTCATCAGGTCTATTTATATCCTGTTGTACTAATACAAGTTAAATTAAATGTGTGTGTGTGTGTGTGTGTGTGTGTGTGTGTGTGTGTGTGTAGGTAAAAGATGTAAGAATAGAAACAAGAGATGATATCTTTCATACTGAGAGAAGGAATGAATGACACATCGCACTTCACTGCTCTGCCCTAATCTATAACTTAAGATTGATTAAGTAACCTCAATATTACATGTTCCATCTATTATGAGACAGGCATGCTCTGAAGTCTTTAGGTTCTGCATCAACTAAGCTTTCCTGTCTGTGCCTTCATAAAAGCAGACGGAGAATATTACCTGCTAATTTATTATTTCAATAAGAAAATTTAAAAATAATCTCTCCTAGGTAGGATGACAGATTATTGGTGCATTGCTGTAGATAAGAAGGCCAACTTTGTAACAGACTACTGAATTGTAAAAATAAATAAAATATCGTGATTTATTGAAAATATTTCCTTATAATTTCATTAATTCTGTATTTTTTGTTCTGCTTTAGGTCATTGGTCTCTGAGCTAGATAGATGACAATCACTTTAGATAAAAGCTAATCAGATTGACTTCAATTTTCTCATGATCACAAGTAATAAGTTAAACACAAACATATTATAATACATATTTTTGAATGGAAAAATCTGTAAGTCAGTATTTCTAAGCCTATTGAAAGTGAGTCGTAGATAAAGAAAAAAATTGTTTTTTGCCCTGGGTCTGAAAATTCACAGGGACACCAATAGTTCTATAAGGAAGAGTACTTACCACCTACCTCAACACTGCTTTTTATTTATCCCTTCTTTTAGTATTTATTGCAGGCTAATTATGTGCCTGGCTCTTACTTAGGTACCTTCTGAGATACACAGTTATTTCACTCAAGTATCTAAAAATATAGAAAAACAGGGATTACTTGAACACAAAGAGTTATATAATAGCAATATGTGATAACTGCCATATATAAAACATACATGTCCTATGCATATAAAATCTTGTAAATATGTAAATACATTGTAATAAATGTTTTAATATTCATAATGTTAAAATGCTATATATCTTTTTAAAAATTTTTTTTTATTTTTATTTTTTTTAAACATCTTTATTGGGGTATAATTGCTTTACAATGGTGTGTTAGTTTCTGCTTTATAACAAAGTGAATCAGCTATACATATACATATGTTCCCATATGTCTTCCCTCTTGCGTCTCCCTCCCTCCCACTCTCCCCATCCCACCCTTTCAGGCTGTCGCAAAGCACCGAGCTAATATCCCTGTGCCTTGCGGCTGCTTCCCCCCACCTATCTACCTTACTAGTCATGTAGCACCTCACTTCCCTCTTCTGCAAAAAGGGATGGTAAAAATAAGACCTAACTCATAGAATTATCTTGAGATTAAAATGAGATAATAAAAGTTCATATCACAGGACTTGTTCAAAAAACATCAATTATCATTAAAGATGTCTGTTAGTTTCTATGAATATTTTCTAAATGTAGTTCTTATTTCTATGTTTTCTACAGATTTTAATTAAATTGTAAGTAACATTTTTGTATATTAATCCCACATTTTCAATTTCCTTCCACCATTCCTTTAGGCAGAATTCTATACCTTGAATATATACACCAAAAATATCCTTATTTTCTTTATTGGCATGAAAGAGAGTGAAGAATATAGGATAAAAAGGAAATGATTTTTTAAAATGATCCATGTCCCCAGGAAGGCAGTATTTTGCAATAAAAAACAATGTTCACTAGACATTAGAAAACAGACTTTTATTAACTAGGAGAGTAGTCTTGGGTAAGTCACTTCATTATAAGCCTTACTTTCTTTTTCTGTAAAAATAAGAGGCAAATGACTTAGATGATCTATAAGTGTTATGATTCTAAGAATCCCACAATGTAAAAGTAATGGGCAAATATATTACAAAAAAACTTAAGGAAAATTTGCCTGGCAAACTAAACAAGCATATTTAAATTATAGAAGAAAATGAGTTTATGCTTTACTTTACAAAAAAGCTTTACTTAAAAAAAATAAATGTAACTAAGAATGGTTTTCTTTCCAAAAATGAATGCATGCATTCTGCAGATGAATTATAAGTTTTTAAAGCTCTTGTATCTCATCTACCATGGGTTCAAGGCCATGTTCTCGTTCTCTTTAGACAACACAGTATTTTGGGATTTATCCCAGCTAATAAATGCAAGACCCTGTGGCAAAAACTCAACACAGATGTTAGATGGATGCTGATCTCGTGATATCTGCAGAATTTCACTAACCCGGGTTTAGCTACTAATAAATGAATGCTTGAGTAGTTTAATACACAGGGGCTGAAAGCAAGTAGAGGAGATGGCCCCAACAGATGTCAGGAATGATAAATGCTAAAAACCTAGAAATGTAGTTGTTGATGGCCTGAGATAGTGTTCCAGCACAGTGAGTCCCAGAAACTGACAGCCAGATATCAAAGCGAGAAAGATCACTTTTAGATTTTTATGTAACTAGGGGGAAAAAAGCCTTTGCACAGGAACTACAGATGTATATAAGCAGTATGTTATGAGAAAGTCATTTTCAAAGGCTATAGGGATTTGTGATTTTGTGATAACTATTAATGCACTTTTGTGATAGATTTTATATACCAGAGAAGATGACCCTAGCTGAACCTTGCCCTGAAATCAAGAGTTATAAATTTGTTAACATTTTCAGTTTAACTTCTTTGTGTTAACATAATTTTTCTCACTAAATCTCCTTTTTGGATGCTTGTTCCTAAGAGCTTGGAGGACAGAGACCAATACTCTATTCTTTCTATATTTTCATAGCCTAGGAAATGCCTAGCAATGTAATTAGTACATGATGAGCTCACACTGATAAAGCGTTATATTTTAAAATGCTCTCAAATATATTTATATACTTTTTCTTATAACAGTCTCATAGTGAAAACAAAACAGATATTATTCATGTTTTACAGAGGGAAAATACATGGAAGTTCACAGATTTTAAATGACTTGATTGAGGTCAACAGCTTCTAAATGATATAAGTAGTATTTAAGTTCCATTCTCTTCTTTTTAAACTTAAACCTTCGGTCATCATATCATCCTGATTTTTTCCCATTTCATCATGTGTGCTAACTTATATTCAGAAACCCTAAATGGTTTCCTCTGTGTGACATAACTAACAAGGAGGTGAGGCTATGACTACCTAAAAGTTTATCATATTATTATGGGATTGGTAGAAAGGCTATACTGAACATCAAAGGTATAACATTCTACTGAACACTTTAAATGGGAATACAGTTTGTCTCTGGAGAGCCTGTCTAAAGAGATTTCTGGCTTAATTTATGTCAGTTTCTTTGGTCATTAAAAAAAAAGTAATTGTAGAAGGGAATATTAGGGAAGGAGTTGAGGGAAATTAAGTATGACGAAGTCTCGACAGCATGAGAAGAAAGGCTCTTTCAGTAAAAATAGCAAAGAAATAATAATTGTATTCACTGGACTAAGAAATAAACTAGCTTCTGAAAGACAGGGAACAAGTTACTTCTTTCTCCTGGATAGGTGTCCTGTCCTCATTTGTGAAATGGGTATAGCAATGTGAAATTTCTTCTTGTACTAATTGGAAAGGTTGACTTGGTTTTAGAATATTTAACTTTTCACATATTGACTCCTTATAGTTTAAATAAGACTAAGGTTAGCCATTTGTTTATATTTTTATTGTACCTATATATATTATTTATATATATAAATATTATTTATTTATAAATTATATATATATATATAAATAATTTCTATATATGTATAACTAATTCCTCTTGGATGGTGGGTACCACAAGCTATATTCTCTAGGAGTATCACTCTATTCTAGCAAACTTCCACAAGTTTGCTTTTGGGCCCAGAGGGTGAGTCAGAATTGTTTGGACACTCCTGAATTTACTTACATACTTGGTTCTCTCATTAAAGAGCAAATCTCTGTAATAACTCTCGGTAAGTAGTTTAGTATTGAGGCATAAAGTCTGGAACAATCTACAAAACCCAGAGTTATGGGCATGTCATTTTTAGCTCTAATGATATGCAATATTATGAAAGATATAACAGTTTGTCTTCATCACCTTTCCTTTTGATAAATCTTCCTTTTACTTTTGTACTCCTTCCTAGGCTTTCTTGCTACCTCTCTGGAATTCTGGAGTACTGTCTATGACTGAATGTCCTTGGTTCTTTTTGTTCCTTCTCTATCAGAGCTATTACAATGTTAGGACTGTAAATGACACCCTAATTATGAAATTCTTATGAAAATATTAACTTTATGTTCCCTATCCAAATCTAACTGATGTCTCTCTTCCATTGTAAACTCACAATTAATAAAAGTATTGGTGAAATAATTCATGCTAAGATCTTTATAGCTATTCCTAAGTGAATGTGTAACCTATAAGGCAGTACTTACACCTAAGTAGGGTATTGTTGCCAAACCCCAACTAATAGTAAGATTTCATATATTAACACATATTGTGCATTGTAGGGGGTGCTTCCATATATTAGCATATATTCCAAGCATCCCTCAAGCACACTGTCTTGGGTAATCACGTACTCCACCCTCCCTATAAAGCCAACCCTTCCCCCAGCCCCAAAATGTCCATTAGAGAGCTCAGCTGCTGCCGGACTATCAGGCATGTAGCCAGTTGGCTTAAGCCTGCAGGATTCAGTACCAGAATGTCACAGGATCCTCTCAAAGTTGTTTGGTAAAGTGTACACTAAGATTACCTACAATATCTACTTTCTTTTCCTTACAGAAATGTGTCATGAGAATAGATGAGATAATTTAGGAGAAGCACTTTGAGATCCTAGGAAGAAAATGCATGCTATTTATTCAGGTTATTGTCATTTTTAGTATTATTAATAAATACTACCTTGAAGGTGCCCTGAAGCTAAGGTCTGACACTTTACTATAGCTGTATTTGAATAAAAAGCTTCTGCACAATTGGCTGCAGTTTGCTTTCATACTACCAAGATGTGGTGGGTCTTTCATTTTATAGAATTCCAAGTTGTGGAATAGCTTTACTCTCTAAGTCTGTTTGTAATGTAAACAATTTGCTTTGTAAATAAACGGCATCTTTCGTAGCTGACATGTTGTAATTTCCAATAGAAATGTAAGGTAAATTGATGAATCCATTAGAAGGTATATTGTTAGGTGATGCTCATTTGTTTTCAAGGGATGAATACTACATGAATGCCTAGTTTCCTTTTATTTTTGTTTTTGTACTGTGCAAAACAATGGAGAAAACTCAACTAGCCAAAGGGGGAAAAATAGGCCATTAGGACCTTGTGAATTGGAGAAAAAAAGAAAGACTTGCTATGGAAAAGACTGTATTAATTTAAAAGCAATCTTTTCTTTTTTGTGCAAGTGTAGAAGGCAGATCCTTTTCTGTTCTGAGACATCCCTACATTCCTGTTTTCTCAGATTAACTCTCCTACTTTCCCAACTGCCTAAGCCCTACAGAAAGCACTAGTCAAGGCTGCTCAACATCAGAGCATAAATGCAGGCTCTAAACAGCAGGAGGTCTGAGAATTACTTTAGCCACATGACGGGCCAAATTTTTTTCCCTTTAATCATCTCCTTCTTTATTCTCATTGTATCATTTGTATCTGACAGGGAACAGCCTGCCTTCCAGAGCAAGAATGTCCTTAGTTATCCCTGAACCAGACCCTCCCAGAAGCAAAATTTCCTCTTCAAGAACAAGTTAAGGATTCTATGTCTTATTTGACGTTTCTGGATTAACAAAAGATAGAAAGTTTTCCTCCATTCTCAATTTTTTTTTCCTGCAAAGAAATAGACTTGAGTCCCACAAAGTGTCACAACGTGTTCCTTATTTGAAATGTTAATGCATTACAAAAAGAATTATGACCCATAAAATAATGTCTGCAATAAAATTCATACAATGGAACAAAACATAATAAAAGTGCTGATATAATCCTTATACAGGCATAAATCTCTTTGAATTCAAATGCATATGTCAAATGATAACTCCCTCAAATATTAGAAAATGATATGCATGATCTTTATGAATAGTTATAATGAGACTACCATTTTCATGTCTGTATACTAATAGCACTATCAATATAATGTGCTCATATTATTAGAGTTAGAAATGCTAATTCAAATTTACATTACTTTACCAGAAAAATGTAAAAATGGATGCTAAATTCTGTTTTAAGAAAATGAACCCAAGGCCAGAGACATTTGTAGTTTATATTTCCAAATAGTTGGCAAAAAACTAAAGAAAGAATGTATATATTTTGTTACAGAGATGAGTCCTCCAAAATTGTGTGGGTAATTTATTATTATAACCAATGGAATTTTATTTCCCTTTATGCTTGAGATAATTTTTGGCAGGAAATTACTCACCTAGGAAACCATCAATTCTTTTAGACCACTAGAATCTCTTATAGTGCAAGGCTCCTCAAACTTTGACACATTTTTTGATTCCTTCTAAATCGCTGATTGCGGGTAGATGCTCACAGTAATGTTTCTGAACTTGAGATAAGGTGGGGAGGAAGGGTAAGTTGAGGATCACCTATATTTTCCTCTTAGAAGTGACTACAATCTGCAAAGAAGGAGTTTGAGGGTAATCTTTCTCCAAGCCTCCTTTATAATATGAATAGCTCTATGTTGGGAGCAGAGGTTGTAGTAGCTACTGACCTATGCTCAAAATTTACAAATTCTTAAGGTTCATTGTTGAAGGATCTTTTTTTTTTTTGTGGTACGCGGGCCTCTCACTGCTGCGGCCTCTCCCGTCACAGAGCACAGGCTCCAGATGTGCAGGCCCAGCGGCCATGGCTCACAGGCCCAGCCGCTCCGCGGCACGTGGGATCTTCCCGGACCGGGGCACGAACCCGTGTCCCCTGCATCAGCAGGCGGACTCTCAACCACTGTGCCAGCAGGGAAGCCCTGTTGAAGGATCTTTAACTTAGTATATTATTTATGTTTCAAATAGTGGATCCATGGATATTGAGACAGAAACACATAGAGACATGTGTATGCATATAAATCCTACATATTTGAATATTTGTAATTATATAGCAATATTTCATCTATAAATGGACTTTGACCCAAGTACAGTAAAAACTATTTTTAAGTAAGAAACATGTATTGAAATAAGTGTTTTATGATTATAGGGCCACTTTAATGATAGTGTGGGCTTCACTCTTCAAAAATCTAGGGAGTTGCCTTTACATCTTTATCAATATGAATGATAACTCTAGTGTATATAGTCTTTGGAACTAACGAAATTTTCTCTCCCACCATGTGGAGCCCAGGGTTCTTGTAGATAAAGGAAAGAATTAAAGAAATGGTAAAACTCATTATTTCCACCATTTCATTTTTAAAAACATTAGTTAAAAGTTCATTGCTATAAATTAAAACAAGTAGAAAGCAACTAAATGTTGAGTAAATTCAAGAGAATAAAATTTAAGTGAGAACTTGAGTAAAAGATGGTGTCCTTGAGAAGATAGTGCATCATCCTGGCCAGGAAGGAAATCTAGATATAAATTGGTAAGGTGTATCCCAGAAATAAAGAACATTAAGAAAGGGACAATTTAAGAAAGAAACATTATGTGCAGAGAGGATAGTGAAAATACTGGATTGACTGTAACTGTGTGGGCGTATTAGCGAGTAACTGCTTATTCATCCTTGATAGGATAGGTTAAATTAGATCAGGCAAGTTTTGAAAGCTAGACAGAAAAGTCTGCACTTGATGCAGTGGGCAATAGGACAATTGCAGATTATTGAACAGGAAATAATAGCAGTGGTTTTGGCAGATAGAACCAGTGATAAGAATAGAAACTTTTGAGATAGAAGGTTCTGGAAAGGCAACCAGATTTCATGTATTGAAAAGATAATAAATGGGTTGATGGTGTGAGGAAATAATGGGCATATATCATGTCCGGAAGGGTTTTGTCACTGCTAGAAAACCAGTGAACAGTGAAAGAGAAAGAAAATTAAAAGCTTTTCTTTCCTGTTTGATTTGTTTAAAATTGAAGGACTCTTTAATGTGCTTATAGTAAGAATGAAAGGACACCTTGAAGAAAGCCTGATGGAAATGTTAAAGAGGGAATGGGAAGAATTGGGGACTGGATTTCCCGAGACTATAGGAATTGATGAGTTTAGAATACTGATGGAAAGAAAAGAGAACTGAGTAAAAATGAAAAAAAATAAAGTTAGGAACAGTGCTATCTAAGAGTCTATTAAGTAGAAATTTCTAGTTATAATGATTACTGATTTTAAAATAACTCAGAGCACTAAAATATCTTGAATTGCTTTCTAAATCTTTAGTTATTAAGTTGCACTCAAATTAGATTTAGTGGATACTGATGTATGCTAATTCTATGAAAACAGGCAGGTCACATATACATACATGAAAACTGTATAGCAACCAGAATATATGAAAATCAAAAACGCTTTTTTTAATAAGAATGAATAATAGAGTTTATCTATCATTGCTTATGCCAAATAGGCATTAGAAATTACATAATTTATTAATATAATTCTGAAATGCTTTCTCAAATTTTCTTTGTTGTAAAAGCAATCTTTGAAACTTTAACTTTTAAAAATATTTTATCCTACATACTTGGGGGAAAATCTTATTCTTTTGTAATAAACTTCAAAATTAAAAATAAAAGGGACTTCCCTGGTGGTCCAGTGGTTAAGAAGCCACCTTCCAACCCACAGGGGACATGGGTTAAATCCCTGGTCAGGGAAATAAGATCCCACATGCTGTGGGGCAACTAAACCCTCGCGCCACAACTAGAGAAGCCCGTGTGCCACAACGAAGAGCCACATGCAGCAACAAAAGATCCTGCATGCCACAGTGAAGATCCCATGTGCTGCAACTAAGGCCTGGTGCGGCCAAATAAAAGAAATAAACAACAACAAAAAAAACAAATTAAAATTTTAAAAAATGTCCCTACTTGATGGGCCTGAAAAGAAAATTCAGAATGCCATTGGCTTGTACTCTCTGTTTGAGTTCCATCATAATGTATGCTATCAGAGCCATGTTATTATTAATGTAAATAACCAAATTTATTTTCTTAGGAATAGAACTAATGTAAGGTGAGAGTCAGACTATTATCAGGTTTATTTCTTATACGAAATTACTTTAAGGGAGACAATCACTTGTGAACTGAATAGGAATGCTTCTCTAAAACCTGCTTTCTATAAGAAAAATGTGATATATTCAATTCAACTATTTGTAATATACAAACATAATTTATCTTAATAGTTGAGAGGCTTCTGTTTAATTAGATGAGCTTTGTTTTTATGTATAAACAGGATTCTAATTAATGAATTGCTGACATTCCACTTTTACACTTATTTTTCATGACTTGTTTTTGATTTTTATACAAACAAAAATTAGATAGTAGGCAGGTTTAGGAGGGTTGATAATGACCATTTCAGTATGAGGACAACTAAACTAACATCTATCACTTTGTGAGTCCTACTTTATGCCAGGCATCATGGTAAGTTCTTTATATACAGTATTTGATTTTTTCAAAACTTAGGAGTATGTAATATTTTACTCATTTAAATTGAGAATAATAACTTTGGAAGGTTTAATAAATGCTTACACAGTTACTAAATGTCAGAGCCAGTTTTAAATCCAAGTGTGAATGATTTTCATAATCATGAGTTTAACTACTTTTTTGTACTACCTTTTGATATCTAGTTCAGAATGAAGAAATGAATTGCCTGACATGATACTATAAGTGGTCAGCTGGTGTTTGTAACCTGGGAGAAAACAAAACACACAAGAATGTAAAAACTGTATAGAAGCATGAAAATTTAAAGCTGAGAAAAATGTTTGAGGTCATATGGTCCAAACCCTCTAACTGAGAAAACTCAGACTTAAAATAGCCAAATGACAATACAGACAAGTCACATCAAACAGCATTTAATTTATCAGCTGCTTTTATCATCTAACTCTGTGCCTAAAATATCATGAGACCAGTCTCTTATTGCATTAAAGAGCTAATGGAGGGGCTTCCCTGGTGGCACAGTGGTTGAGAGTCCGCCTGCCGATGCAGGGGACACAGGTTCGTGCCCTGGTCTGGGAAGATCCCACATGCCGCGGAGCGGCTGGGCCCCTGAGCCATGGCCGCTGAGCCTGCGCGTCTGGACCCTGCGCTCTGCTCTGCAACGGAAGAGGCCACAACAGTGAGAGGCCCGCGTATGGCAAAAAAAAAAAAAAAAAAAAAAAGAGCTAATGGAAGAGGGGAGATTATGTTAGGGAACACAGAGCTAGAGTATCGAGAATCTAGTCACCAAGTCCTTCTCTACAGTTTTTCAAAGAAAAAAAAAAGCTGTTGTGGTAAAAATTAGGCAAAATCTAATTTCAAATTTAGAAAAAACTTACTGAGCATCTTCAATGTACCCAACACTGTATTAGATAATTCCACATTTATTATCTCATTTAATCCTCACAGCCACATTTGGAACTATTAACATATACAGTTATATAGGGTTAACATTAAACCTTGTTGACAAGCATATTAATTTTAGAATTATCTACTGATTCCACATTCACAGCTAGAAATTATTAAATCTTAATGGCAGTCTGGTGTGAATAGTTGTGCTTTGGCAAATAGAATTGTCTTTAGTTAAATATGGCTTCATATATCTAAGTATTTCTTAAGCCATAGGGTGTGTTTATATTACTATACAAGATATATACCCCACCACATCATACTCTAATTTATGGTTGATTTTTGGGAGCTTCAAGGACAATTTTGATTACACATGATTTTTCCATGACTTTATAACTTACTCTCCAACTTAACTATATACTGTTATTAGAAAAAAAATATTGAATAAATGTACACATGAACCAGAACCAAAGTTTCTAGATCATTGTTGCTGCCATTGCAGTCCTCAGAAACCTGCATCATAATTACCTGAGCTGTTACTGGAAATGCAGATTCCTGGGTCCACCCCCGATCAACTGAATCAGAATTTCTGAGGGCTTGAGCCATGTATGTGCATTTTTAACAAAACTGTGTGTGGTTTCTATGCACACTAAAGTTTAAAAACCTTGTTCTATATTCTCAATCCAAAACCTTCCCACACTGCCACCAAAGGGTTAAGTCAGCATCTGTATAAGGTTTTTCTTTTTATTTCTGCATTAATATAATGTGGGAGATCCCATCTGGTATGAATCAGGAAGGAACTTGTCTTGAGAGGAAAAATTCTCATTGTGGGGAACAATTATTTTCTCATTTTTTTGAAATGTGTATATATCTACATATTTGTGCATGTGTGTGTGTGTCAAATAGAGAGAAAAAGTGCTTCCCTCATTCTCTCACATGAAGAAAACCTTTGTACAAATTAGGTAAATAACTTCAAGAAGAGATGCCACGTTTGTCTGCATTTTGTACTTATTTTTGCTTCCTCTATCTACACAATCCATCTTAGTGGATAATGGATGTCCTGTCTTCTTTTGTAATACAGTCTTTGAATTGCAGTCATGGAAATTGTCTTAAAAAGTCCTCTTGTCCTTCCCTTGGCCTCAAAGCCTCAAATATTTAAAATTCTATTTTTAAAAATTTTCCACAGTTAAATGTTCTGATATCCCTTGGGAACCAATTTAGTGTTGAACAGTCTCTTCCATTATCAAAAGCTTCTTTCTTTCTTTCCTTGTTTTGCTATTAAAATTCATTTTTGCCTGTTATTTTTTCAACAAAAACAAAAAGACCTGGTCACCACAATCTGTGGAATAGCTCTTCATTGAAGACTATTAATAATGACCTTTCTATCAGCTCTTTAAATAATATAAGTCCTTTTTACTTTTCTTGGAGTTCTCATTTTCTAACCCTTTAATTATTTTTCTTCCTCTATCCTGAACTCTCTTCATTCTTCTCAAGTTCTGAGGTGTGAAACTATACACAGGAAGATCTTACCGTTGCTAAATATGATAGGATTACCTGGCTGCTCATATTTACTCTACTCCTATTTATGCATCCCGTAGAACTCTGAGAGGTGCAGATTAGATGTAAATGGGTGTCCCGTGATGTTCATGGTCTTGAATAATTTCATAACATTTTTCATAAAGATATGGTTGTTATTCTCAGGAACCTGGGCAGTTTGTATCATAGATAATTGCTTTCTGGCTATTTATAGCATTTTAAGTTTCAGTTAGATGAATTATTCTTCACTTCCACACGCAAAGCTGTTATTATAAAAAGTTGTTTGAGCAGAACACAACAACTCTGCATTTTAACAGAGGGAGAAAAGACCACTTTATATCCAGCCTGTAAAGAGCATTCCTTGGGGGGTATGAAATGATACAGAGTCCTGCTTTCCCAACCTAATGCACACAGTCCAACATGCTCTTTATATTTTCTTTTATATTATTATCTTGCTTAGCTATTCTAAATCCTAAAAAGAAAATCTACCTTGACAGTAGCATTTATTTACTAATTCTAGTGAAATTTTAAGTAAAAAATGTTTAAACTAGAACATGAAATTGACAAAGCTGTAAATCAGATTTACACTTGTTTCATCAATTTAAATAAAAATGCAGAGGACTTACTTTTGGTTTTGTTTGTTGTTTGTTGTCTTGTTCCGTATTGGAAATGGCCAATAAAATTATATATTCATTGTTCTATAAAAATATATTGAATGCTTATTATGTCAATGCATGCAATCAGTTTAACTGCTGTCAGAGAAAGTCTAAAACAGATTAGCACAGTCTGGGTTTCCAAGGGTTCTCTTTCTTATTTTCTATTGAAATAGATTTTTTTGCATTTTGTTTGTTTATTTATTTTTAAATGTCTTCTGTGTATCTCATTTATTGAAATTCCAAGGCTTTTCTTTTTGCATTCTCTCCCATCCCAACTCTGAAATTCCAGGTCTTTGTTTTAACTTACTTGGCTCTGCATGCAGTCCAGAGACTCTTGGATGTAGCCAGTTTTTGTTGTACAGAAGGATGATATCACTAGCACATCCTTATCTCATTTCTCAGCTCTTTACCCTCCTTTCTACCCAGCTACATTCTTCTCACTCTCAAATGGGCTTATGAGGACTTAGGGAAGTTTTACAAAGACATTGAATGTTTGAGATGTATCTTCAAAACACAAATGTCATCTTGCCATACCCTACCTTTTTTTTTTTTTTTTTTTTTTTTTTTTGCAGTACGCGGGCCTCTCACTGCTGTGGCCTCTCCCGTTGCGGAGCACAGGCTCCGGACGCACAGGCTTAGCGGCCATGGCTCACGGGCCCAGCCGCTCCGCGGCATGTGGGATCTTCCCGGACCGGGGCACGAACCCGTGTCCCCTGCATCGGCAGGCGGACTCTCAACCACTGCGCCACCAGGGAAGCCCCATACCCTACCTTTAATAGAAACTATTGCTTGTAGGATAAAATCTATACTCTTTTCTATGCACTTGATAATTTGACACCATGTTACATCAAAATATCCCCCTTTTTAGTTTCTCTGCCTTCTTCCACACCCCCCCCCCAAACTGCTATTTTCCAGGTTATGCCTGTTGTCCACCTTTCACTCTGAAAGGTATGAATGAAAAATTATGTAATCATCCCTATATTAAGATGCAGCTCATACATTTAATGCATTTGTGAAACTTCTCTAAGTTTCCATTAGCAGAACATTGTTTCCTTCTTTATGTTCCTATGGAAGTTAAAAAAATGCCTGCTATAACATTTAACAATTAAAGAATGTGGTTTTAGATGCCAGGACTATATAATCATTCATTCATTCATTCATTCAATAAATATTTTATTAAGACATACTTGAAGTCAAGTACTGTTGTGTGATACAGTTAATGCTGATGAAGAAAACTAACAAGGACCATGTTTTCATGTTGCTTTTATCCTTCCTTCCTTCCTTCCTCCCTCCCTCCCTTTCTCCCTCTCTCTTTCTCTCTATCTCTCTTTCTTTCTTTCTTTCTTTCAGAGGAGCCTGCTATTAAGTCAACAAATAAATTCATTTCAAGTTGTCATAGAAAATAAAATAGAATAATGTAATAAAAGTAGAGTTCAGATTTGGTTTCAGTTAAAGAAACTGTTCAGGAAAATCATATCTGAGGATGTGATCCTTAAGCTGGAAAACTGAATGATGAGACTATGTTAGCACCATGAAGATCTGGGAGAAGGGAGTTCTAGACAGAGTAGAGGCCCAGAACAACAGGAGTGAACTTGGTGGTTTGAAGAATTGAGAGAAGGCCTGTTGTGACTAGAATATGTACAGAAAGGTGGAGGAGCATAGTCAGAGATAGCATGGGAGAGATAGTCAAGAACTATGCTATTAATAGAGGTTCTTCAGTAAATGTTTTTTCTTTAATGAATAGTAATTGTAATTGATATTATAATAATTTAATGTTTTAATGGTATAATGAAGGGCAGTGGATGAAAAGGAAATGGATTAATAGATTTAGGTCCATAATCTTTAAATATTTCAACCCAATAATGGCCAAAGCACTATCATAAGTCTGTAGTATAGTGTAGGATCCACATCACAGACAATGTACTTTTTACAGCATAAATATAAAAAATGTGCCTGAAACTATCAAAGAATTTTACTGTAGACAGTCATGCCCACTCATTTTTTGTGATTCTAAAGTAATTTGTAAAGGAGAGACTAAAATGAATTTTGATGTCACAGGAAGAGATGCATTAAAGATGAGGAAACAAACTGGGTAATTTGTGAATATAAATCTTTCTATGGATATATTCAAAATGCATTAGACTATAGTCTCTTAAAGTATAGGAACTATTTTTTTATCAGTCTTTGGTTACACAAATGTTTAATTAAATAAAAATATATATCCCAAATTATATTTTTAAAGTTCAATTTTGTTTCCTTAAGCAACTAAGATAATTTTTAAAAACCTCAAAGATTAAAGTATAACTTTTTGTTCATTAGTCTCTTCATAGCAATTTTAAATAATTTTACTTTTTTAAAATAAAATGTGTTTGGATCAACTCCAAAATAATTTTGCATATTAAATTATTTTTCTTTTATAGAAATAATAATTGAGAGTGGCTTAGCATAATTAACAAGCAAAAAACTTACAGAATAATATTCTAAAGACAAAGAAAAATTCAACATTACAGAATTGTCTTCTCTCATGAAATACCAGGCAGATGGTAGAGATCACTGTGGTTCTTGATGAGTGGGAAGTAAGAACATCTCCACATTGTACCATGGACAAGTGTCAGCAAACAAGTACAATTTTAGTGTAAATCTTAATGGAACCCAATATTCCACTTTTATAGTAAAGTGTCTGTGCTCAAATAATCCTTATTTTGAGATTCTCTAATGATGCCGGATCCATATCTTAGGCCAGGAATTCCCTGTAATATTTCATTAGGTTTGTCAACCAGATTTATTCATAAATGAGAATAAATGAACATGTCAGCATAAGTTATTGTGGTAATTTGTGAAACTGTTAATGAGATATTTTCTGAGCTCATAAAAGGAAAGAGCTATGTCATTAAATTACTGCACAATAATTTTATTTTGATGCAGTAAGTGAGCTGATATTTTATCAAAAATGACACCCTGATGCATCAGTGAACTGAAGATGAACAATTTAATGTTCCAATGAAGGAGGTCTGATGTTATTTAGATGTAGTTAAGATGGAATGTGGAGTTTAAAAAAAAAAGGGTTATTATTTTGAATTAATAGATATGTTTTTTAACTTTTTAGAATGTAATTAGGAAACAATAATAAGAATTGCCCTATTAAAAAAAAGATTGTTTTTACAGTGTAACAAGTATGTGGTGTTCTTGAATGTAGACACAAATATTAAGTGTTTACAGGATGCTTAAGGGATAAACAAGTCTTACAGTGAGCCTATGGAGACAATCAGATAATCATGGGTGTTAAATTTGGGTTCTGCTGTGCTATAAGGAAAGAAGGAAAAGGACATGGACACAAGAGAAAGAAGACTATGTGTGTTTATCTCAATTTGAGCAGTATTTAAAAATAAACTGTAAGTTTATAAGTACTCTAGCAACAAAGGGAGGGTGGTGATGTTAGTAGATAGCACAGGACATTCTATCAGAAAGAGGGAAAAATTGAGTATTGGAATGGAAGACATCTCTCCCTGTATGGAGAAGAGGGAGCACCTGTAGTTTACTAGATGCTGACATTGGAGCTACAGGGTTTGTGAAGAAACCAGTTCATTAAGTGTGTTCTTCAACCTTTTATTGTCATCACTATGGTATCCAGGGAACCTGTACAATTTTTGTGATGCTTCTGGGAACATTAGAAACCAACTCTTCAAGGTTTGAACATCTCAAAGGCAATACACAATATGTTTACAACCTCTGCATATAAGGACCTAAGAGTAAAAACAGGAAAACATACATATAGATAGATCTTCATAGTACATCATTATAAGTATAGCTCATCAATACTCTTTTTTTTCCCTTAAACTGTGTTTTCATTTTGTCTCCTTTAATGTTCCTGGGTAGATGAGCACCTTTCTAAAATTTCTCCTACCTGTGGCTTTTATTTAACTCAATAAGAATATCATTCCTGGCTCTCTTCCTCAAATAAAAGTTAAGTCAGACTTATAAGGTTTGGAGTGGACTAATCTTAAACGTGAGTGATGGATGTAATCACTGATTTCATAAGAAAATATTTACTGGGTGCTTGCTGGCTAGTTGGCTGTAAGTAAGAAGCTGGGGATACACTTAAATATAAGAGATTCCCTGTGCTGTAGATCCTATAACTTAAGTAGGAATATAGGAGACACACGTAAAAAGGAAAATCAGTTATTAAATGAGCGCATTAAAAGTTCTATAATTCTTTAGAAAGGCCACAAACATAGAGGTATATGATAGTTAAGAAGGCTTTGTGGGGAGAAATGCCTTCAGTTGGAACATATAGCAAAGACAGTAATAACTTTAGCATGCTTTACATTTGTATAAAAATTTTATATGTGTTATTTAATTTGCTTGTTACAAGAACCATGAACATTTTTACTTTGTTCATTTTTTAAGCTACTGAACCTCAAGGAATTTATGGTAGAGTTGGGAGTCAAATTCAGGCATTTTGTTCTGTTACTTATACTATTTGATACAGTGCCATTCAATGGAGGACTTAGACCATCAGATAAACTCTTTAGAGGAACTTTATTACCAAAATCACGGAAGTAGTATAATAGTAAACAGCATGGGACCTGGTGTTCATATCCTGGCTTTATTCCACTTTAGCTATGTGACCTCTGAGAAATTTTTATACCTCTATTTCATCTATAAATCATGAAAATAATATTACTCATATGGTTGTTTGGAGGATTAATGAAGTAATACCTGCAAAGTCCTTAGACTAGTATCTAGCTGTATCAATAGTTCTCAAATTTTGGGTTTTAGGACCCTTTTACAAACTTAAAAACTGTAGTGCATCCTAAGGAATGTATATGTGGGTCATAGCTATTAATACTTGCCATATTAGAATTTTTAAATGTCTCTATTAATTAATTAAAAATTACAACAATATACCCCTTACAAGCTTAAATAAATAACTTTTTTAAGGAAAAGTAACTATATTTTCCAGACAAAAAAATTTAGTTAAAAGAGTGGCTTTGTTACATTGTTACATTTTTTCAAGTCTCTACTATTTTCTGTAATGAAACAGAGATGGATTATCATATCTTTTTCTGTATGCAATCTGTGGTGATATGTTGTTTTTGTAGAAGTATATGAAGAGAATCTGGTCATACATAGATATGTAGTTGGAAAATATTTTTAAAAGCTTTTTTCAAAATTGTGGATTTTCTTTGATAGTACACCAAATCTTGACAAATGATAGTTTCTTAAAGATTTGTTGCAATGTGGAATTTGAAATCATATTAGAGCTCTGTTACATTAAAATCCATTGATCTATCATGTACTTTGAATGGATTTTTTACTGATGCGTCATGCGTTGGTCACTTGAAAAATGTTGGTTAACTTATGCTGATCTCCCAAATGTTGCCACATTTCATTATGCAATATCCAAAAATCACATTCATTAATGTCACCACCAATTACATTAGATTTTTTTTTCATTATTGGGAAGCTCTTATTTAATTATTGGGAAGCTCTTAAGCCTATTATGGTAGATGCAAGTTTTTTATATCTCTTATTTTTGCTTGAAATCCTGAATTTTCTTATTAATAAATGATTGTTTTCCTTGAAGTATAAACTCACTTTGTTCCTTTCTGTGAAAATTTCTGCCAAATAACCATCTGAATAATTGTAGTTTGCCTATCAGTTGTTCTTTCAAGTAAAAATTCCTTTCTATGTAAAAAGCAGCTAGTACCACTCAACATAAATAATCACACATCTGATTTTTCTGGAGATGATCATCCTATGTTAGTAGGCAGCAGAAATGCATATGTAAATTTCCCATTTTATCACAGGGAAGAGTAAAAAAGATATTTATGGGTTGTGATTCAATAAAATTAATAATTTTTATTGTTTTGTGGATATTCTTAAGTGAATCTGACTTTTTTTTTTATTTTTTAACTGTGTATGTGGTGGTAAAGGATACAGTTTTGTACCAGTGCCGTGGTTTGTGCTGAGACACTAGCAATGTTCTCCACCATTGCTTTTGCATCTTTCACAGTGAAAATAGCAAACAACATTTTAGTGCCACAAAAATAGATTTGAGCTCATGAATCCCATAAAAGTGTCTTGGGAACCTCAAAGATCCTTGACCACACTTTGAGAACCACTGTACTAGGCATTCATGTTAAATATATTATTATTAAGAGAGAAGATCCAAGGTCTGTGCAAAGAATTAGTAGCGTAGGTAAATGTGAATGGCAGATTCCTATCGGCAATACACTTGGGAGAAGTAAGAGCCAGTTGTAGAGAGTTCTGTTTTATAAAGGACTCTGTATTAAACAATTGAACAAAGGAAGACCTAACATTTTAGTTGTTTTTAAGTCTGTATCAGGATGTCTCCATGAAGCATAGCAGAATAATTCTATCCAAAAAATGGATAGGCCATATAACTGTATAGTCCAAATAGTGTTTGCAGGTTTGAGTTGTTCACTGTTGTTCAAGTGTATTACTTTTGTATACATAATTTTGTCGGACTAGATGTGCATGCCTTTATGTAATATGTATCCTTCATGCCACTCAGCCCAAAGGACAAGGTATATATATATACTTATTGAACAATTATTTGCTACCACACAAGCCATATTTTATAGTCAAACTTGGTATGTGGTTCTGTAACATAGACCCAGAAAGAGTGATTGTGTACTCAGTAGATGTAATCTTTGGAAGTTATATCTAGATGGCATTTCTTTTATGTGCTTCTTAAAGAAAAGTATTATCCTATTCCTTCTATATCTCTCATTTACAATATTTATCTGGAAAGGAAAATTCACTAAGGTATTCACATCCATTAGGTTCATTGTACTAGAACCATTCTTAAAATTTAGAATTAACTTATTTATATAGAACTTTGTATTTTACAGTAAACTTTTTTAGAATAAATAAACAAATTTATTTTTAAAAAATGGATATAAGTAGGAGGATAATGAAAATATTGGGTTGGCCAAAAGATTCGTTTGTTTTTTTCCGTACGATGGCTCTAGCAGCACTTAGTTGTCTTTAACTTCATTCAAAATAATTTTGTTAGACTGATTGTGACAACTGTCATATCAGCGTGCATTTAAAAAAAGACATCAAAATTGGTGAATTTTTGTGTAGCCATTTTAATATTGAAGATGGAAGAAAAAAAGCAACATTTTTGGTATGCTTTATTATTTCAATAAAGGTAAAATCACAACTGAAACACACAAAAAGATTTGTGCAGTGTATGGAGAAGGTGCTGTGACTGATCGAACGTGTCAAAAGTGGTTTGAGAAGTTTCGTGCTGGAGGTTTCTCTCTAGACGATGCTCCACGGTCGGGTAGACCAGTTGAAGTTGATAGCAATCAAATCAAGATATTAATTGAGAACAATCAACATTATACCACGAGAGAGATAGCTGACATGCTCAAAATATCTAAATCAAGCGTTGAAACTCATTTGCACCATTTTGGTTATGTTAATCGCTTTGTTGTTTGGGTTCCACATAAGTTAAGCGAAAAAACCTTCTTGACCACATTTCCGCATGAGATTCTCTACTTAAACATAATGAAAACGTTCTGTTTTTAAAACAAATTGTGATGGGCGATGAAAAGTGGATACTGTACAATAATGTGGAATGAAAGAGAACGTGGGGCAAGTGAAATGAACCACCACCAACCACACCAAAGGCTGGTCTTCAACCAAAGAAGGTGATGCTGTGTATATGGTGGGATTGGAAGGGAGTCCTCTATTTTGAGCTCCTTCCGGAAAACCAAAATGATTAATTCCAACGAGTACTGCTCCCAATTAGACCAACTGAAAGCAGTACTCGATGAAAAGTGTCCAGTATGAGTCAACAGAAAACACATAATCTTCCATCAGGATAATGCAAGACAGCATGTTTCTTTGATGACCAGGCAAAAGCTGTTACAGCTTGGCTGGGAAGTTCTGATTTATCCACCATATTCACCAGACATTGTACCTTTGGATATCTATTAATTTAGGTCTTTACAAAATTCTCTTGATGGAAAATATATCAATTCCCTGGAAGCAAAGGAGAAAAGGCACCTGGGACAGTTTTTTGGTCAAAAAGATAAAAAGTTTTGGGAAGATGGAATTATGAAGTTGCCTGAAAAATGGCAGAAGGCAGTGGAACAAAAGGGTGAATACGTTGTTCAATAAAGTTCTTGATCAAAATGAAAAATGTGCCTTTTACTTTTACTTAAACACCAAAGGCACTTTTTGGCCAACCCAATAAATAGTTAAACTATGTCTTCAAGCACTTTTTTTCAAGAACATTTAACTTTTGTTTTAACATGATTTTTTTTCTTACACATGCCTGTTTTATTACAGTAAACTTCCTGATACATCATCCTCTCATTCAATATTATTAAAATCCTCTGCAATCTGAGCTCTTATCTTTATTTAACTGTTCTTCCTAAGTGACCCTCAGGCCACAAAGCTGAGAATCAAGGATCAAGCATTTAACAAAAATCTTCTGAATTTTGTTTAGTCCTAAAACAAACATACTATACTTACCCTCATTTTATATTAAAAATGTGCAATTTGTCACACTTCTGTATACAACAAAAATGTTAAAACCTTCCCCAAAACATACTTTTTAATCTGACATGGTCAAAAGACATAAAACTATGGTAAAAATGTTTGCAGCTCCGCCTCTGTTTGCCAGCAGAGGTTGCTCTTAGGTTGGTGATTACCTTGAGATTACATGATATCAAGAATATTAAGCAGCTGAATGGAAGCTACATTATGATGTAATTATGCAGAAGTTAGATTTAAATTGAATAATAACTACTTGAGTGACTCTTACATGTGTGTTAATCTCCGTATCATCAGAAATTATGCTCTTTACAAAGATACCTCTGTAGCAGAGCAGAAAGCGACATTCATGAAATGAAAACTGTTTATGGCTTGCCAGGAGCTAAGAATTGCTAATTTAGAAAATCAGAAAAAACTTGAGGCTAATCAAGATGGATTTATAAAATCATATACTTATTCTAATCATAGCATTTCTTTGGTTTGCTAATAAAAAGTGCAAACCTGTGCACATCTGTTTAAACAAATGTAAAAGTACAGGTAATTGCACATATATGAGAAAAATATTTTGTTATAAATTTTAAATTTAAAAAATATTTACTTGGTGATAAGCAGAATGGATAAAACTAGCAGTGATGTGCAGCCCATTTCATTTTCTTACATAGATCCGTGAATGTGCCAAGTTCATTTCACAAAGAATAATTGTAGAGTTTGAATTCCCTTGTGGTAATTCTGACATATAAAATTAATTAAATCCAATACTTCATTAAAATGGTACTTTAAAAACCTATTTAATTAAAAAAAATTTAAATGTCAGAGAACATTATGAAATAGAACTTTTATCTTCATTGTTATTGTTAGGAATTTGAAGCTTTGAAGAAAGAAAAACTTCCAAGAGTAATATGATATTTATTTTGCAAATATACATTTGAAACCAAGAAGCATATGAAATACCATTTTAAACCACTTTGTTAGTAATAATAGATTATCTATAACAATGCTCTATATTGGGGGTCAGCAAACTTTTCCTATAATGAGCCAAGTAATAAAAAATTTAAGTTTTGTAGGCCATATGGTCTCCATAATAACTATTTAGGCACATTGTAGCACAAAAGCAGCCATAGACCGTATGTAAAGGAATGAATGTGGCTTACTTTCATTAAAACTTTATTTACAAAACAGCTGGTGGACCAGATCTGTTTTGTGGACAGTAGTTTGCCAATCCCTGAGCTATATCATAATATTACAGAAAAAAAACTAAATGATTTTTATCAATAAATTTTTGCTTCAACTCCACTTATTGTTTCATAACATCTGTTGTGGACATGACATTTTTTGTTATACTTTACAATATGTAACAATTAGATTAATGTGTTTCCATTATCCATATTTTTATACCTGATGCCATAGATTATACCCTTTAAATATACAGTATATATATTTTTTCATTCCAGTGTTACTACCTTTTATAAGTAAAAATTATAAACAAAATTTAAAATGTCACTCTTTGGAAAAATTTTCATATGTCCTATAGTTAAAGTTACTAGAAATTATAGCCCTTGTTTTCTTTCTTTTTCTTTTTTTTTTTTTTGCAGAAATGTTTATTTTATCCCAGATTATTTTTGCTAATTTTGTGTTATTTTTTGGTAATATATTAAAAATAATATATTAATATATAACTCAATTGGTTTTATATTAGACAGGCAATAATAGTTTCAGTGCTAAGATATTCTGTAAGAATATGGATAAGTAAGGTATTTTAAACTCCTTCACAGAAGAGCTCAAATTCTATCTTTGTTATTTTATTTTATTTTAAAAATTACTATTGTGATCATTTGGCTATTATAAGGAGAAATTTTGATTGAGCCATTCTCAGCATTGCTCATCCAATTGACAGACCTGATGATAGTTGACCATCTCAAATATTATTTAGAAGCCATTGTCCCAATAATGTCTAACCAGTAGTAATGGGAGTAATAATACAAATAATAACAATTGGAAACAACTGTATTTCACTTTATGATTGCCTGCTTGATATCTTGCAAAAGAAGAAAAAGAGTCTTAGAAAAATTTGCTTATTTGTTTAGTCAACCTACCAAAATTATTTATTGAGATTTTTAGGTATATAGGCAGGAGCAAGTTATACAACTTGCTCAAAAGTTAGATGACAGAGTTGTGATTCACAATACAGCAGTCTGTGGCCGACTGCTTCTCAGCTGGGAAACCACATGGATCTCATATAAATTTGCCTTGGTTCAAAAACATCTGATTTCTGAATTTATATACAAATCCTATTTGCTATTATGATCACATCTCTACTGATTTAAACATATAGCTGCTATGTTACCATATGCATTGGTATTAAAGATATAAATAACATACAAGTCTACATATACATTTTAAATACCTTTAAATATTGAAATATCTAAACACTGTCTTCTAAAAAGATGTTTCTTAAATTTAATATATTTAAGGATATGTTTTAATGAATTCTTTAGAACCAACAAAATTAAAATGTGATCTTCTACAGTATTTGTTATTAAGCCCTCTATGTATCATGTAAGAATTTTTATATTTCTTGTAGAGTCATTGTTTATTTAGAATTTAATATATGTTAAAATATTTTCCTGTCACAAATATTAGCTCACAACAAAAATTTTAAACCTGAACTTTTAAACTAATTTCATGTAATTTCAGTTAACCGTGGGTCTGAAAACCATATAAATGTAATTTTTTAAATTCAAATTTAATTTTGAAAACTGCCCTTTGGTAAACTAAATGCATTCTTTCTTCAAACCCTTACAATGATTACATAACTGTCTTAAAATATTTTATTTGCTTAATATGTAAAAATATTTTCCTATGAGGTATTAATACTTTAATACTGACATTAAAATGAATGTTTTTCCATTAGGAAAAATAGTGATGTCATTCATGCATAGAGTATTTTTGGACTTCCATTTCTTTAGTAGAGAAAACAAGGTCACAAATAATTTAGAAGAAAATTTAGATCACAGTTGGCTTTTCTGCCAAGAAATGGAAAAAAAAATTAAAATTTTAGCTTCCTGATATGCATCCAGGATATGTATAAAGGATATGCATATATTCAAATATAGGTAATTTTCATCTAAGAGCCCAAGAAATATGCATGTTAATATAAGACATTTTAAATATCATATCTTGATTTCATACTATGCATATTTAGGTACATGTTACTTGTTTCTATTGAAATAAAGCATTAATTTTGGTCACATTCAAATGTTACCAAGAATATACATTGTATTTGGATCTATTGGAGCTGTCACTGGTTGTATGTTATCCTGGTTTGTGGTAAGGGAGGGTAATATGGAATAAACTTGAGCCTAGACCTAAACTTCCTCCATGAATGAATATATTTATCTGTATACTCTAGGATTAAGACCATGTCTCCAGACAGTACTCACTACTTAAAAGCCAACTGAAAATAAAAGTGGGTTTTGTATTTGGTTCCTCAGTTTATCCTCACAAAAATTTAGCACTACAATCACTTCGGTTAATCTGTAAAGTGTGTATATCCAAGCAGTATGACTAGACCATCTTTCTAAACTAAGTCTTATGTACAGTATTTTATTGAACTGTTAACTAGTGAGAAAATATTTAAAAATAAATAAAAGAGAGAGAAAGGAAAAAAGAGACACAGAGATAGAGAGAAATCAGTTATTAGATTTTAAAGTAAAATAGTTGGGGGAGATTAGGGCTTGGCAGCTGAAGATCTATCATATTCACAGTTGCCGTAAGGTACTTTTAATTTATTTTTTAAACACCTTTATTGGAGTATAATTGCTTTACAATGGTGTGTTAGTTTCTGCTGTATAACAAAGTGAGTCAGCTACACGTATACATATATCCCCATATCCCCTCCCTCTTGCATCTCCCTCCCACCCTCCCTACCCCACCCCTCTAGGTGGTCACAAAGCACCGAGTTGCTCTCTATGCTATGCAGCTGCATCCCACTAGCTATCTATTTTACATTTGGTAGTGTATATATGTCAATGCTATTCTCTCACTGCATCCCAGCTTACCCTTCCCCCTCCCAGTGTCCTCAAGTCCATTCTCTACATCTGCGTCTTTATTCCTGTCCTGCCCATAGGTTCTTCAGAACCATTTTTTTTTCTTTTATTTTAGATTCCATATATATGTGTTAGCATACGGTATTTGATTTTCTCTTTCTGACTTAGTTCACTCTGTATGACAGTCTCTAGGTCCATCCACCAATAACTCAATTTCGTTTCTTTTTAAGGCTGAGTAATATTCCATTGTATATATGTGCCACATCTTCTTTATCCATTCATCTGTCGATGGACACTTAGGTTGCTTCCATGTCCTGGCTATTGTAAATAGTGCTGCAATGAACATTGTGGTACATGACTTTTTTTGAATTATGGTTTCCTCAGGGTATATGCTCAGTAGTGGGATTGCTGGGTCATATGGTAGTTCTATTTTTAGTTTTTTAAGGAACCTCCATACTCTTCTCCATAGTGGCTGTATCAGTTTACATTCCCACCAACAGTGCAAGAGGGTTCCCTTTTAAAAATATGGAACGCTTCACGAATTTGCGTGTCATCTTTGCGCAGGGACTATGCTAATCTCTGTATCGTTCCAATTTCAGTACATGGGCTGCGGAAGCAAGCATGCCGTGATGTATTTTAAGTACAGGCCTTGACACAATAGATATGCAATGAATATTTGCTGAATAACAAATGATTGAACAGTATAGGATTTTGATCCTCCAAATCTTTATAGAAGGTTTCTTGTATTTTTTAAATAAACAAAGAAGAGTGCATATTATATGCTGGCAGTTTTCTAAGCATTTTATGAAAATTAATTTATTTAATCTTCCTCAAAATTGTATTAGGTAGGTACCAATTTTATTCCTATTTTATGATAGAAAGATTTGCTAACTTGCCCAAGATCAAAGCTAGACAGACTCTGTGCAAGGTCTGTGCTCTTAATCACATCACTAATTCTACTTCACATAACTGATACTGAACTGTGTGCCACCAAAATTTTATCAAAATCCAGTTGAGATTGTGAGTTTGTATGTGTGTTTATATATGTGTGGCAGGAAGGGAGGTGGTGCTTAAGAGATGTGGCCTCTTCCCATATCTCGATGCCAGTGTTCTCACCCTTTTTTCTTTCCTCTAACATAACTGGAGTACGTACTACTTGGATGGGATTGTGCATACCAGAGAAAATACTCTCTTAGCATTTTAGTCTCAGGGGTGAAAAACGGTATAGTTAAAAATTGATCTCCCCCTATCAGTTTCTTCCCAGGTGAAGCATTCCTCTCTTTTATTCTTCTTTCTCTATTCCAATGCAAATCTATATTCTGAAACTCAGTATTACATTTATTACAAGGAGGTTGTTGGGATGCATCACATCACTTAGCATCTCCTAAAGAGAGATGTTCCTAAGTGCCAACAAATCTATTGCTTTCCTCAAACAATTGATATGTTTATATTTTGTAGACATTGTAAACTGAGAGGCAGATCATGTTCCATTTTTTGCTTTGACTACCATAATATGATATTTAAAAGTTGCAACTCTTTTTTTAAAAGTTTTTATAAATGTAATGACCTGCACAAACCTGGTCTAGTTTTCACCCAGTCTGCATTTTTCCTTAGCCGTAATGCTCAGCAATTTAACTGTAGGTATTTTAAAGACAGCCTTTATTTTTTAATGAAGCAGTGTAAAATAAATAAAATACCAAGGGTAAGAGAAAAAATATAGTAGTCAAAACGGTTGCTCAATGTCAAAAAATTGGAAATAGGATGCTTCTATAGGCAGGTGGTGGGGAATCCAGGGACAATGCAAAAACTGAAGGTCTAAGTTAGCACATTTCAGCTGACTCCTGAAAGAATGTAGTATGGGGCAAATTACCAAGACAAGCACTTACGGGTAAAGCACCCAGGTTTAAGAGCTAGTACATACACTAAGGAAAGTCTAGTTGAGAAACCCAAAAGTCATTCTTGATGATTCTCTCACCCTTAACCCTATTTTTAAGTTATCAAATCTAGCTGATCCTGTCTGGGAAACCTTCTCATATGCTCTTCTTTATGTTTATCTCCTGTGGCACCAGTCTCACCTGGAATACTGCAATGGCCTCATAGTTGGTTTCCTCTTCCTTCTTTTGTCTTCGTAATGAAATCTTCATATTTTAGCCAGAATTATCTTTTTAAAAATCACTGCCATGAATATGTCTCTACCATGTTTATATTCATTCAGTGGTTCCCAGTTTCTGTTAAAATGAAATCTGGGGGCTGATGTGTCTTTTTGTTTTCCATTCCTTGCCACTCTTCTAGCTGCTCGTTTCACACCACTTTCCCTGGTGACTCAGCCACACTCACCTGACTCAGGTTTCTAGAATAAGTCCTTTTCCTTCCTGCCTTAGGGCTATTGCACCTAGCACTTCTCTCTCCCTTCTCCCCTCCCTTACCCCTACTTACAGTCTTCCTCCTGCCCTATGTCTGGTTAATGCTTTTTCATCTTTTGCATCTTCATCTCATAAACCACTTTTGTAGTGATGATTCTCCCTGGACCTCTCAGCCTGGGTCAGAGCCCTTGCTCTATGCTGTCAGTGCATGCTGTACTTCTGTGTGTGTCAGTAATGTCTATATTGCCAGCACCTAGCAGTCTTGGGCATGCAGTCATTTCTGTATAAATTGTTGTTTAATAAAAGAATGAATGACTAGCAGCAACGATGATTTCATACTGATTTTCATTCAGTTGAACTAAACATCTTAAATTCTTCGTGGTTAAGGTCAGAAATGGTCTCGGTGGCAGAGTCAGGCTACGCAAGTAACCAGGATTCTCATGATTCCAGAGCTATGGGGAAAGGGGACAAGGCCTGATAGATTGCTTCTATATTCACATTAAGACTCCAATCAGCTAGTAGATTTTAGAGAAGGTACTCCATGATTCTGAACTATGATGTCAACATGTTTTCTTAGCTAACAGCATTCCAGTTAAAAGAATTTACACAGCTGATGTCTTTCATAGTGTACAAGTATAGGATTCTCCTGAAATCTTGGAGTGAAGTTTTGCTGTGAAATATAGCAAAATTATTCCTGGGTGCCCTTTAAGTGAGAAAGAGACAGAGAGAGAGAATATGAATCTTGGTCACTGAGGATCCCAAGCAATCTTATGTTGACCATTTTGTCTTTATTCCCATTACTTCATTTAGAGAGCTATGGGGAAAGGGGACAAGGCCTGATTGCTTCTATATTCACATTAAGACTCCAATCAGCTAGTAGATTTTAGAGAAGGTACTCCATGATTCTGAACTATGATGTCAACATGTTTTCTTAGCTAACAGCATTCCAGTTAAAAGAATTTACACAGCTGATGTCTTTCATAGTGTACAAGTATAGGATTCTCCTGAAATCTTGGAGTGAAGTTTTGCTGTGAAATATAGCAAAATTATTCCTGGGTGCCCTTTAAGTGAGAAAGAGACAGAGAGAGAGAATATGAATCTTGGTCACTGAGGATCCCAAGCAATCTTATGTTGACCATTTTGTCTTTATTCCCATTACTTCATTTTGGAAGTTAATCTATGAAATGCTATGTGTTTTGCACTTAAACTAGTGAGTAAAGATTCATCTTTAAATACCATTATGGGTAAGTATGTTAATTTATTTCTCTGATATATTTTGTACTAATTCATGAAATAAGATCAGGACTCATTCCTTGATTGGCTTACTGAATAACGGAACCTGTTGATTTTAAAGAAGACTGGCATATTTTAGCAAAATTTTTTTAATTATAAAAATCATATAGGCCAATAATAGAAAATTTGGAAACTTTAGAACACTAAAGATTTGTCCAGCTACCCGAAAGCCAGTACTGTTACTTCTCTGGCACTTTGCCATGTGTCTTTTAAAGGAAAACTCTGAACTTGAAATACAACCTCAGAAACACCAAAGGATATACAATATTAAGTAAGAGATAAGGCAGCTTACTAATAGGACCTAAGGCTGTAAACTCACTGTGGCTAGGCAGAAGCTGGGTGTCAATCATACAGCTTACAGGAGAAAAGACGTGTCAGGGTAGAAATGAAAATGTTGGTTTAGTTAATTTAAATAAACGTTACAGTATTTATTTTCAATTAAAAATTGAACTATGTTGTCACTACTAAAACTGCTTATTTCATTTATATATACACACATATATATGTTATAAATATATATAACATTTTACATAGATGTCTGCCATAAAGGAAACAAAGTTTTAGCATAAATAGTACTGAAATTTGAATTGTTAATTATTATAACATAATTATCATTTTTAAAGTTTTTAAATTTTTTGTTATCTATTTCCAACATTAAAACTTGTGATTGATCTCAACATCCTTGAGACTATGCCCTGACCCACTTCCAAGAAAAGAGGAATGGCCAGTCGCATGTCACCATTTAACCTGATAAGAAAATTATGTATGCTTTTGCTGTTGAGTGAATCTTTACATAATCAGATTACAAGAAAATATAAGGTAGTATTTATAATTTATTATTTGTAGTTTGTTTTATTTTGTTCTGCTTTTGCTACCCTAAATGGTCTAGGTCAGCCATCTCCAACATTTTTGGCACCAGGGACCGGTTTCATGGAAGACAATTTTTCCATGGGGGTGGGGGGTGGTGGTTCAGGAGGTAATGTGAGCGATGGAGAGCGATGGGGAGGGCAGATGAAGCTTTGCTCACTCGCCGCCACTCACCTCCTGCTGTGCGGCCCAGTTTCTAACAGGCTGCGGTCCATGGCTTGGGGTTTGGGGACCCCTGGTCTGGGTAATGGGAGAGAAAAATTTCATATTGCCAATATTATATGCATATTGCAATACATCCTTAGATATTTGGAATACCTAGAATTTATATTATTGGAATCAGAAATGTAACTCATATGCCACAATATTTGTGCTGGTTGTTTTGACAGACATCTTTTTGTAATAAATAACCCTCTACCCTTCCTTAGTAAATAGGTGATTCTGAATGTAAGTTATACTTCTCTTTATGATATTTTTAAAAAAATATTTATTTATTTATTTATCTTTGGCTGCATTGGGTCTTTGTCGCTGTGCACGGGCTCTCTCCAGCTGCAGCGAGTGGGGGCCGCTCTTCGCTGTGGTGTGTGGGCCTCTCATTGTGGTGGCCTCTCCTGTTGCAGAGCATGGGCTCTAGGCGCATGGGCTCCAGTAGTTGTGGCATGCAGGCTCAGTAGTTGTGGCACACGGGCCTAGCCTCTCCGTGGCATGCAGGACCCTCCCAGACCAGGGCTCGAACCAGTGTTCCCCGCATTGGCAGGCAGATACCCAACCTCTGAGCCACCAGGGAAGCCCCCTCTTTATGATTTTGGGTCCCAGCTCTCACCTCTCTTCTAAGGAAAATATCTTCATTATATTCCACAATGTATTCTATGCCACATCCTTTGAGTTTCACTGCTACAACTGGTAACATTGGTAGCAGTACCGTTAGCATACCTGCAACACTGGTAGCAGTACATTGGATAAACCAAATTGAGGAGATTAAGAAGAGGAAGAGGTTATAACAAAATTAAAACAGCACAGAACACTAAATTGAGAATTTTATGGAGAAAAGTTTCTATTTTTGCCTTTGATTGCTGAGTACTTCATCAGCTCCCTCAAGTAAATTTGCTCCACACAGTACCTTTCTTTTCTTATCTTTCTCTTCTTTTACTTCAAGTCACTATATCTGATTAAGGAATCATGCCTGTTTCTTGGCAGCAGTGGAGACTTGAAATCAAAAGGTGTTCAAAAGGTGCTGGACAGCTGAAAAAGCATGTTGACACTGTGTACTGCGTGATCATTCCTGTCTGGCTGGAGTATAAAACTCATTTTTCAGAATAATATAAAATTCTAAAAATAGAGCTGACAAATTCAAATTCAGGAGAGTCTTAAGCATCAGACTAATGAATTGAGACGATTTGGCAAATGAGGTACTGTCAGGGAAGGAAACGATATAATAGTGCATTGTTTTTAGAAGATTAATTTGGCAATAATATATGGAAGAGAAATAAGAGCAGAATCAAAGTAGTTAACAGATGTTTGCAACAGTGAAATTAAGATATGTCATGAGTCCTGCCTTTTCAGTCCTGGTGGCAGCATAAATGAAAAGAGGTGGAGGACAGTACGATGATATATATATATATACATACTGTGCAAGTTGATTTTAAAGAACTTGACAGTGATGTGAAGGTAAGTGAAAAAAATGATCTAAAAGTGGAGGCTGGCTCTATGTTAAGTATATGGAAAGAGAGTAGAGCAAGGTTATGGATTAGATTTTTGTCTTAATAAGGGTTTGTAGTAGAACACTCAGGTGGACATTCAGTTTTGGGGGATAGACATTAACGAGGAAGGGGCTAAGTGTATGGTAAAGCAAGCATTTTAAAATATAAATGTTGGAAGGAGAGATACCTCTTTCTCTGAGACTAAATGATAGAATAAGTGATAAATATGGTAAAAGTAATTTGCTGAGTTTGGGAGGCTATTACCTGAGGAAGTTCACACTGGGAGTTGTTATTAAAGTGTGTGTGAATTGGGGATTTAAAGAGATATGGCAATGTGTAAGTTTTGGTATTGCTTTCTTGGAAGTATGCTAGGGAGTGAGAAAAAAACGTGTGAACTAAATAATGTTTTGCAATAATGAGTCCTACTAAAAGATGAAGGCCATGTTTTGTTTTGTTTTTTTAAAGGGGAATTTGGCTTCATGTATTTAAATCTTTAACCAACAATAATTTATGGCCTGGAAGTAGAGAAAGGACAATAAACTCTGGGAAAATCTGAGCTTAGGGTGGGTGCAGTGATGGAAATAAAGGTCGTGATGTGTTCTGCAGTCTATAACTAGAGATTAAAGAACTGAGTAAATTAGCACGATTGAGCGATAGGAGTTTATACTGAAAATATACAAAGCAGATTTATTGAACCTGAAAGAAAGAAAAGATAAAGGGTTTATGATAGAGAGAAAGCATCTAATTTAAGATTTTGAAGGTGGAGAAGTTCTGTGTGATGTCCATGCTGATGAGAATATGATGTGGGGCTTGAAAAACGTAACAGATATTAAGGAAAGAAGTTACCAGGTACACGATGGATTGGCAACAGAAGATATGGGATTGAAAATATGAAGAGGAACATGGAAAAAGAAGAAAAATAATCCAGGTGTTCATTTTGTTTTAGCTGAAGAAGTTACATTTCTAAGGGATTCCATGAGTTTAGTAGATGGGAAAGTTACAAAACTTCTAAAAGGATCATAAACAGCCTGACTTGAATTTGAAGCATCAGGAAAAGGCTGAGCTTTCAAAGTTGAAAGTGAACACATTTACAAGTAAAAGAGGTTTAAATAGGATGAAACAGGCAGGATGAATATGAAGAAGTTATTATTTTATAGCTTGGGAATCCACCTTTTCTATCCCCATCCCCTTTAGCAATATGTCTCCTAATTGATGTTGGAAGCCAATATAAAGATGAGTTTGTTTGTTTTTTAATCATTTTACGTTTCATGTTCTCTTGTTCTAAGAATATCTATGTATAAAATCAGGCCAAGATGCACATAGTTATTAAAGATATATTTTTTTAATTTTAATTAATTAACCATATCCTCAAGTCCATTCTTTAGTAGGTATGTATCTTTATACCTGTCTTGCCCCTATGTTCTTCATGACTTTTTTTTTTTTTAGATTCCAATATATGTGGTAGCATACAGTATTTGTTTTCCTCTTTCTGGCTTTACTCTGTATGACAGTCTCTAGGTCCATCCACCTCACTACAAATAACTCAGTTTCGTTCCTTTTCATGGCTGAGTAATATCAATTGTATATATGTGCCACATCTTCTTTATCCATCCATCTGTTGAATCAAGTTTGCTTTGGCTATTCGGGTTCTTTTGTGTTTCCACACAAATTGTGGATTTTTTTGTTCTAGTTCTGTGAAAACTGCCAGTGGTATTTTGATAGGGATTGCACTGAATCTGTAGATTGCTTTGGGTAGTAGAGTCATTTTAACAATGTTGATTCTTCCAATCCAAGAACATGATATATCTCTCCATCTATTTGTATCATCTTTAATTTCTTTCATCAGTGTCTTATAATTTTCTGCATACAGGTCTTTTGTCTCCTTAGGTAGGATTATTCCTAGCTATTTTATTCTTTTTTGCAATGGTAAATGGGAGTATTTTCTTAATTTCACTTCAGATTTTTCATTATTAGTTTATAGGAATGTAAGAGATTTCTGTTCGTTAATTTTGTATCCTGCTACTTTACCAAATTCATTGATTAGCTCTAGTAGTGTTCTGGTAACATCTTTAGAATTCTCTATGTATAGTATCATTTCATCTGCAAACAGTGACAGCTTCACTTCTCCATTTCCAACTTGGATTCCTTTTACTTCTTTTTCTTCTCTGATTGATGCGGCTAAAACTTCCAAAACAATGTTGAATAAGAGTGGTGAGAGTGGGCAACCTTGTCTAGTTCCTGACCTTAGAGGAAATGGTTTCAATTTTTCACCACTGAGGAGGATGTTGGCTGTGGATTTGTCATATGTGGCCTTTATTATGTTGAGGAAAGTTCCCTCTATGCCTACTTTGTGGAGGGTTTTTATCATAAATGGGTGTTGAATTTTGTCGAAAGCTTTCTCTGCATCTATTGAGATGATCATATGGTTTTTCTCCTTCAATTTGTTAATATGGTGTATCACATTGATTGATTTGCATATATTGAAGAATCCTTGCATTCCTTGGGTAAACCCCACTTGATCATAGTGTATGATCCTTTCAATGTGCTGTTGGGTTCTGTTTGCTAGTATTTTGTTGAAGATTTTTGTATCTATGTTCATCAGTGATCTTGGCCTGTCGTTTTCTTTCATTGTGACATCCTTATCTGGTTTTGGTATCAGAGTGATGATGGCCTTGTAGAATGAGTTTGGGAGTGTTCTTCCCTCTGCTATATTTTAGAAGAGTTTGAGAAGGATAGGTGTTAACTCTTCCCTAAATGTTTGATAGAATTCTCCTGTGAAGCCATCTGGTCCTGGGCTTTTGTTTGTTGAAGATTTTTAATCACAGTTTCAATTTCAGTACTCCTGATTGGTCTCATATTTTTTAATTCTTCCTGGTTGAGTCTCAGAAGGTTGTGCATTTCTAAGAATTTGTCCATTTCTTCCAGTTGTCCATTTTATTGGCATAGTGCAGTAGTTATTGCCACAATTTTACCTTCCAGGTCACTTATCCGTTCTTCTGCCTCAGTTATTCTGCTATTGATCCCTTCTAGAGTATTTTTAATTTCATTTATTGTGTTGTTTATCACTGTGTGTTTGCTCTTTAGTTCTTCTAAATCCTTGTTAAACATTTCTTGTATATTCTCCATTCTGTTTCCAAGCTTTTGGATCATCTTTACTATCATTATTCTGAATTCTTTTTCAGGTATATTGCCTATTTCCTCTTCATTTGTTAAGTCTGGTGGGTTTTTGCCTTGCTCCTTTATCTGCTGGGTGTTTCTCTGTCTTCTCATTTTGCTTAACTTACTGTGTTTAGGGTCTCCTTTTCGCAGGCTGCTTGTTCGTAGTTCACATTGGTTTTGGTGTCTGTACCCAGTGGATAAGGTTGCTTCAGTGCATTGTGTAGGCTTCCTGGTGGAGGGTACTAGTGCCTGTGTTCTGGTGGATGAGGCTGGATCTTGTCTTTCTGGTGGGCAGGTCCACGTCTGGTGGTGTGTTTTGGGGTTTCTGTGAACTTATTATGATTTTAGGCAGCCTCTGTACTAATGGGTGGGGTTGTGTTCCTGTCTTGCTAGTTGTTTGGCATGGGGTGTCCAGCACTGTATCTGGTCGTTGAGTGAAGCTGGGTCTTGGCATTGAGATGGAGATCTCTGGGAGATTTTCACCATTTGATATTACATGGAGCTAGGAAGTCTCTTGTGGACCAGTGTCCTGAACTTGGCTCTCCCACCTCAGAGGCACAGCCTGACGCCTGGCTGGAGCACCAAAAGCCTGTCCTCCACACAGCCCAGAATAAAAGGGAGGAAAAACAGAAAGAAAAAAATAAAATAACATTATTTAAATAAAAAATAATTATTAAGAAAAAAATGTTTTAAGTAATAAAAAACAAACAAACAAAAAATGGACAGACAGAACCCTAGGACAAATGGTAAAAGCAAAGCTATACAGGCAAAATCACACACAGAAGCATACACACACACCCTCACAAAAAGAGCAAAAGGGAAAAATATGAATATATCCTTGCTCCCAAAGTCCACCTCCTCAATTAGGGATGATTCGTTGTCTATTCAGGTATTCCACGGATGCAGGGTACATGAAGTTGATTGTGGAGGGTTAATCCGCTGCTCCTGAGGCTGCTGGGAGAGATTTCCCTTTCTCTTCTTTGTTCGCACAGTTCCCGGGCTCAGTTTTGGATTTGGCCCCACCTCTGTGTGTAGGTTGCCGGAAGGCGTCTGTTCTTCGCTCAGACAGGACAGGGTTAAAGGAGGCGCTGATTGGAGGGGTCTGGCTCACTCAGGCCGGGGAGGGAGGGGCACAGAGTGCTGGGCGGGCCTGCGGCTGCAGAGGCCGGCACGACATTGCAGCAGCCTGAGGCACGCTGTGCGTTCTCCCGGGTAAGTTGTCCCTGGATCCCGGGACCCTGGCAGTGGCGGGCTGCACAGGCTCCCGGGAAGGGGGGTGTGGATAGTGACCTGTGCTTGCACACAGGCTTCTTGGTGGCGGCAGCAGCAGCCTTAGCGTCTCATGCCCGTCTCTGGGGTCCGCGCTGTTAGCCGCGGCTCGCACCTGTCTCTGGAGCACCTTTAAGCGGCGCTCTTAATCCCCTCTCCTCACACACGAGGAAACAAAGAGGCAAGAAAATGTCTCTTGCCTGTTCGGCAGCTCCAGACATTTTCCCGGACTCCCTCCCGGCTAGCCGTGGTGCACTAACCCCTTCAGGCTGTGTTCACGCTGCCAGTCCTCTCCCTGCGCTCATACCGAAGCCTGAGTCTCAGCTTCCAGCCCCGCCCGCCCCTGTGGGTGAGTAGACAAGCCTCTCGGGCTGGTGAGTGCTGGTCGGCACCGATCCTCTGTGCGGGAATCTCGCCGCTTTGCCCTCCGCACCCCTGTGGCCGGGCTCTTTTCCGCAGCTCCGAAGCTTCCCCCCTCCGCCACCCGCAGTCTCCGCCCGTGAAGGGGCTTCCAGTGTGTGGAAACCTTTCCTCCTTTACAGCTCCCTCCCACTGGTGCAGGTCCCGTCCCTATCCTTTTGTCTCTGTTTATTCTTTTTTCTTTTGCCCTACCCAGGTATGTGGGGAGTTTCTTGCCTTTTGGGAAGTCTGAGGTTTTCTGTCAGCATTCAGTAGGTGTTCTGTAGGAGCTGTTCCTCACGTAGATGTATTTCTGATGTATTTGTGGGGAGGAAGGTGATCTCCGCGTCTTACTCTTCCGCCATCTTGAAGCTGTATTAAGGATATATTCTTAAATTTGGAATATGTTTATATGAATGTATATCTTTATTCAATAATAATTTTCACATAATTATCTCTTCTACATACCTCTCCACCTAATTCTTAAAACATACCCTGAATTTTCAACTCTACTGTTTTCTGTTCCCCATTTTCCCTTGTGTAACCCTGGGCGTGAAATACTTGTTCATGCTTCTCTACTGAATAGGCTTTCCCCACCTTGCCTCTTTCCCATCCTAAATGTTGAAATTATAGATGCCATTTATGAAAGCTATTTTCACCGTTTTTTTCTAAATTCTTTAATCAAACACATGTGATTTCTTCCTATCTTGATACCTGTGTCTACTGAAAACAAAAAAAGGAAAGCACAGCCTAAAAGGTGAGAGTTATGTTTTATTTGGTGGACGTTCTGAGAACGTCAAACCCTTGAGACAGGATTCTCAGATTGCTCTGAGAGACTACTCCAAAGAGACAAGTGGGAGCCAGGATATGTAGGAGTTTTCGCAACAGAGACCAGGTAATCAGAACATCAAAAGATTACTGTTAATTAAAGAAAACCAGATATCTCAAGGGATTTAGCGCCTTTCTATGTATGAGAAGATGCAAGAGTCTGGGCTCACTGAAATCATTCCTTTCATATGCACCTTGGCTAGATGGGGCCAGTATACTGTGTTTTCTCATCCTGATTTTCCTCAGGGTGCACTGTTAAGGTGGCTACAGCATCTGACTGCTAGATGTGGGGGCATCCTGCCTCCATCCTGAGTTCCCTCTGGACTCACCATCAGGGTGGCTATAATGTGATGGCTTGATGACTGCAACATCTTTTGTTTACTGGTATGGCAGGCAATATTTTTCACTCACACCTGCTAGTATTTGTCAATATTTTTTATACTTAAAATATCCTCTCTTTCTTATACTTACTATATCCTGATTTTTGTACACTTTTCTCCCTTGCATATGAAATTGTAAACTTATTCATCTTTGTATTCCCTGAAATGCTTAGCACGAAGTTTTATGGATAATAAGCTTCCATATTTGTTTGAAGATTTGCTCTAATTGTGACTATAGTTTTTAATTTGATCCTGTGTCTCCTTTTAATTTATTCAACTATATCATCTTTCAGATTATACCATATATTCTGAACATATTAACATAGTGTCATTCATTTTCTTTATATTATCAATACCTTTGTTCTTGATAATAGTTATATTAACTCACTGGTGAATTTACCTTTAAATGTTTCTTCTGCCTGTGGTGATATTTGATAAAAAGAATTACAGTAACAATAGTGGTAATTGTAGTTTGCCTCACATAATCTGGACTACCACTCTTTTAAATGATTTCAAAGACCTGTATGTCTCTCCAACAAATAGAAATATTTTAAAAGCCATGAAAAGATCAAATTAGTTCAAAGAGTGTTTCAAAAAGGAGAATGTGTCCTTATTAGAGAATATCATAAATAATTATAATCTAATTATGTAATGAAACTTTTAAAACATCTAAAGTATCAATTACAGTTGAAGGTAAATAGTGGTCCTATGATAGTTATTAGAAAATACTGCAACAAAGAAACTTTTTTCATTTAAAAAGTCTTTCTGGAAGAAAAATTTAGTAATAATTTACATCATTATAGTATAACCCTGACAAAATTTCTGGTTATAAATGCCAAGATAAATAAAAAGAAGTCTTAATATTTGTTTGAGATTATTAAAGCAAAACAAACACAAACATTTGATATTATATCACAATGCCATCTATGCCAAGTTAAACCTTGAACAACTTACTCATGTGATACTAGACTGATTTTTTACTTATGTCATGTTCTCAGACCTAACTAGCCTGGGGGTGCAGTAGCAAAACATGAGTAAAATAATATCAGAATAATATCTCTTGCTTAAAATTCTTAACAAAATATAAAACTCCAAAATATGAGATTGGTATTGTTACCAATATTCATTTACCCTTGGTGAGGTATATCACAGGTTGAGTTCTCCAGGCAGCTGACTTGAGATGAAGTTTAGGGTACAAGATATTTATTAGGAATGGCCCTTGAAATTGGTATCTGTGAAAGGGAGGAGAAAGAAGCAAGATTAGGCAGAGAGAAAGGTCTGGCTTTGATGCAGTTTGGACAGCCTCAGCGGGCCATACAGGAGCTCTGGAGCTAAAAAAATCACATAGTTTCTGGAAGAACCTAGTTTCAAACCAACCATATTTATATCCAAAGACTGTGTTCTTTACCACTATGTTACAAATCCCTTGTCTCCCTCTCCTCTGCAGGTCCTGAGACCCACCTACTAAGCTGAAAGCCTTTACCCTCAATCTAGCTATTGCTTCTATTGGCAGTACCATAGCTCATTTTTCACTGCCCACTGAGCATGCCTCAGGACTGTAGAAAGATAATCATCCTCAGATTCATGAGATCACCTTATTGAGCTTCTAATACTGTCAGTTTAAGAGAACTTATAGCTATATATGTTTATATATTATATACATGTACATATATGTGTTTATATATTATATGTATTATATATATATTTATATATCCAACATTTACTAAGTAACAAGTATTTGCCAGCAACTTGAAAACCCTAGTTTGTGAATAGAATGAAGGGAATAGTAGAATGGTTTTGATTCACAGAGCATTTTAATTTCATTTGTCCTTTAAATTAATCACAGTTCCTTTGATTCTAGGAACCTGAGAAAAAGTCAGATCACAGATTTTATACTTACCTATTTCTACTCTCAAAATCATTCCCTCTCTCTGGCACCCACCAGCAACTTCAAACCATGGATCTGGACTCTCTACCTCGTCGGGTTTCTTTCCCAATGCTTTTATGCCATAGTAAATGAGAGTCATTGTTTTTTTCTGAATTTTTGGTCATGTGCTTCAACGATCATAGAACTCTACTAAGTACATTTCCCACGGGACTCACGGGTGTTCATGTAAATAAAATTCTGGTTGATCATGGTGCCCCACCAGTCTTCGACTTGCCCAGAATTTGGTGTGTTCTATTTTTAGGAATCTACTATGGGGCCATGGATACTTGGATATGGAGAAATGAATTTGATAGAACATTATATTAATTACAAGACAAACATTTCTACTGTGGTGGAAATATTTGGTTATTTGGAATTTTCAATAGTAATTTTAGAAATCTCAGAATGGATGAAAATGCATTGTAGAGGTCACACCAGGAGCAACTGGCCTTGCTTTGTCTCACTGATACTTTCCTTCATGTTGGTGTACCTTTCGTAGGCGGAGTCTGGCTAATCGCCTTCCAGACTCAGAACCCAAATGTGTCAGCCACCCTAGAGGCAGTCTCTCTTTCATGAGCGTCATTCTAATTTGGCTAACACAACACAATTTTCCAACTTGTTTCTCCTTTTTCTTCCCTACTATATGAATTGGAAAGCATAAACCCTCATTCTTCCAATATTTTTACTGGTAGAAGTGGGCATGTTAAATAGTTCTGGCCAATATTGGCAAAGGAATTTCTGGAAAAGCTTTCTCTTCCCTGATAAAATATCCAGATATCAGAGACACAGACCTTTCATCTTAATTATTTTTTCTTTTTTTTAAATAATTTTTTAAAAATTTATTTTATTTTTAGCTGCATTGGGTCTTTGTTGCTGCATGCGGGCTTTATCTAGTTGCAGGGAGTGGAGGCTACTCTTCGTTGTGGTGCACAGGCTTCTCATTGCAGTGGCTTCTCTTGTTGCAGAGCACGGGCTCTAGGCACGCTGGCTTCAGTAGTTGTAGCACACAGGCTCAGTAGTTGTGGCTCGTGGGTTCTAGAGTGCAGGCTCAGTAGATATGGTGCATAGGCTTAGTTGCTCCGTGGCATGTGGCATCTTCCCAGACCAGGGCTTGAACCCGTGTCCCCTGTATCGGCAGGTGGATTCTTAACCACTGCACCACCAGGGAAGATCTCCTCTTAATTCTTTCCCTGAGTGCTGACTTGATGCGTTGAACTGAGGTAACCATCTTGCGACCATGAAAAGGTTGAATTAATCTCATAGGTCCTGGCATTACAAACTATGAAACCAACACCAGCAGCTAGCTATCTTTAGTCTTTCGTTACAAGAGAAAAATTAACCCCTGTGTTGTAGCCACTGTTGGTCTGGTATTCTATTACTTTTGGATGAAAACATGCTTGTTACAAACAATTGCATACAAATTAAAAGGGCAATTTATAAATTTATAATGAGAAATTTAACCATCAAACCTATCGGAATACTTAGTTCAACATATTGAGCTATATCCTTGTAGATGGAAAACCAAATTATAAACTGCTTGACGAGTGTGGATTCTGAGCAAATGAATTTTATTAGAAGAAAAGAATGTCCAATGACAACAGATTCAGGTAATCTGATCTCTGTTATTACCAGAGTAGGAATAGCTTTGCCTATGGAATGAAACACTCCAAGTCCATTGGATAAGAATATGTTTACTCTGAACTGTGCTAGGATGAGCCCTGAAAATTTGTCCACTATGATGCAGTTTTTCTAACCTGATTTCAGTACTTAGCAACTGTGTAGCCTTGGGCAGGTTCCTTTTCCTCTGGGCCTCAGTTTTAATATGATAATAATCATATTTATTTTGTACTGTTTGTGTGGGGATTAAGTGAAAGATATTCTAAAGAGCTTAGAATACTGTTTGAAATGTAGTAAATGCTCAATGATTTTAGGTTTATTTCATGTCCAGCTAATTCTCCTTAAAGGCATGCATTCTTTATATATTTTAATGTATTCAGTCAAGACAGAATCAGGTCTTGTGACCTCATATCTCTTATGCTTCTTTAAGATAGTTCACATACCATTGTTCTGATTAATTATTCATTGATATGATTAAAAATCTAATGTTTAGAGAGGAATGGTTTTCTTCACAACTATCTCTCAATGTAAACTATTGAAAAATGTCTGCACTTCTGAGAAAAAATTAATACTACTTATATACATACATACGGATATATTCCCTCATAAATTTTGGTATGGTCTAGTGTAAAGCATATGAAGTCAGGAGCAGGGGCTTACATTCAATGTAATTTAGACATGCCTCTGAATGGCAAAGAAATTGTCAAAATCTCACTATTCACAACCTGTTGCAAAGTGCTTCCTGCCCAACATTCTTTCTCTGCTGGCCTGTACTGCTCAGGTGTTCTGAGATTACCCTCTGTCAAATCATGAGTGCTTTTAAAAATCTCCCACAAAAGTTTTAAATGAAATAATGAGGTGTTAAAATTTTTGAGAGGGCTGCAGATGAGAACTCCTGTGAAAAGTTGTCACTAATTGAGCCAAAATAGTTTTCAGCTGCAGTGTAAAAACCTAACAGATTACCCACCTCATGTTTCAAATTAATGTAAACTCTTTTAGAACAATAGGTGACAATCTGCCAAGATTAAATACAGAATTAAACTGCAACCTTATTGAATAACACAAAGTTTCGTATTTTAAAATTTAAAATTTTAGTCGAGGAAGACAGATTAATGCAGATAAGGGCTGACGGCTAATACTCTCTGAGTTTCCTTTGGATATTAAAGGTGATGTTATTTTGTTCAGTTGTGAAATTTATATTCACCTTTCTTCATAAACATACATTTTTAAATATTTAAGAGAGTAAGTCCTAAGAGTTCTCATCACAAGGAAAAAATACTTTTAAAATTTTATATTTATATGAGATAATGGATGCTCACTAAACTTACCATGGTAATTATTTCACGATGTTTGTAAGTCAAACCATTATGCCATATACCTTAAACTTTTACAGTGCTGTATGTCAGTTATGTCTCAATAAAACTGGAAGAATAAACAAACAAATGAATAACTAGAACAAAAAATCCTTTAAATTGCTGAAAATTATTTTCAAATAAACCAACCATCCCTGAAAGATAGGGTCATTTTATAGTTGTGGCGGGAATGTTTCAGTATAGCATAAGTGTTTCTGAAAACTCCATTGTTTGAATCCTAAGGGTCAGGGTCCTGTTGAGTCCATATCTGAAGACTGATTTCATCAGTTATCTTTAGTGAAAGATACTGAGCATGTATGGTGATGATCGTGGCAGTGTTTGCTGCAACAACAAAATAGCTACCAATATTTTAGTACTTTTGTGATCCATAAAATATACGAAGTAATTAACGTATTTTATCAATTTATTCTACCAAATATTGAAGTAATTTTTTAATCTGCATTTTCTAGATAAAATTGAAGCTTTGAAGGGTTAAATTACTAAGTGTGATTATTCAGTAAACTAACTTAAAATCAGGTCTTTTGGACTCCAAAATTTTTGCTTTTAATCAATAACAGTGTATTTATTTATTTTTTATTTTTTTATATCTTTACTAGAGTATAATTGCTTTACAATGTTGTGTTAGTTTCTGTTGTACAACAAAGTGAATCAGCTATAAGTATACATATATCCCCATATCCCCTCCTACTTGAGCATCCCTCCCACTCTCCCTATCCCACCTCTCTAGGTTATCACAAAGCATCAAGCTGATCTCCCTGAGCAATGCAGCAGCTTCCCACTAGCCATCCATTTTTACATTTGGTAGTGTATATACATCAATGCTAGTCTCTAATAACAATGTATTTGATTATGCATACAAAATGAATGAACAATTAAATGCTCGAGATAGGTTTTGAAAACTTTACTTTTTCACATTAATTATAGAAATTGAACTTAAAATTATAATTTGAGACACTGGTTCCATTAGCTAATTTCATATTATCAAAACTTGAATTTATTTTAGAGGTATCTTATATTTTCGAGAATTAAATATTATCTTACAGTTTATATCTCACCAATTTTCCTTCTACTTTCATTCAAGTTTCTCAGAACTGCCTAAATATTGGGTTGGCCAAAAGGTTTGTTCGTTTTTTCCCATAAAATGTTTCTAGTAGCGCTTAGTTGTCTTTAATTTCATTCGAAACAGTTTTGTTAGATTGTATTGTGACAGCTGTCATATCAGTGTGCATTAAAAAAAAAAAACATCAAAACTGGTGAATTTTTGTGTAGCCATTTTAATACTGAAGATGGAAAAAAAAGCACAACATTTTCGGCATATTATGCTTTATTATTTCAAGAAAGGTAAAAACGCAACTGAAACGCACAAAAAGCTTTGTGCAGTGTATGGAGGTGCTGTGGCTGATCAAACATGTCAAAAGTGGTTTGCGGGGCTTCCCTGGTGGCGCAGTGGTTGAGAGTCCGCCTGCCGATGCAGGGGACACCGGTTCGTGTCCCGGTCCGGGGAGATCCCACATGCTGCGGAGCGGCTAGGCCTGTAAGCCATGGCCGCTAAGCCTGCGTGTCCGGAGCCTGTGCTCCGCAACGGGAGAGGCCACAAGAGTGAGAGGCCCGTGTACCGCAAAAAAAAAAAAAAGTGGTTTGCGAAGTTTCGTGCTATAGATTTCTCACTGGACAATGCTCCATGGTCGGGTAGACAAGTTGAAGTTGACAGCGATCAAATCGAGACATTAATTGAGAACAATCAGTGTTATACCATGTGGATGATAGCTCAAAATATCCAAATCAAACGTTGACATTCATTTGCACCAGCTTGGTTATGTTCATCGCTTTGATGTTTGGGGTCCATGTAAGTTAAGCGAAAAAAACCTTGACCGTGTTTCCGCATGCAATTCCCTATTGAATCTTATAAAAACATTACATTTTTAAAACAAATTGTGACAGGCAATGAAAAATGGATACTGTATAATAATGTGAAATGGAAGAGACCGTGGGGCAAGTGAGATGAACCACCACCAACCACACCAAAGGCCAGTCTTCATTCAAAGTAGGTGATGTTGTGTATATGGTGGGATTGGAAGGGAGTCCTCTATTATGAGCTTCTTCCAGAAAACCAAATGATTAATTCCAACAACTACTGCTCACAGTTAGACCAACTGAAATCAGCACTCGATGAAAAGTGTCCGAAATTAGTCAACAGAAAACACATAATCTTCCATCAGGATAATGCAAGACTGCATGGTTTCTCTGATGACCAGGCAAAAACTGTTAGAGCTTGGCTGGGAAGTTCTGATTCATCTGCCATATTCACCAGACATTGCAGCTTCAGATTTCCTTTTTTTTTTTTCGGTCTTTACAAAATTCTCTTAATGGAAAAAATTTCAATTCACTGGAAGACTGGTAAAGGCACCTGGGACAGTTTTTTGGTCAAAAAGATAAGTTTTGTGAAGATGAAATTATGAAGTTGCCTGAAGTATGGCAGAAGGTAGTGGAACAAAAGGGTGAAGACATTGTTTTCAGTAAAGTTTTTAATGAAAATGAAAAATGTGTCTTATTTTTCCTTAAAAACCTAAGGCACTTTTTGGCCCACCCAATATTAACTAGTGTGAAGTGCTTTCAAATCCTCTGTCACTTATCCTCTTCAACTTCTAGAAATAACTTTTAGAGTCCCCATTTTACTTCCTGTAGTAGAAATGATAGAGATGTTAGAGTTCAGGAGTCTGACATTAAAGAGAATTTGGTAAGATAAGGACAGCTTTTCAAGTTACTACAGACATGTAATACTAAAGGTTTTACTACTGCAAAAGGTGTATTTCTGTAACTCCAGCCTCTGATAGCGATTTCCTAACTACTTGCCATCTATTTGCTGAACTAATTACCACAAACTGTAGGTTTTTCACTATGGCCACTCTCCATTTCCAAAGCAATATGTGTATTACTCAGGATAGGTTAGAATATGCTGAAGAATGAAATAAAACCCAAATTACCAATGGCTTAATACTTTAAATGTTTGCTTCTCATTGAGGCATCATCTGATTCATACCAGGTGTCTTGCTAGGTGTCTCTCCTCCAAGTATTGACTCATGGGTTTAAGCCATTTCTGTCTTTTAGTCATGCTCTTGAAGAACATGACTTTCAAGATCACCATGACAAAAGAGAGGGCCAGAAGGTTTGATGGGGTGTTTTAAATGGCTAGAGCAGTGAGTTTTTTACATCTCTTTTGTCTGTATTACATAGGCAGTCACATGACCAACATAATTGCAAGGGTGACTAGAAAATCTAGACGAGCACATGGGAATTGTCTCTGCCACAGTCTCTTATTGAATGATCTTACTGAATTTCAAAATCTGATGAAACCTATAAAATCTTTACTATTAAGATAACTGGAACAATTTTGGACAGTTGATGTCACTCTGAACCTTTCTATGCCTTTCATATTTTATTAATGATTCATTTAGATTTTATTAATAATTTTTAAAATATTTATTTAAACTATAATATAATTTCTGTTCTGTTGTGATTACATTTCCACCTAATCTTATTCTCAACCAAGTTTCAAGCTGCTCGGAGACAGGAACATTGTTTATTATTCCTCACAAACCCAATTAGCCTCAAGTGGTGCTATGCCTAATAAAATCTTAAAAATGTGTTAATCTGATTTCCTTTATAAACACTACAGTAAATGTAGGTAGGATTAAAAAAAATATGAGCACAAGAATTAAAATTATGTTTACTTTATAGGTAAAAACACAGCTTTTAAATAATTTTTAATTAAATTGGGCTATCAAAAATGTCTAATAGTGAAAAAATATGCACTTCATTAAGAGGAAAACTGGAAAGAGTGAAAAGGTAGAAATTATGCAGTACCATGTTATTTGAAAATGTTGATAACATTAAAGTGTTTCTTTATATCTCTTTATGACTCTCTGTGTGGAAAAAATCTCCTTTTGATCATAGCAGCTAATTTTCAAATGAGCTATGCCTTCAGACTAAGTATGACCAGCTTTTGGTTATACTTTATTCTCCTTTTAGCAACCAGCTGCAGTAATTCAGATATTTCCTTTTTAGTCTCAATTTTATCAGTTTTCCTTTGCTACCCTACTTTTCACTGCCATTACATTAGGTCATTGTTCAAAAGAATGATCACAACTGAGCTTATCTACTAAGGCAGATTTAGACTGTAAATGAGTCTGCTGCCATTTGTAAACACTCCTTGGTTCCAGAAATCCAGTCATCATTGCTAAACCCCCACAGCTATGGCTGTGCAGTCTATCATCATCTATAGTGTGCAAAGTCAGAATGTGATTACACATATTTTATAAAATGGGAACTGCTGACAACCCAACCCACCAACTAGTGAAAACATATTAGTGTATATATATATATATATATATATATATATATATATATATATAATGTATATTAATTATGTATCTAGTAATTAATTTTTTAATGACTCACTAAATATTTATGGTCTTTTTTTCTTATGATACAATCATCAGTTTCCCCGAGTTATCCTAATTTAGGCAGATATTTAAATAGAATCACTTCATTATGCGTGTTTTTCTGTTGTCTTGGGAACAATGTAATAACACTAGTAAGATATTTTCTTCAGACATGAAAAAGAAAATATTTGGAAGATATTTAAGCTGTTGAAAAATCAAATTTGGAGGATAATATAAACTGGCTAATTGATTATGGATAATATATCAGTGCACTAGGCGATAGACACATAGATAAATAGATATTTATATGCTGATGAATTTCATTAATGTGAATCGAGGATTTCTGTTCAATTGTTTTAACTACTGAAACATTTTCAGGTTAGAATTTATCAAATACTATATGCATTGCAATAGTAGCAACATTTTAAAGGAAGTCCTTAAATTCGCTAAGGCAATGAAGTGTCTATTCTAGTAGATCTCTTAATGTAAAGTTTTGCTTAGTGCATGACCTGAATGACTTTGCTGAATTTTCTTGAATGGATCAGTACTAATCATATTTCAGTTCTGCTCTCAGAAATTCAAGTATTATGCCTTAATATATTAGAAATTAAATGGTAATTCTTTTTTTTTTTTTTTTTTTTTTTTTTTTTTACACCAGGGAAGCCCGGTAATTCTTTATATAAGATAATAAGGGGGCAGAAAACATAATAGTTGTACTTCTGAATGATGCAACCAGATTTTTGCCTTTACAGAGTTATCTCCTTTGATTGAGAACATGATTTTAATATATAGTTTTGGTCTGATCTGTTAGCTTTGTTCTTTGGTTTCCCCAGAACTATGACCTGTAAATTCTCAAAGGGTATTGAAGCTTCCTGAATATGTACACTTCTCAAGATACAGGGCAATTTAAAAACTTGTAAGTTATAAACTTAAAAATGTTTTAAAATATGTAAATCCCAGGGTTTGGTCCTAGGTTACCTCTTCTCTCCTATCAACTTTACCTCTCTAGGAGACCTAGAGAGGTAATATCATCTGTAGTTCATCCTCTCCAGGCTTTATCTCTCTTCTTAGCTTCAAACTGTACATACTAGTGTTTATTTGATCTTTCCACTTATATCTCAAAACATAATTATCCTCACATCTTCCTGTGGTACTTCTATCTTCCTCCTTCACTCTTACTCATATTAATACATAGCATCACATCCACTCTGTTGATTAAACTAACCTATGAATTATTGTTTGTTTTTCTCTCAGCTCTCATACCTTACCCATCCGCAAATCCTCTTGTTTCTTTTTAAAATACAACTTATTTGCATTGCTACTATCTTAGTCCAAGAAATACTTGCTTATCTGGGCTAATGCAGGAATCTATTTAATGGTTTGTCTGTTTCTACTTTACTCCTTAATTAGTCATTCTCCACACAGCAGCCAGTGTGAGCTTTTACAATTCATGGCATCCTTCTGCTCAAAACCCTCCAATGGCTTCTCATTGCAATTAGAATAAAATCCAAGCTTCATACAAGTCTCTACATGATATAGTCACTGTGTCCCTCTCTAGTCTTATTGCTTGTCTCTCTCCCCTCCTCACTGACTGCTCTTACTACACTAGGATGCTTATAGTTCATGGAAAACACCAAACTTATTTCCTTGAAACTTGCATCTCCTTTTCCCTCTGCTTGGAACTCTTTGCATTCTGATCTTCATATGTCTGACTTACCCTCTTGACTCAGCCCAGATGTCATCTTCTCAGAGAGACCTTCCCTGAAAATCAATCTAAAGAATTGCCTCAGTTTTCTCTGTTTTACCCACTGTTTTATTTTGTGCGTAACACTCATCATTACCTGAATTTATCTTACTTGTGTATTATTTTTCTGTCTTCTAAAATATAAACTGTTTTGAACGGTGTCCTTTTCTGCTTTTTCACAACTTTATCTCCAACCCCTAAAAGAATAATTGGAAGATCCCAGTATTTTTCCTGGGAGGGTGGGGGCACATAAGAGAGGGACAGAGAGAAAGAGAGACAAGAAATACATATTGTTTATGTATAATATGATACTGAAGTGATTGACATTTGATCCACATTCTCCCTAAACTGGTTTGGGTAAACTCTAGACTACAAGAGTCCTGGACACAGAATGATTTGGGGGGCAAAAGGGTGTGGAAGATTCTACTAGAGATTTATAAAGTTTTATTTTTTTAAGTCTATTATTCTGTAAAGTTTTGCAGTAAAGAGTCTTACTTATCATATTTAATCAAATGAATCCTAAAGTGAGGTGGACCTGGAAGGTGTTTTTTCCCCCCTTTTAACATACTAACTTTTGGAAATGCTGGTGTAAATCAGCACAGTATCCCACCTGGAAAAGAATTAAGGTAATGAGGGTGACATCTTTTTTCAAAGTTATTTAAAATGAAGACAATGAATAAGAAATATATATTTATTTTTGAAAATTTTGTAGAGAATTTGAAGTAACTATACTGAGAGAAGAGACAAAAATATACTAAAAATAAATTTTAGTACATAGCAGCTAAGTAACCAAGGATAAAAATCCACGAAAGAATAATAATAGCAAAAATAAAAATGAAAAAATGGATACTTTCAATTAGTTCCAGATTTAGAATAATGTTGGAAAATTTTGAACAGGAGATAATGTAATCACGGACTTCCCTGGTGGTCCAGTGGTTAAGAATCCACCTGCCAATGCAGAAGACATGGGTTCCATCCCTGGTCTAGGAAGATCCCACATGCTGCGGGGCAACTAAGCCCATGAGCCACAACTACTGAGCCCATGGTCTAGAGCCCATGAACTGCAACTACTGAGCCCACATGCCACGACTACTGAAGCCTGCACACCCTGGGGCCCACGTGCGGCAACTACTGAAGCCTGCATGCCTAGAGCCCATGCTCTGCAACAAGAGTAGCCACTGCAATGAGAAGCCCGAGCACCACAATGCAACGAAGAGTAGCTCCCCTCACCACAACTAGAGAAAGCCCGCATGCAGCAGTGAAGACCCAGCACAGCCAAAAACAAAAAAAGAAAGAAAAAAAAAATGTAGTCAGGTAAAAAAATGTATAATTACCAAACGTGTTCTTTAGAAAGTCTACAAAAGATGAGATAACATAAACATGAATATCCTCATTATAGTTAAGGAAAGTGAGGTAAAACCAGAATTTCAAACTTAAATTCAGGGAGATATTAGGGAGATTAGATTGAGAGTAGTAAATCCATGAAATTTATATTTAACCACAATGTGAAAGGATAGTTTTTAAAAGCTGCTCTTTAAAAAATCTGATTTTCGGGCTTGCCTGGTGGCGCAGTGGTTGAGAGTCCGCCTGCCGATGCAGGGGACGCGGGTTCGTGCCCCCGTCCAGGAAGATCCCACATGCTGCGGAGCGGCTGGGCCCGTGAGCCATGGCCCCTGAGCCTGCGCGTCCGGAGCCTGTGCTCCGCAACGGGAGAGGCCACAACAGTGAGAGGCCCGCATACCACAAAAAAAAAAAAAAAAAAAAAAATCTGATTTTCAGCTGCATAAAATTTTACCAACATGGCTGTGGTGTTTTTAACTTTCATCATGTATTTATACTTTGCTTTAAAGCTTAGATGAACAGCAAATATGTACATTAAAAACGAGCTTGTCATAGATAGGGAATGTATTGTAACACCCAATGGAAAAAATCTGTGTATTTATAGAATTCCCAGGTCTCTATATACCTATCCACAGAATCACTGTTATATTTTTAAACCTCATTCCTGGAAGCACTGCAGATGTCAGATCAATTTAGAGGGCCAAAGAGTACCTCTGGGAATGACATGGCAGCAGCTGAAATAGTATTTGGCCAAATTAAAAATGTATGCCAGTGATGCCAAAAATCACAGTAACCTGGCAGGTATGTAGCTATTATTTAACTGTATAATTACTGGTTTCTCTACTGAAAAACTATTGGTTGTTTATGCAGTGAAATGGAGCCCATGATTTAGGCAGAGACTCTCTTCTGATGTCAGTAGTAACTGGTTGGGGATTGTATCCAGTCACAAAATATAATTTCCCAAGCAAACTATTTGGAAAAAGCTGTTAATACATTATATTGTAACTCACTTAGAAACAGAAACAGGAGAATATCAATTTAGGGATTATCTTTGACTATAGATTCTTAGTAATCAGAATGATGTTCATATTCTGAACTATTTATAAATTTCTGTACAAACAGATTAGCCTGATCTTAGTGTTTACTGAAATTTTTTAAAATTGTAAATATTTACTCTGTAAGACTACTAATAATATATTGTTTTTTCAAATAATTTCCTTTGTATGTTCGTGGTGCCTAGATCTCTGCTCTCTCACCTGAATGCTGGTCTTCTGGTTAATGTTGCCATTTGGAAAGAACTTTGTTTTCATAGTTCTTAAAATTCCAAACTGGCCAAAGTTGCCCAAGTGCCTGGAAATACAGGATGTGTTCTTAAATTTAGGAGAGTTCATAATATTTATAAATAGGCACCTCTGGATCTATGTTATTGTCCTCCTAATGGATAATGCTCAGTGGACTACATTTTATATATATATATATTTTTTTTTTTTTTTTTTTTATCCATGGCTCACGGGCCCATACGCTCCGCGGCATGTGGGATCCTCCCGGACCGGGGCACGAACCCGTGTCCCCTGCATCGGCAGGAGGACTCCCAACCACTGCGCCACCAGGGAAGCCCCTACATTATGTTTTAAAGTGGGACAATCTGCTATTTGGAAAGTGCTGGAATTTTCCTATTTCATCATTTAAGGAACAATTTTATGCTAAAGACATTACGTCAACATTATAAATGTATTATCTTGAAAAAAAATTGTATCAGGATATTTTCATATTTGTAAGGTTCAGATGTAATTAAAGAGTCTCATTAATCATATATATAGTGGAAAGAATATTAAATTTGATCTGTGTTTGTGTCTTGCCTTTTCCAGGTAGAGCGTGTTTGGTCAAGTCACTTCTCTTTAGTTTAGTTCTTTGATTAATAATATGAGTCCAATAATACCTAAATATGAAATAGTGTTGTTTGTAAATAAATGTAAATAATTATTACATTAACATTATTGTCATCTTTATCATCACCAATTACATCATGATTATCATCAAATTTAATGTAATTGTGGAAGATTCCAGAACTCCCACACTCATAAACATACAAACAAATCTGAATCCACTATTTATGGGGTTAGAAGGCAGAATTCAGAATTAATATATTATCAAGTAGCAAATACAATTTTGGCTATTTTCTATCTATTCTATACTTATTTTCTATCTAATCTATACATGTACCTGTATAGATTTGGGAGGCACAAATGCTTAATTCAAGTAAAATAAATTATTGGGGGCTTCTAGTCTATTTCATGACCAAATGGAAATCACAGAAAAGGCTTTGGGCAATCACAAATAAATGCATGCTCTATACTGAATTTTAACTCCCCAAATTATGTTTTTTTTTAATAGATCTTTATTGGAATACAGTTGCTTCACAATAGTTTCTGTTGTATAACAAAGTGAATCAGCCATATGAATACATATGTCCCCATATCCCCTCCCTCTTAAGCCTCTCTCCCACCCTGCCTATCCCACCCCTCTAGGTCATCACAAAGCACCGAGCTGATCTCCCTGTGCTATGCTGCTGCTTCCCACTAGCTAACTATTTTACATTCGGTGGTGTATATATGCCGATGCGACTCTCACTTTGCCCCAGCTTCCCCCTCATACCCCATGTCCTCAAGTCCATTCTCTATGTCTACATCTTTATTCCTGCCCTGCAACTAGGTTCATCAGTTCCATTGTTTTTTTTTTTTTTAGATTCCATATACATGTGTTAGCATATGGTATTTGTTTTTCTCTTTCTGACTTACTTCACTTTGTATGACAGACTATAGCCCCATCCACCTCACTACAAATAACTCAATATTGTTTCTTTTTATGGCTGAGTAATATTCCACTGTATATGTGTACCACATCTTCTTTATCCATTCATTTGTTGATGGGCATTTAGATTGCTTCCATGTCCTGGCTATTGTAAATAATGCTGCAATGCACATTGTGATACATGTCTCTTTTTGAATTATGGTTTTCTCAGGGTATATGCCCAGTAGTGGGATTGCTTGGTCATATGGTAGTTCTATTTTTAGTTTTTTAAGGGACCTCCATACTGTTTTCCATAGTGGCTGTATCAGTTTACATTCCCACCAACAGTGTAGGAGGGATCCCTTTTCACCATACCTTTTCCAGCATTCATTTTTTCTAGATTTTTTGATACTGGCCATTCTGACCAGTGTGAGTTGATACCTTATTGTAGTTTTGATTTGCATTTCTCTAATAATTTGTGATGTTGAGCATCTTTTCAGGTGTCTCTTGGCCATTTGTATGTCTTCCTTGTTGAAATGTCTATTTAGGTCTTCTGCCAATTTTTAAACTGGATTGTTTGTTTTAAGTAATGCAGTTATATGTTATAGAACCTAGGAAAGAAAATACATTTGCTAGAGTTATTATATTAATGAATAATGTTACAAAATAATATAAAAATTAGTTTTGATATAAAATATACTTTATTCCATTTGTGCTGGACAATGATAATCTTAGGTAAAATTAGATTATTAAATAATTCAGAAATTCTCTAATTAAATACACAAATGCAAGTGTTTTTGACAGATTCAATGATCTGCATTGTTGAAGGCAAACTTCCAAATCTAGGAGACAAAACATAAAGATACACACATCTGGCAAATAAAACTGTGTGAATCCTTTATCATTCTTTACCAGATTAATTTTTTTTTTTTTTTTTTGCGGTACATGGGCCTCTCACTGTTGTGGCCTCTTCCGTTGCAGAGCACAGGCTCCGGACGCGCAGGCCCATTGGCCATGGTTCACGGGCCCAGCCGCTCCGCGGCATGTGGGATCTTCCCGGACCGGGGCACGAACCCACATCCCCTGCATCGGCAGGCGGACTCTCAACCACTGCGCCACCAGGGAAGCCCCAGATTAATTTTTGCATTGCATATTTTCTTACTTTTACATTCATTTTGTGTGCTTTTGTATAACCATAAGAAACATATAACATGCTAAAATATAAAATACTAAGCTTGAAAAGTCTATGAATAGTCTGGTTGTTCATTCACCCATCCATCTACTTAGGAAACAAAGATATCTGAGTATCTGTTTTCACTTGGCATTGTAAATACAAAACTAAATGTCACATCTTGATGTCTTACAGTCCAGATGGTGAGGAAGACTTAAAAATAATGATTGAAATGTAGTATGAAAAGTGTTACTACACAAACACACACACACACACACACACACACTCAGAGCATTTATAGTGTTGACAAAGAAAAGTGTGATATCAACTTCCTTAGATAAGGAAGACTTTTGAGCGGCAACATCACTTGAACTAGGTTTTTGAAACCTAACAAGGAGATTTCCACACACTTAAGATGGACTTGTTTACTGTAGGAGGGAGAAAAAAACATGTGCAAAGGCAAAGAGAAGGAGCATGTGACCTGAGATTAGTGAGGTGGGACAAGATATATGATGAAGAAAAAGGCAGAAACTGATTCATGGAATACTTTGTAATTTCATTTAAGGAATTTGGAGTTTAGACTATGGCTAATATAAGAGCCCTGATGCTAATATAGCATTTGAATAATAAAATCTGACTTTCATTTTTGAAAATTCATGTAAAAGCAGTAGGTCTAATGAACTGAGGGTGTGTAAAGTGGAAGCAGAGATATGAAGTAGGTTATCATATAGTTTTACAAGACATGGTGAAGACCTAAATTAAGCCAGTGAAGTGAAGATAAACAGGAAAGTGTTGTGAGAAAAATGCTAGGATATAGTAATCTATTGCATGTGAAGTCAAAACAGTGAGAGAGAATGAAGCCTGCCAGATGGCTCTGTGATTTCAGGTTTGGGTATGAAGTCTATATAATTTTTTTTTATCCAAATCAGAAAACTTCTGAAAGTGAAAAGGGGTTCTAAAATAATCAAAATTTTATGATGTTAATATTTTTTCTTAATGAATTTGTTGATTTTTCTATTTTGAATGTATAAAATACTTTTATTTAAAAACTATTTTTGTGGGAGGGGACTTCCCTGGTGGCACAGTGGTTAAGAGTGTGCCTGCCAATGCAGGGGAAACGGGTTCTAGCCCTGGTCTGGGAAGATCCCACATGCTGTAGAGCAACTAAGCCTGTGCACAACAACTACTGAGCCTGTGCTCTAGAGCCTGTCAGTCACAACTACTGAGCCCACGTGCTGTAACTACTGAAGCCCGTGCACCTAGAGCCCGTGCTCCACAACAAGAGTAGCCACCACAATGAGAAGCCTATGTACCACAATGAAGAGTAGCCCCCACTCACCACAACTACAGAAAGCCTGGGCACAGCAATGAAGACCCAACACAGCCAAAAATAGATAAGTAAATTAAAAGAAAATAATTTAAAAAACTATTAAAGAAATTTTTTTGGCCGTGCCATGGCATGTATAATCTTATTTCTCTGACCAGGAATAGAACCCACGCCCCCTGCAGTGGAAGCATGGAGTCTTAACCACTGGACTGCCAGGGAAGTCCCCTAAAAGCTATTTTTATAAATAAAATTATTTGTGCACATAAATCTATGTATACCAAAGCAAAGCAAAACATTACATAAGTAATACATAAGTAGAAAAATTACATGAGTAGAATTATTATCTTTGGTTCACATTCATGTATTTTAAACAGTTTCTAAAATAACTAGGAATAAATCTAACCCAAAAGGTAAAAGAGTTGTACTCTGAAACCTATAACACATTGATGAAAGACATTGAAGGTGATGCAAATGGATGGAAAGTGTTACCACACTCATGGATTGGAAAAATTAATATTCTTAAAATGACCATACTCTCCAAGACAATCTACAGATTCAGTGCAGTCTCTATCAAAATATCAAAGGCATTATTCACAGAACTAGAACAAGTAATTCTAAAATTTGTATGGAAACACAAAAGACCCTGAATAGTAATTTTGAGAATGATGAACAAAGCTGGAGGTATCATGTTCCTTGATCTCAAGCTATGCAACAAAGTTACAGTAATCAAAACAATGTGGTACTGGCAGAAAAACAGACACATAGATCAATGGAATGGAAGAGAGAGCCCAGGAGTAAACCCATGCTTATATGTCAATCAATCGATGATAAAGGAGACAAGAATATACAATGGAGAAAGGCGGCCTCTTCAATAAATGATGTTGTGAAAACTGGAGAGCTACATGCAAAAGAATGAGACTGGACTACTTTCTTACACCATATACAAAAATAAACTCAAAATGGATTAAAGATGTAAATGTTAGACCTGAAACCATAAAACTCCTGGAAGAAAACATAGGCAGTATGCTCTTTGCCATCAGTCTTAGCAATATTTTTTTGGATCTGACTTCTCAGCCAAGGGCAACAAAAACCAAAATAAACAAATGAGACTAAGTCAAATAAAATAGCTTTTGCACAGTAAAGGAAGCTATCAACAAAGCAAAAAGGCAGCCTACTGAATGGGAGAAGATATTTGCAAATATATACCCAATAAGGGTTAATATGCAAAATATACAAAGAACTCATGAAACTCAATATCAAAAAACAAACAATCTGATTAAGAATGGGCAGAGGATCGGAATAGACATTTTTCCCAAGATGACATACCAATGGCCAACAGATACATGAAAAAATAACACTAATCATCAGGGATATGAGATCAAAACCATGATGAGCTATCACCTAACACCTGTCAGAATGGCTATCCTAAAAAGACAACAAATGACAAGTGTCAGTTAGGATATGGAGAAAAGGGAACCCTCATGCAATGGTGGGAATGTAAATTGGTGCATTCACTATGGAAAACAGTATGGAGGTTCCTTCAAAAATTAAAAACAGAACTGCCATGTGATCCAGCAATTTCACTTCTGGGTGTTTACCTGAAGAAGACAAAAACACTAATTCAAAAAGATATACGTGGACTTCCTCGGTAGTGCAGTTGTTAAGAATCCACCTGCCAACGCAGGGGACGTGGGTTCAATCCCTTGTCTGGGAAGATCCCACATGCCGCAGAGCAACTAAGCCCACGGACCACACTATTGAGCCTGCGCTCTAGAGCCCGTGAGTCACAACTACTGAGCCCACGCACTGCAACTACTGAAGCACACACAGTCTAGGGCCTGAGTGCCACAACTACTGAGCCTGTGTGCTGCAACTACTGAAGCCCACGCGCCTAGACCCTGTGCTGTGCAACAAGAGAAGCCACCGCAATGTGAAACCTGTGCACTGCAAAGAAGAGTAGCCCCCACTCGCTGCAACTAGAGAAAGCCTGTGTGCAGCAACAAAGACGGAACACAGCCAAAAAATTTTAAAAAAAGATATACCCGCTACAATGTTCATTGCAGCATTATTTACAATAGACAAAATATGGAAGCAAACTAAGTGTCCATAAATGGATGAATGGAAAGTGTCCATAAATGGAATGAGGGTATTATGCTAAGTGAAATAAGTCAGAGAAAGACAAATACTGTATGATCTCACTTATATGTAGAATCTAAAAAGCAAAACAAAACAAAAACAACATGAAAACAGACTCATAGATACAGAAAACAAACAGGTGAATGCCAGAGGGGAGGAAGATGGGGGTGAGATGGGTGAAGGAAATTAAGAAGCATGAATCTCCTCATAAAATAAATAAGCCTCAGAAACATAATATACAGCATAAGGAATAAAACAAATAGAAAAAATCAGTTTCTTAGCTATATTTGTCTCTCAAATCATGTCACTGAAGACTATTTCTTTGTGTTCAGATAAGTTTTTAAAAAATGAAATTGCTTGCAATCTTTTTCAATGTTGTGTTTTATGGTTAATAAATTTGAAGTAGTTGACTATTTTTGTTGTTAACGTTCTATAGGTCAGAAATATTTTTAATTGAGAAAATTTAATTCTGCCAAATAAATGGTAGTTTCATTCCTCTTTTTTATTGAAACACATAAAAATTTTAGTCCAAGGGTTTTTTACCAACAGTACCTTTTTACTTTTATTCATAGTAACTTTCTTCAACAATTATTTTTACATTACAAAATTCATCAAATAAGATGTCTCCATGATTTTTTCAGTGTCTTGTCAAACTTAGATGCAGCAGAAAATAAAGGCCGTCTCAATTTTATTCTAATCTATTACAGACTATTAAATTATTCAATTTTAAAAAAGGAGAATTTTAAAAGTTATTCAGAACACAAGTTATTCTACAGCTCAACTGTAGATTTTCAAAAATAATTTATGTACCTGATTGAGCTCTCACCTGTTTTTCCACTTTCTTTTATTTTGGTTTGTTTCTGTGTGAAAAAAGTTTTATTCCTTGCGTTTCTAAATGTTGGTCTCAATAGTTTCAATTATCTGAAAGCCTCAGAGTCGACACTTTTTGACAATTTAGAAAGATTTCCAACAAAGAAGTTTGAAAAAATTGATCAAAATCTAGAAAAGCCTTTCACTACATAGTTTAATATCATTTTAGGGAAGTTAGATTGGTTTACTACATTGTTTTTAAAAGGCTTAAATATTTCTATATATTTATTGATCATGGACATCAGAGAGAGAGTGTAAAAACCTCTTAATGTGTAAAATGTGTTTGTATATTTACAGAAGCAATAGTATACTGACTGATAGATTGGTAAAATATTACAGATTGTTTGGATATAATTATTAATTTTATGTGTATATAACCAATTCCAAATATACTTATTCTCCATATATTTCTTTTTAAAAAGATACATTTTATTATTTTTTTTTAATTTTATTTATTTATTTTTGGTTGTGTTGGGTCTTCATTGCTGCACGCGGGCTTTGTCTAGTTGCGGTGAACAGGGGCTCCTCTTCTTTGCAGTGTGTGGGCTTCTCATTGTGGTGGCTTGTCTTTTTTGTGGAGCCTGGGCTCTAGGCACAGGCTTCAGTAATTGTGGCACGCAGGCTCAGTAGTTGTGGCATACTGCACATCCTCGGCACGTGGGATCATCCTGGACCAGAGATCGAACCCACGTTCTTTGCATTGGCAGGTGGATTCTTAACCACTGTGCCATCAGGGAAGTCCCTATTTTCCATATATTTCTTAATTCAAAAAGGTTATTATCTTTACTATGACTTTGTGATCTAAAACTTTTATATTTCGATCTCCCTAAAAGCATGTAATTTTAATCTTCAAGATTGAATTTTTAACTATTTTAGAATCATAATCACAGTAATCTCAAGTGTTTAACCATAGCATAATTAAGTCCCAAAAGCTTTCCTTAGAGTCCATGAATTAGTTGAAAACATAACTTTTATTGGGATTAATCTAACTGGCTTTCTATTTGAAGCAACTGTTGAGATTAAATTAAACTTCACATCACTTACCATTTACAAAGTTCTTCTTTGGGAAGGAAATAGAGCCAATCCATGAACAGTTGTTGCTATACTTTTTGTGCATACACAAGAAAACTTGAGATTAAAAAAGAGTGAAAATAATTTAGAATAGTCCTTTAATCTAAATGAAAAGAGAGTAAGTTCACTTTCTACAACTATATTAATTAAATCAAGATCTAGTAGCATATTTATCTTTGCTTTTAAAATTTATTATTATTTTTACTGAAGTATAATTGATTTTCAATATTACATTAGTTTCAGTTATACAGCATAGTAATTCAAATTTATTATTTTAATTTTCTTTTTAAAATTTTAAATTAACTGCCATTGCTTCTCTTACAGATTTCTGATTTGATTTTCATATGGCCTGTGATATCACTGTGACCCTACATATGGTGGATGATAAATGTCAACAAATATTTTGTGTAATTCATAACAACTTCTACTAGTAGATTTTTTTACAACTATCTTGGATTTTAAATATCTTGGTTCTTTGCTGCTACAACTTTACTGCAAAATGAAAATTCCAGCAATCAGTGAAATAATTAGTTGTAAATATTTAGGATAAAATATGTGACAGTAACCACAATAGCAAGGGTGTGAAGGCTACTATAAACTCTGACAGGACCCCTCAGCCTTTATTTCCTACATATATTTCATGTACACTTAACCTCTACCTTCCCACATTTCATACGACCCCCACTAAATGGAGGTTTAACAATTTTGTGAAACTTACAGGCCATGGGACAGTCCAGGGACAACTGGCTGCAACACCTGATGGTGCAAGGGCAATAGCATCAAATACTTGCTCTACCACCACTTGAAACTAAAAGGAGGTACCCGTCTGTGTTGTTTATGACTGAGAACACTGTTTTATCATACATACAGTATCATGTGTAGTCCCCTTGTCTCTGGAAAGGATCAGGAAAAGATAGAAGTGTTACTTTACGACTAGTCTTTTTTTCTACCAGATTATTACATGTTAAAGGGAATATTCTATTTACTTAATTCATTCTCACACACTATGAGATGACGCCATAGCCAAACCTGGAAGCCAAAATGTCGAGGTTTACAACACCCATATTATTTTAGGCAATTATTAATAATAAGACTTCTTAAAAATGAAAAAGATCTTGAAAACTTGGGACAAGTGCTAAATTGAATGGGACACAGGAACAACAAGATAAACTAGTGCTGTCTTAAGCTAACCAATAGGTAAAGTCACCCTGGATATAGGTGACTGGTCCATTAACTGATTTGGAAGGAAGAGATAATTTGAGTTTCGATGATGAGTTCAACTTGAGCATGATCGGTTTTGATAACTGTGGTACATCTGGGTGGCAAAGCCCAGAAGATATCTGGAAATATTACTTTGGAGTACAGGAGAGTGGTAAAAGACAGAAATACAAATTTGGAAGTTTTCAGCATGTAGGTAGTAGCTGAAACCATGTGAGATGAAATATTATATAAGACACTTTCAACACTAATATTTGTAGAACATTTTATTGGCAGTTTCTGGAAATAAGACCAATGGCCTTTGTCTAGACATTAACAACAAAGGAGTGAATGTAATGTCATTACATTACTCTAAATGACTTGTTTGTTAGTTTCCTGTAGCTGCTATAACACTTTACCACAAACTTGGTGGTTTAAAACAACAGAAACTTATTTTCTCGCAGTTCTGGATGCCAGAAGTAAACAATAAGTGTGTTACTGTGTACTATTGTGTAAATCAGGGTGTTATCATAGCAACAGTTCCTCTGGAGGCTCTAGGAGAGAATTTGCTCCTTGCCTCTACCAGGGGCTCTTCTGGGGGCTTCTGATATTCTTTGGCACATGGCCACATCACTCCAGTCTCTGCTTCTGTCATCACATTGTTTACTTTTCTTCTTCCTCTGTGGTAAAATCTCCCTCTGCTTCCCACTTATAAGGATATATGTGATTGTATTTAAAGCCTACTCTGATAATCCAAGAAAATCTCCCTATCTCAAGATCTTTAATTTAATTACACCTATAAAATCCTTTCCAAAGATTAGGTTATGGACATTTTTTTTTTCCCATTGGGAGGTGGGGAGCTGCTATTAGCAGTCTACCAAAACTTGTATCTATCTAATCAACATCAATGTGTAGATTTTTCATCATCTGTAACATCACCCCTGAATTTGGAAGACTTTGTAAAAAAAAAAAAAAAGTAATATGAAATATCTCATCGTTTTTATTGATTACAAGTTGAAAAGGCATTCTAGATATATTGTATTAAATAAAATATGTTTAAAATAATTTTACTTAATTTTTTTTCAATATGGCTATTAGGAAATTTAAAATTGCATGTGAAGTTAACATTACATTTCTATTAGCACTGGTCTAGAATGTGTGTGAGTTTAAATCTCTTAATTTTATAGATAAGTTGCTATTTTCTTACAAATAAATAATTACAATTTCTGAAAACTGCACACCAAGTTAATTAAATTGCTCAATTTTATTTTATAGGTGTACTTTATTGCAGTCCATATTTATTCAAACTGTTTACTGCTGCTTTTCTCTATTTCACAGCAACAAACCAACAAGACTTCGTGTGAAAATCACTGACCAATATATGCTCCTCTAGCCTCCTTTAACTCCTAATTCTAGGAGCCTGAGAACTAAAGCAAACCACAAAGAGCCACAGTCACCACTCCCAGCCCTGATTGAAGAATCTCACAAAAGCAGTCTCACACGGTGAGTGCCAGACAGATGGGCAATCTCCTAGAACTGAAAGGAAATAAGGTAATTTTGAGGAAGTTGACATTTTCTTTTAAAAGAGGTCATATTCTAAAGGGTGAAGTGTGATGAGGAAATAAGGGGAAAATGTTTATGATGGGGAGGGATCCAAGGGAAACTTGTAGGTGGAAGAGTGTTCCCGGAAAGGAGGTTTGAGATTTGAAGAGACCTGTGTGTAGGTCTGGGGAAGAGTTGGAGAGGAGTGGTCAGAGGAGAAAATCCAGGAGGTTCTGACGAGTAAAGGCCTGAGAGGGAGAAGAAGGAAGGACACTACTATTTATCAAGACCGTATTTTGTGCAGGGTAACTTCATATATGTTATTCTAAATTTATTTATAATATTCATTTTTGAATGCAAAAAATTTGAGGTACAGAAAGATGAAATGATTTTCCCAAGGTCATACAGCTATTAAATATCAAGGGAAAATTTAGTAGGTGGAGATTCTTTTAGAGTATTAAAGCCTGATTAAACGGTGAATAGGTGAGGGTGGAAAACATGGCAAGTGACTTGAGAAAATTTGGGTAATTTCAATGATAGGAGTCTGTGTTTGATTGGAGTTGGGGAGAGAGGAAGCAGGCCATGGAAGTGTTGGTACTTGGAACTATTTGCGACAGCTTTGAGAACATACCACATCCAGAGGACTCAGAAGAAATGGGACATTGGTTGACCTTTTAACTAATCAAAGTTATGAACTTGACTGATTTCCTGGTATCTCACTATATTTCTAGTAAGCATAGACCTCTGCATTTTTAGATAAGTGCCTGTAAGAAATGAAAGCATAGTTAAACTTCAGCTCACACATCTGAAAGAAACACAGTGAAAAGACCAGTTCAAGTTTTAGTTCACTGTAAAAATGAAGGTATTAAAAGGACTATGGTAGCTCATAATTAGGTGACTTAAAGGTACCATGACATCATATCAGCCTCCAGAGTTCCCAATGACGTACTTCTCAACTTATGCTATTCTCTTTAGAAATCATTTCATTTTCATTTCACCCAGACCCTTCAAGGGCTCAACACCTTTTCTTCAGATATTAGCATTATCCTCGCTTCAGTGGACTCTTATCCTTGGGCTGTGAGATAAATTATTTTATTGATGCCCTTCCCTGGCACACTGCTGGTCTCTAATCACTTAAGCATTCAATCTGTAAATAGATGACAGAGTAGCTGCTGGAGATGAGTAGAGAGAAGAAAATCCTACACACTAACAGACTTGGCCCACCATAAATTTACAAAATCCAAATATAGCTTTCATCCTTGCTGGTCTTTGGCAGCCTCCTTTCATTAACTGCTTGGGGTTGTCTGTATTCGGATTTCTCAATATCCTTCTTTACTTGTAGCTGTTAATCTTGCCTCTCATTTGGCCAAAATCAAGCACTTGACCCAGGCTCCCTCATTTCAATAGATCAGTGTCTTTACATACAGATCATTTCATCCTTCCCCAAAGTCTGAGGAAAAGAAAACATTTTAAAGCAAATATCTTTAAGCTCTAGTTCAGATCCCTTTTTGTTTTCTTAAAAACGTAATTGTCAGTATTTACTTTTCTTCTTGTATCTTTCTCTCCTGTCTATTTACTCTTTTTTATGTGCTGATCATATAAGGTTAACATTTTTTTTTAAGTTTTGGCAAATCAACAGGAGAAATAGCATATCATTATTCTTTAAATTGACCTTGAATTATGTGATTGAAAATTTAAATATTTAGCAGTCATTTCATTTCCTACCCAATGAATTGTCTTTTGAATATTTATGTCCCTATATCTATTGTTAATTTAATATAAATTTTGCAACGGTATTTAAACTTGTTTATGAATTAATGTTAAGCATTTACCAGCCTTATGACAAATATGTTTCTGTTTGTTACATCTTACTAATGTCTAAGAAATGGTAAAAATTGCAAAGGTTTAATTTTGTGCATCACGTTAGTCACTCTTTCGCTTTATGATATCTTCAAATGTTTCTATACTTAGAATGTCGTTAGCTTTCTATATTTCAGATCAATATATACTTAAATATTTTTATATTCTATGTTTATTACTTTAAAGTTTTGAATTCATGTAGAATTATTTTACTCTTTCTTATAATACCAATTTATCATAGGTCATGAAAAGAACAAATCATCTTTAACTTGTCCAGCTTAATTCGTACTCCATGTCATTAATTTAGAAGGTACAATTTTCCAAAATTAAATCATATTTGACAAACTGACTGATTCATTCTGTTAGATAATAAACATAGTAAAGGTAAGAGTCATGTCATATTTATGTGCAGGCAGTATAATCCTTAATGTATTAATTTAATACTATGTATGTTACATGATGGGCTTTCAATAAATGTTTGCTGAATTGGATTACAAAATTGGGTTATTGCATTAAGTCAATGTCATGTTAATTATTTTTATTAATGCTTTGCAGGGTCTTCTTGAAACTATGCTTTTAACCAAGTCAACTTATATATCATTCCTTCTATATTCTTTCTTATTTCTATCCAGACCATGTTGGCATAGTCTCCTCTCTGTTTCTCATTCTAGAACCTAGCTGCCTGATTTCAAAGGGCATGTATTTGCCCAGTGATGCTGCTTCTGTCTGACACTTTGGAAAACCACCCATCTTCAGTCTCTAGGACTCCCTATCTGCATGAGATTTTTTGTGGGACGGACCTTATCCATTAATAAATATGGCAGCCATCACTTTCCCCAAAATCCCTACACTTTAGACTTTCTGATACTATCTGCAGTAAGAAAACAAAGATATAGCTGCTTAGTTAGTTGTTTATTGACCATATATTTTATTGTATGAAAATCATTTTCAATAGTGCTAGTTCTAGCAAAGACCAGAAGGATTCATAGATTCCTAATTGGAAAGTATTAAGCAGACTGTGTTTGCTAAGCAACGGAACTCCATAGTTTATACATTGAATAAACAAATAAAGGAAATAAAATAATGGCAATGGAAGAAAAACAGGCACATTTTCCTGGTATTTTTCTTAATATTGGAAAAGAGCTTCCTATGTAGTCAGATGATCAAACTTTCTTAGAGGATATATACTGAGTTGTTTCTCTATCTTTTTAAACATATATTTGTGGTTTATTTTAAAAAACAAAGTGACATTCAACTGTCATAATATTAAAATCTTAATTTTGACAATGTTATAAGTCTTAATTGAAAAAATGTGTAGTCTTAAACCTTACTTATGATGATCATATGTTTTTTATTTTTCAGTTTGTTAGTTTGGTGTATCATGTTGATTGATTTGCATATATTGAAGAATGCTTGCATCTCTGGGATAAATCCCACTTGATCATGGTATATGATCCCTTTAATGTGTTGTTGAATTCTTTTTGCTAGTATTTTGTTGAGGATTTTTGAATTTATATTCATTAGTGATATTGGTCTGTAATTTCTTTTTTTTCTGATATCTTTGTCTGGTTTTGGTATCAGGGTGATGGTGGCCTACTAGAATGAGTTTGGGAGCATTCCTTACTTTACAAGTTTTTGGAAGAGTTTGAGAAGGATGGGTGTGAGCTCTTCTCTAAATGATTGATAGAATTCACCTGTGAAGCCATCTGGTCCTGGGCTTTTGTTTGCTGTAAGATTTTTAATCACAGTTTCAATCTCATTAATTGTGATTGGTCTGTTCATATTTTCAATTTCTTCCTGGTTCAGTCTTGGAAGGTTATACCTTTCTAAGCATTTGTCTATTTCTTCCAAGTTGTCCATTTTTTTGGCATACCGTTGCTTGTAGAAATTTCTTATGATGCTTTGTATTTCTGCGGTATCTGTTGTAAATTCTTTTTAATTTCTAATTTTATTGATTTGAGTCCCCTCCCTCTTTTTCTTGATGAGTCTGGCTAAGGGTTTACCAATTTTGTTTATCTTCTCAAACAACCAGCTTTTAGTTTCATTGATCTTTGCTACTGTTTTCTTTCTTTCTATTTCATTTATTTCTGCCCTGATCTTTATGATTTCTTTTCTTCTACAAACATTGGGTTTTATTTTTCTTCTTTCTCCATTTCCTTTAGGTGTAAGGTTAGATTGTTTATTTCAGATTTTCCTTGTTTCCTGAGGTAGGATTGTACTGCTATAAACTTCCCTCTTAGAACTGCTTTTGCTACATCCCATAGGCTTTGGGTCATCGTGTTTTCATTGTCATTTGTCTCTAGATACTTTTTGATTTCCTCTTTGATTTCTTCAGTGATCTCTTGGTTATTTAGTAATGTACTGTTTTGCCTCCATGTATTTGTTTTTATTAATGTTTTTTTCTCTGTAATTTATTTCTATTTTCATAGCACTGTCGTCAGAAAAGATGCTTGATATGATTTCAGTTTTCTTAAATTTACTGAGGCTTGATTTGTGACCCAAGATGTGATCTATCCTGGAGAATGTTCTGTGTGCACTTGAGAAGAAAGGGTCATCTGCTGTTTTTGGATGGAATGTCCTATAAATATCAGTTAAATCTATCTGGTCTATTGTGTCATTTAAAGCTTGTGTTTCCTTATTAATTTTCTGCCTGGATGATCTGTCCATTGGTGTAAGTGAAGTGTTAAAGTCCCCCACTATTTTTGTGTTACTGTCAATTTCCTCTTTTATAGCTGTTAGTATTTGCCTTATTTATTGAGGTGCTCCTATGTTGGGTGCATATGTATTTGCAATTGTTATGTCTTCTTCTTGGATTGATCCCTTGATCATTATGTAGTGACCTTCCTTGTCTCTTGTAACATTCTTTATTTTAAAGACTATTTTATCTGATATGAGTATTGCTACTCCAGCTTTCTTTTGATTTCCTTTTGCATGGAATATCTTTTTCCATCTCCTCACTTTCAGTCTGTATGTGACCCTAGGTCTGAAGTGGGTCTCTTGTAGATGGCATATTGTGTGGGTCTTGTTTTTGTATCTGTTCGGTGAGCCTGTGTCTTTTGGTTGGAGCATTTAATCCATTCACATTTGAGGTAATTATCAATATGTATGTTCCTATTACCATTTTCTTGATTGTTTTTGGTTTGGTTTTTGTAGGTCTTTTTCTTCTCTTGTGTTTCCCACTTAGAGAAATTCCTTTAGCATTTGTTGTAGAGCTGGTTTGGTGGTGCTGAATTCTGTTAGCTTTTTCTTGTCTGTAAAGCTTTTGATTTCTCTGTCGAATCTGAATGGGATTCTTGCCAGGTAGAGTAATCTTGGTTGTTGGTTCTTCCCTTTCATCACTTTAGATATATCGTGCCACTCCCTTCTAGCTTGTAGAATTTCTGCTGAGAAATCAGCTGTTAACCTTATGAGTGTTCCCTTGTATGTTATTTGTTGCTTTTTCCTTGTTGCTTGTAATAATTTTTCTTTGCCTTTAATTTTTATCAATTTGATTACTATGTATCTTGGCAGCTTTCTCCTTGGATTTATCCTGCCTGGGACTCTCTGCACCTAGGTGGTTATTTCCTTTCCCATGTTAGGGAAGTTTTTGAGTATAATCTCTTCAAATATTTTCTCAGGTCCTTTCTTTCTCTTCTTCTGGGACGCCTATAATGTGAATCTTGGTGCATTTAATTTTGTCCCAGAGGTCTCTTAGGCTTTCATTTCTTTTCATTCTTTTTTCTTTATTCTGTTTTGCAGCAGTGAATTCTACCATTCTCACTTCCAGGTCACTTATCCATTCTTCTGCCTCAGTTATTCTGCTACTTATTCCTTCTAGTGCAGTTTTCATTTCAGTTATTGTATTGTTCATCTCCGTTTGTTCTTTAATTCTTCTAGGTCTTTGTTAAACATTTCTTGTATCTTCTCGATCTTTGCCTCCATTCTTTTTCCAAGGTCCTGGATCATCTTCATTATCGTTATTCTGATTTCTTTTTCTCGATGGTTGCCTATCTCCACTTCATTTAATTGTTTTTCTGGCATTTTATCTTGTTCCTTCGTCTGGTACATAGTCCTCTGCTTTTTCATTTCATCTATCTTTCTGTGAATGTGGTTTTCATTCCACAGGCTTCAGGATTTTAATTCTTCTTGCTTTTGCTGTCTGCTCACTGGTGGATGAGGCTCTCTAAGAGGCTTGTGCAAGCTTCCTGATGAGAGGGAGTGGTGCTAGGTCTGGCTTCTCTGTTTTGCCTAAATTAATCTTGCCAGTGATTTGTCTGCTTACTAGTCTTTTCAAAGAACCAGCTTTTATCATTGCTGACCTATTATATTTTTCTTTTCTATTTTATTAATTTCTGCTCTTGTATTATCTCTTTCCTCTACATTGTTTGAGTTTATTCTGCTTCTATTTTTCTAACTTTTTACATTGGAAAATTTAACTTTGAGGTATTTTTTTACTGTAAAAATATAAGGATTAGCTATAACTTTAAATACAGATTTTTTTAATCAAAATATTTGAGCACATTTACATAAAATAAAATTCACTAACCCAAAGTATAATGTTTGTTATCTTTTGATGGTTATATGTATACATTCATATAACCACCACCCCAATCATCATAGATAGTATTTCCATCATCCCAAATAGTTCCCTTATGCTCCTTTGTAGTTAATAATTTCCCAGTCTTAGGTAACCACTGATCTACTTTCTATTATTATAGATAATTTTGACTATTCTAAAATCTCATACAAATATAAAAATACTGAATGTATTTTGGGGATGACAGTTGCCAAAACTCACTTAACCATTCTAGCACATGCACAAACTTGGAATTACAAAGGCATTAACACTCCACAGGACAAAAAGTGATCTTGACCAATAAGACAACAGGACAGCAAATGATAAGTAAATACTTCCCTTTTCAATTCCTGGGGTAGACATATTCTATGTGGCTCCTCAGAAAGTCCCCAGTGGAATTGAGCCCAGGTATTTACTCAGTGACCATCCTGGGATTGGGTTTCCCTCTTTTTCTTTTTACTCTTCTCAGTTCCCTACTCAAATTCCTTGAAAATCATTTTCCAAAATAAACTACTCCATGCAAACTCTTGTCTCAAGCTCTCCTCTTTGGGCCAAACCATGCTAAGAAAAATTATATTAATGGAAATGCTCAGGCATAACCACACAAGACAGTGAAAACCTTCCTCAAATTTTCTAAAACTATTACTTAATATGGATAGTTCTGGGAATGTAACATATGTGTTTTTGTTTTTAATGTACTTTCTACGTGTTGTGTATGATGTACTAAGCACATCCTTTAGATCAAGTTTATTAATTTTTCTATTCAAATTCAAATTGTTCATATCAGTGTGTCAAAAGAGTGGTATTTTATCCATCATTTTAGAAATATGTAGGAGAAATAGGTATTTTAGTAATCACAGTTATGGTGGGGGTGCTATTTTCATTTTGTCAGTGGAGGAATTCAGGAGTGCTAAACATTCTTGCAATGCCTAAGAAAGTGCCCAACAATAAACAGTTGTACCAAATGCTACCTGACTGAACCAAGATTCTAACTTTCTTTTATGTACACAAAGTATTTTGCCAGTGTGTTTAATCACTGAATTTTCAAAGCTTGCAATTACCATGAAGATTAAGGGAAGATAAAATCAACACTGAGGAGGCAGAGTAGAGAGTCAGAAACTAACTGGATCCTTGGTGAACTCACTCTGGTCTGAATCAACTGATTCAAAATTTGTTCTCATTTGTACACCTGGTTAAGTGTGCTAATACATTTCCTTTTTGATTAAGCCCATTTGAGTTGGGTTTCCAAATATATGCAGCCAAAAGCAACCTAAAATAACTACACAGGGATTTTTATTATTTTTATTATGATTATCTACAGTATGTTATTTTGTTTAGCATGATTGATCACTCCCATTTTATAATCCATAAATAAAATGCAAAAAGACAACTTAATATTTTTACATTTATTTTAAATCTAGGCTGTTTAGTAAACTTTATAAACAAAGTACAATTTTATTTTCTAGTTATATAATTATATAACCTCTGATAATCACCATTTTCAAACATTATTGTTGGAATGAGTATTGAATTTATCAAATCCTTAGTCAGCATTGAGATGATGACATTGTTATGTTTAAGAGGTTCTTTTGTATTTTTCTAATTTTAAAACCATTCATGAATTCTGTGATTAAGTCTCATGTGGTCAGATTGATGACTCTTTCAAGAATTGTATAATTCATTTGATAGCTTTCTATTTGCTCTTTTTTAAAATCTGTTTTAATCAGTCATAAGTAAGTTTCTTTTTTATACTGCATTTGTAATATTTGGTAATGGATTGAGTTTGTTTCCATGCATTCTACACCAAGAAAAGTTTAAGTAGCCTCTGAATTGTCAAAATTACTAGCAGAATTGTATATTTTTATAATTTAAAAGTGTCCTTTATATATCTCATGATCCTATGTCTATTTCTAAATTTTATTTAATCTTCTCATTTTTTCCTAATTATAATTGCCAAACTTTTGCATATATTGTGTCTTACTTTATTTTAAAGACCGTCATCTCAAATATATTTACTAGTCCTGTTCTTTAATGTTTTGTCTTACTCTTGTAACTTCTGCCATTATTTTTTTATACACAAAATGTAGTTCATACTACACGTACTATTTTGTTTAACATCATTCATAATCAGTATATCTTTCTATGAATGTACAATAACTTGTTATTTCCTTATTTTGAATTATTTATGCTATTTCTAAATTTCCTGTTGTTACTATTATATATAACTGTGATAAATATCATTAGAAATTCTTGTGAATTTCTCTGATTACTTCCTGAGGATAAATTCTTGTACAAAAAGTCACTAGGCTAAATACTTTCTCTCTTGCTCTCTTTCTTTGCTATGAAGCAAATTAATTGGCTCTTAAGAAGTTTGTACAATATCTATTGGTATACATTTATGAGTTTGCTTTTGAAACATATGGAAATAAATTTAGATAATGTTTGACCTTTTCCCAGCAATCGCTCATTAAAATTATAAGTGGAAGTAGATGATCTTATATTCCTTTTTTCAGTTGAGAAAATTGATTGAAAAACATCTCAAAGGTATTTAGTTTTAGAATTCTCTTAATGAGGAGGAAAAGAATAGATATGAAAATAGTAAACTTCCATAGATTTTGGTGTTATACACAGAAGAAATAATTTAAGTGATTTAGCAGTAAGTTATAAACTCTGAACTCTAACTTTTCTATAGTGTCATACTTTATTATATAAATAGAGGAAGGGAAACATCTAGAAGTTAAACATACTTTAACTTTATTATATAAATAGAGAAAGGGAAAGCATTGTTAATGCTTTCACTGAGATAAGAAAAGGAATCTCAATAGGGGGAAGCAGAATGAGGCTATTCTCTATACATTTAATAACCTCTCTCCTTCTAACCTTCAGCTTGCTTTCTTGTCAAATTCTCTGTACTCTTCAAGGACACTCTAACTAGTAGCAAAGCACACTTCAACAAAATTTAGAATAACAAAGCAACTCTTCTGGCCTCCAGTTTTATATATTAAAATGGTTGCTTAGAATAAAGGAATATGATATTATGTTATAAGCTCACCAATTGTTATGTATTCAAATGTGTCTGCTACTTATTAATTTAGTGACATTGGGGAAGCTAATTAATATTTCTAAGTCTCAGGAATATTTAACAGTAGGATGAAAATTTATATGTTTATTTACAAACTATTTTTATTACTTATGCTAATATGTTTTCACTGTTCAATTGAGGTGTATGTATGGTGTGCATGCATGTGTCCAAACAATTTCATAGGTTCAAGAAGCATAAGCATATACCACAGTCATTTTTTTTCTGAAGGATAAAACTTATTGAAGGGAGACTTGGATTCAGATTTACTATCCATTAACTATATAACCTTGGATAAGTTACTTAATTCTTTTTTGTTTTATGCATCATCCATCTTTTTTCCTATACTGGCCAGTTGAAGAAATTGCTTAGGTAAAGTGAGTTTTATTCCTGGAGCAGATTCTTTACCTCTTCCAGACCTTTTTTATTCCCCTAGCTAACCATCTCATTATGCATACTGCTAAGGTCAGACAAAGGATGTCAAACAGCAAAAACCTCCTTTGTCTTTTAGTGTCATTACTACGCATGCTGTATATTCTTTATACTAAACTACCACTTATTTAAATTTCTTTCTTCTGTCTGTCAATACTGGTATAATAACAATATGAAAAAAATTTTAAATGTGTACCAGTCTGCTTAGAACGTGTCAAACTATTACTGCAAAACACTGGGTGAACCAATCCCCAAGAGCCATCTGTACTGAATCAAGAACTCTCTGGAGCTATGAATATTTTGTTTTGTTTCAGTAGTTTTTGTCTGTCTTTTCTTTTCTTCTTCATAATCTTTATTTGGGAAAAATTTACATTGAATTCACAATCAGGCTTATTCTGTTCTTTCCAACACAATAGTGGAAATGAAACAAAATGTATAGCCAGCATATTGTTGATATACAGTTTCCGTAATGCTGGTGAATGTGGCATTTACATGCCTGACAGATGTTTACCTTTGTGATTATTTAGAATTATATTTTCCATTGCCTTTCTATAATGTCTATTAGCAGGAAGCTGAGAGCTGAAAATTTAACTCTGAGTAAATTTTTCACTAAAAAAATGTATAAGGAACCAGTAATGTCATTTTTATTTCTATTATTATCAATTATGCCTGATTGTGACAATAAATGTCAACCAGAGGCTGATCACCTGACTCTCCATCACCTTCTAAAGATGAGTCCTTCACACCCCTTCTTCACCAGCAACTGCCCCCTATAAAATCTTTTCTTCTTCCTCAGTAAATTGTATTTTATATACAAACTATATTATTTATTTCCAAACTGTTGTTTATTACTTAGGTAAATATGTTTCCACTGTTCAACTCATATATTTTTCTAACTGAAAAATTATTTGTGTCTGTTGCAATTAGATGGAATGCCTCATATTTTTTCCCATTAAAATTTATGGAAATATATACAAACACACACGGGCATATACACACATACACATATACATATATATATACATATATATATATACACATATATAGAGACATATGTGTATGTGAGTATAAGCAAATTTTTCAGGTACCAATAAAAATTGTTAACTAAAAAACATATATAAATTTATTCCTGAGAGATTCAGAAACCAGTATAACTTTTACTGCCTATAAACGTAACTTCCTTATTGAATATCATAAATGAACCTTTGGATTAAATATCAATCATTATTAAATTCCATAAATATTGATAGCATATTGCATATATAATATTACAAAGTATACACTTAAAAGACATTTGTATAATTGTTGTTATAAATTTCAAATATTATTTTCCATATAAATGATATATGAATCTTAATATTCTGTTTTAAAAATGCAGAAATTAGGGCTTCCCTGGTGGCGCCATGGTTGAGAGTCTGCCTGCCGATGCAGGGGGCGCGGGTTCGTGCCCCGGTCCGGGAGGATCCCACATGCCGCGGAGTGGCTGGGCCCGTAAGCCATGGCCGCTGAGCCTGTGCGTCCGGAGCCTGTGCTCCGCAACGGGAGAGGCCACAACAGTGAGAGGCCCGCGTACCACAAAAAAAAAAAAAAAAAAAAAAAAAATACAGAATTTAGAAGTACCAAATTTTGATAGTAAATATCTCTAATTTAAATTTAAATATGTGAAACAAAAGACTGTGAACACAGAATCTAGTCTTCTTAGAAATTAAGATTTATTTTTATTTTTGTCTAACAATTTAACTTCTTTATGCTCATAAATAGCATAATAATGTGCTATTTATAATGCTATTTATATAATAGCATTATAAATGCTCAATAATAGCACAATAATAATTGTATAACAATTTAACTTCTTTATGCTCATAATTCAAAATTATCCATTTTATTATCTATTTTAAAGTAAATTCTTCCCACATCTCACTGTTTACAATAATGGTTCCTTCAAAAAAATATTCCTTAGAATATGAATATATA
>NW_020172274.1:3716289-3882878 GCF_003031525.2 Neophocaena asiaeorientalis asiaeorientalis
TTAGTGGCAATAGTGAAGGTATGATGGCTTCATTAGCACTTGTGACTTAGTCCTTGTAAGCATGGATAAGTCATAATTTGGATGGTGACCTTCTATACCTCTTTATCCATCCATCTAGTATCTGCTTGTCTGTCCATCTATCCATCTACCCATCCATCCATCCATCCCTATCTACCTATATATTTATCTACCTACCATCTCTCTGTATTAGACTTATTCATTTCTTTAAGAAAAAATATATATTTGAAGCTTATATAAATGTAATAAAGTGCATTTGACCTTGCTTGAAGAAAAGCTCCATGGATCCTCCTGGATGGTGTTATTATGGCATAAGTTACTTAATTGCAACAACTTAATCCATTGAAAAAAATTAGGCATATTTCTTTTGACTAAGTGCTGACTGCATCAACATTTCAGATAGAGGCCACAATTGTTAAAATATAAACCCTTGAAATAACCAATTTATCAGAATCAGAGAAGAATAAAAAGAAATATTTAGTGATTTTGTTAACATATGAAAGGACCATAGATTTTTTTTTAAACTAATTTATTTATTTATTTATTTTTGGCTGTGTTGGGTCTTCATTGCTACATGTGGGCTTTCTCTAGTTGCAGCAAGTGGGGCCTACTCTTCAGTGCGGGCGTGGGCTTCTCATTGTGGTGGCTTCTCTTGTTGTGGAGCACAGGCTCTAGGTGCGTGGGCATCAGTAGTTGTGCCTCGCAGGCTCAGTAATTGTGGCACACGTACTTATTTGCTCCACGGCATGTGGAATCTTCCTGGACCAGGGCTTGAACCCGTGTCCCCTGCATTGGCAGGCAGATTCTTAACCACTGCACCACCAGGCAAGACCAGGAATGGCTGTCTTGACATATGAGAAACCATTTTTGCCTTAGCCATTTTGTGATCTAAGCCTGGCCACAATGCTTGCCCTTGTAGAGGTCTCAGGAATTAAAGATCTTAAGGGAATAAAGGAACGCAGAAACATAGCCTGCTATCAGGCAAGAGAAGTAACAATAGCAAAGATAAAATAGTTGTAATGACTCCCAGTTATGTTTCAATAGTAAAGATTAGCCTGAAGCATTCAACCACCAGATCAACTGGAACCTAAGGGATGTTGATGATGACCTTTCTGACCCTCCTGACCTCAATCAACTAAAGTTTGGACTCCACTGAAAGCCCAAGCCCCTTCATGAATAGGCATGTGCTTTTAGCTTAAAATATCCCCTTGGACTTCCCTGGTGGTCCAGTAGTTAAGACTGAGCTTCCACTGCAGGGAGCATGGGTTCCATCCCTCATTGGGGGAAATAAGATACCGCATGCCTCGAGGCCCCCTCCAAACAATAACTTTGCTAGTTTTGCTGTTGGGGAGACACTGTATTGGGAAAGATCCCCAGTGTCCTCCTTAACTTGCTGCAAGTAATAAGTCCTCCTGGGAATTCCCTGGTGGTCCAGTGGTTAGGATTCCAGGTTTTCTACTGCTGGGGGCCCGGAGTTGGATCCCTGGTCAGGGAACTAAGATCTGGCAAGCCACATGATGGGGCCAAAAGTAAATAAATAAACAAACTCTTCCTTCTTTTGTGCTTTGGCTTGGTTGCTCTGTTGGCTCCACACCCACTGGAGGACAATAACACTGTCTCTAACAGTTTTTTTGTTTTTTTTGGTTGTGTTGGGTCTTCATTGCTGCGCATGACCTTCTCATTACAGTGGCTTCTCTTGTTGCAGAGCACGGCTCTAGGCATGTGGGCTTCAGTAATTGTAGCATACGGGCTCAGGAGTTGTGGCTTGTGGGCTCTGGAGCGCAGGCTCAGTAGTTGTGCTGCATGGGCTGAGTTGCTCCACCACATGTGGAATCTTCCTGGACCAGGACTCGAACCTGTGTCCCCGGCATTGGCAGGCAGATTATTAACCACTGCTCCACCAGGGAAGTCCCTCTAACAGTTTTAAGGTAAAAGATTACATTGTGTGGGGCACGTCTGTCAAAAATCAATTTTTTTATTTTGTTTTTGCCTTGCCGCACGGCTTGTAGGCTCTTTGTTCCCCAAGCAGGGATCAAACCCTGACGCTTGGCAGTGAAAGTGCAGAGTCTTAACCACTAGACCACCAGGGCAGTCCTAGAAACGGAGGTGTTTTCTTCAGGGACCATAGATTTTTTAATCATGGGAAGTATCCACTGAGACTAATTACAAAGTTAAAACTGAGTTACCAATTTAATGGCTTTGGCATTAGGAGAACCTGACTCTTGTTCTGATAGTGATAATAATAGTTAGAAATCAAAATAATATTAATCCTAATATTAATTACTGTTACTACTACCATAGCTAACATTTGCTAAACGGTTAAAACTGGCAAGACATTGTACTAAGTATTGAATATTTTGCCTTAATAATTTTATTTGATTTCACATTCCCAATATGAAAAATACTATTATTGCCTATCATGTTACAGATGAGGAAATAAACTTAAAGAAATTTAAAGAAATCTATCAATAGTTTCTCAGCTCATAAACTAAGGATCTTGGATTTAAAACCAGGTTGTTTGACTATAGAATCTACCTTCTTAACCACAATGCCCCATCATTGTGAAAATAATCACCTTCTCAGGATCTCCATTTCTTTATCTGTAAAATGAGAAATATCAGATTAGCAATATCCAATTCTTATGCAAAGTTTCTAATTTTCTTAAGTATTATAAGGAAGGGAAGATTTAAACGGCATTGGCAGGCAGATTATTAACCACTGCTCCACCAGGGAAGTCCCTCTAACAGTTTTAAGGTAAAAGATTACATTGTGTGGGGCACGTCTGTCAAAAATCAATTTTTTTATTTTGTTTTTGCCTTGCCGCACGGCTTGTAGGCTCTTTGTTCCCCAAGCAGGGATCAAACCCTGACGCTTGGCAGTGAAAGTGCAGAGTCTTAACCACTAGACCACCAGGGCAGTCCTAGAAACGGAGGTGTTTTCTTCAGGGACCATAGATTTTTTAATCATGGGAAGTATCCACTGAGACTAATTACAAAGTTAAAACTGAGTTACCAATTTAATGGCTTTGGCATTAGGAGAACCTGACTCTTGTTCTGATAGTGATAATAATAGTTAGAAATCAAAATAATATTAATCCTAATATTAATTACTGTTACTACTACCATAGCTAACATTTGCTAAACGGTTAAAACTGGCAAGACATTGTACTAAGTATTGAATATTTTGCCTTAATAATTTTATTTGATTTCACATTCCCAATATGAAAAATACTATTATTGCCTATCATGTTACAGATGAGGAAATAAACTTAAAGAAATTTAAAGAAATCTATCAATAGTTTCTCAGCTCATAAACTAAGGATCTTGGATTTAAAACCAGGTTGTTTGACTATAGAATCTACCTTCTTAACCACAATGCCCCATCATTGTGAAAATAATCACCTTCTCAGGATCTCCATTTCTTTATCTGTAAAATGAGAAATATCAGATTAGCAATATCCAATTCTTATGCAAAGTTTCTAATTTTCTTAAGTATTATAAGGAAGGGAAGATTTAAGGAGAAAAAATTTACTTGGTTCTTTTTATTCTCTGTGATAACACAGTGCGTAGCCTAAATATTTGTATCCACAATACCCTTTGCTTTTCCTTGATTAATGTTTGTAGAGTTAGGGAATCACTTTATAAATGTGTAAAGAACACACAGTCTCTACTGCACAAAGTAGTCTTTTTATCTTTTATTCCCATTCTCTAATTTATCGTCTTTTTGTAGTGTTTTCTTAAGCTCAGTTATTTATTTTGAGGCTTCTTTTTGTAATAAGTTTTGTAGCCTATTATTTATTATGTTATCAACTACCATGAAATCATATTCATATTTTTTAAAAGAGCATTCCATTATTGATCACTATTCATAAATATCCTAATCGCTTTTAGCATTTATAGCAAATCATCTTCCTTGTCTCAAATTGGTTAATTATGTATAATAGAATCTCCTTTTCCTGTGGTTCAGCCCATCCATGATCAGTTTTTTGATGTCAAGAGCACTCTAGTGGTAATCGAAAGATCTAATATGTTTTAAGAAAAGTTCATTTAATTTAGCTGAAATTATGAAAAAAGCATCAGAATTCCACATAATTCTTGATATGCTCAGGTCGTTCTTAGCATTGTAACTCTGATATTGTACCAAAAAATGTAGATATCTTACTAATGGCATTGTCATTATGTTTAATTTGAAAAAAGGAAGGTAATCACCATATAAGAGTTTTTAAATAGATGCTTTTGTTTTTTTAATTTCTCCTTTCCTCTTGGCCGATTTAATGGCCCCTATCACTGTGTGACTTATAAAATCAATTACTAGGTAAGGAATTAAAATCTGAGAGATAAGTTTTACAAGGTACATTGAAATATTCTACATGCTGGTTTAAGATATGACCCTCCAGAGTAACATTTCAGTGTGTGATTAATAGAAACTACTCTTAACTATACTATACATATGGAACTTGTCTTGTTCCTTGTGCAGTATGGTAAATCTCTTCTTTGTTGTGTCTGTGGTAAACAAGTAATAAACTTGTTTACCACAAGTTTACTTGGGTACAAGTTGTTGTTTCTGTGGTACAAATAGTAAACTTTATTTCTTAAGAATATATAAAGTGAACTGGAGTTTTTATTTCCTAACAGCTAAATAGTTAAATTGGGCTAAACCAAAATCTGGAAGAGATTTAGTCAAGATAACATAATTCAAGGCTGGGATTTACTTTCCCTGATCACAATTAAATAATACAAGTTTTATGGGAAATAAAAACAGTTTCAGTATACTTCTGTATCTTTGGATCCTTTTTCATTATTATTTTAAACAACTGTAGAAAACACATCTGAGAAATAAAATGTGTTCTAGTTTTATTATTTCCTCTTTATTACTAGTTGTAGACACATTATTTAAAATATTGCGTATAAACATTCAATGGCTATAGTGTTTATTAGTGCATTTTATTTTTGTCATAATATATTCTTATTAAATTATCACCAAAGGTTAAATATAAGTTAATGTTATCCTGAAATACTATTATCATGACATACCATTATCTTTTCTAAACTCACTTGACATAACTTGTCATTATGTTTAAATGTGCTCAAAACACTGTTCATTATAATTTATAAAAAAAAATTATTAGCAGTATAGGTTAAAATATGATTGAATGCAGATTGCACATGACCAAGTCAGTTACAATGATTGTAATAACTTTACTTGGAATAATTTTTTTTACTAGAAATTAGTTAATTCATTGTGAACATGATTATTTCATTTACAAAATAAATCCTATTGGCCAAAATAATTAAAAGTATCCAATAAGTGACAAAAATTATCAAAGAAAAACTGAAAAGTACCTCTTTAGTTTATAATACACCATATATTTTATATTTGTTCCATGCCTACTGTTAAAAGACTTTTAAGGTGACAATTTTAAAACATACATATGCAAGATAATTTTGTCAATTATTTTAAAATGGAGAAATAATATAACAAATAGCTTAGGTATATTGTTTAAACCTTTAATATACTAGAATAATTTGAGAACAGATGAGATAATATATTCAAATTTCTCCCTGTAGGTTAAGTTATAATAAATATAGATAATTAAATTCATAGAGCATTCCCAAGCCTCTTTTTTAAGAAATAAAATTTTCATATCTGTATTTCTCACTGCCCATTTTTACTGCTTATTTTCTGTCACTGGGAGTTCAGTGATCAAAAGAACAGAATTGAAAAGGCTTACAGACTCTGCACTTAAAAAGATCACTCAACAGAGTGATGAGTACCTGAAGTATATATGTTGAATTCATAAACAGACGTCAACAGAAAGAGGGAAAATGTTCATATATGTATTCAGCATGAAAGGACTGCCTTCTACAGTGGCCTGTCCATGTAAGGGACCTGGCAAATGTGGGTACAGATGGTTAGAGCACAGCTGGAAGAATTACACACATTTGGTGGACATCAATGACACCAATGCTGAACAACTTATAGTCACAATTTTTTTAAAAAAGAAAAAGAAAAAAAATCCCATAGGCTACTTCAGCAACTTTAGTAGTTTCTGGAAACCTTACTTTTGGAGAAACTGATTTTTGCTGGGAACCAAAAGAGACATCTGTCAAGAGTATGAGAAGGCAGCTCACAGACTGGGAGAAAACATTTGCAAAACACATATCTGCTAATGGACTGTTATCTGAAATATACAAAGAAGTCTTAAAAATTCAACAATAAGAAAATGAACAACCAATTTTTTTAAGTGGGCAAAAGACCTAAACAGCCACTTCACTAAAGAAGATAAACATATGGCAGATAAGCATATGAAAAGATGGTCCACATCATGTGCCATCAGGGAAATGCAAGTTAAAATGAGATATCACTACACACCTATTAGAATGGCCAAAACCTGGGACACTGACAACACCAATTGCTGTTGAGGTTGTGAGCAACAGAAACTCTCATTCATTGCTTGTGAGAATGCAAAATAGTGCAGCCATTTTGGAAGAGAGTTTGGCAGTTTCTTTTTTTTTTTTTTTATAAATTTATTTATTTTTGGCTGTGTTGGGTCTTTGTTGCTGCACGCAGGCTTTTTCTCTAGTTGCGGCGAGCAGGGGCTACTCTTTGTTACAGTGCGTGAGCTTCTCATAGCAGTGGCTTCTCTTGTTACAGAGCATGGGCTCTAGGCACGCGGGCTTCAGTAGGTGTGGCACACAGGCTTAGTTACTCCGCGGTGCGTGGGATATTCCTGGACCAGGGCTCGAACCCATGTCCCCTGCATTGGCAGGTGGATTCTTAACCACTGCGCCACCAGGGAAGCCCTTACGAAATAAACATACACCTACCAAATGATCCAGCAATCATGTTCCTTGGTATTTACCAAGGAGTTGAATGAGTTGAAAACTTACGTTCACACAAAAACCTGTACACAGATGTTTATAGTGGCATGATTCATAATTTCCAAAACATGGAAGCAACCAAGATGTCCTTCAGTAGATGAATGGACAAAATAGTTCATTGTCTACTTGTACCACAGTGCTGTCAAGCCATGAAAAAACTTTTAGGAACCTTAAATGCATATTACTAAGTGAAAGAAGTCAACCTGAACAGGCACACACTCTGTTATTCCAACTGAATGACATTCTGGAAAAGGCAAAACTATGGAGATGGTAAAAATATTAGTGATTGCCAGGGGTGGAGGGGAGGAAAGGATGAATAAGTAGAGTAGAGGGCATTTTTAAGTCAGTGAAACTAATCTTTATGATAATATAATGGTGGATACATGTCATTATACATTTGTCAAAACCCATAAAATGTACAACTCCAAGAGTATATTCTAATGTAAATTATGGATTTTGGGTGATAATGATGTGTCAATATAGGTTCATTGATTGAAACAAATACTTCACTATGGTGGGGGGTGTTGAGAGTGAGAGAGATTCTGCATGTATGGAAGAGGGCTGTAAAGGAACTCTCTGTATTTTCCAGTCAATTTTGCAGTGAACCTAAAACTGTTCTAAATAATAAAGTCTATAGAAAAAGAGAGAGGAAGAGAGGGAGAGGGAGAAAGGCAGGGAGAGAGAAAGAGAGAGAGAGTGCAGTCAACCATTGAAGCTCAGAAAAGATAAATCTGAATAGACCAAGGGAACCAGAAGTGAAAAATTTTGTCATAGCTTTTTCGTTATAGACCATTCCTATTGAAGTGGGAAATATGAATCATTCAAACCCAATCATAAGACCCCTTACACCCTTTCATACTTTTTAGGTTATGACCCACATAAGAAATACATTTTATGTTGGGATCCATTGTGCACAGACAATCATTATATATATACGCACAAACAATTGAAAGAAAACATCCACTAAACAATTTTACACTTAATACATGCAGTGTACTCTTATTTTCTCTTTTAGTCAACATTTTTAAAAAATATGCTGGACACGTTTCAGTTAAGTGATATTTTTCTTTTTTTTCCACAACTCCAGTTTACAAAACATCACCTGGAAGGCAGTCTAGTGTTGAGATCAGAGATCGTGTTAAGGTCAGTCACACATATGATTGCTGTTTTCTGGTATTTTGCAGATCACAGAATGGATAGATAAAACTAATTCAGAATCTTATGTCTGCCTGGACACTTAGGGGTTGACTTCATCTAAGGCACTAAGGGACATCTTGCGGTTGAACTCACACATGAAGGACAGGTTGTAGCAAATATTCCATCTTCCTCTTCTAGCCAGGAGCGTAGCACTAGTGACTGACAGTTATTGAATACTAACTACCAAGTGCTTGCTTCCTGGGAATTGATTAGATTAGCCAGAAGAGTTCGTGATGGATACACACAGCCAAGGAAAGTCACACATCATCCCTCGGTTATCAGAAAGGAATCCTACCCTACACATAGAAAAGGATTAAAAGAGTTGGTGTTGGACTAGGGATACAAATGATCACTGTCACTGACTGACATTTTATTCCTCTGTAAGGAATACTGCAGAGATTTGACTTGGTGAAAAGAAGACAGAGAATAAGTCTTGTACATGTGTACTCAATGCTTTATTCCTTTCCATGGTCACAAAGGAGAATTTTGCTTTTATCTATTCAGGCTTTTCTATCATTTCTTTCCTTTACCACAAGGAACTCCTGTTAGCTTGCCCCACCACACAAAGGACTGCCCTGGAGGGAGCTGGGGAGTTGTATCTTTACTTGATTAACTCCAGGCATGTCTGCATCAGAGTAATAGCTGGACTTGTACTAGAGGTAATAGTGGGAGAAAATCGTAACCATCATCACCATAGTCGGATAGAGAAAGGGGAAAGCGGCTAGAGAAATAAGAGTCTACACAAGGTGAATTGGGATAATGCTCTTTTGAGGTTATTTTGAGAGGAAAAGAGAATTTTGAGGAGACTCTGTCCTGCTTATGAGGGTAAGAAAAAAAGACGAAGGAATTTTCTGTCGTGTTGCCCTACATTAAAAAAAAACCTCCATTGGTGTTTTCTTCAGAAATTACATTAAAGATTTAAATTGCTTTCAATCATGTTTTGGTTGAAATTCTTCGTGTTGTTGAATTGTTATTTTTGTTGTACAGCAGTAATAATAATAATATTGTTGTAAATAGTATTAAAACAATACTGAAATCATCATTACTATTATTATCATTATCGTTATTATTATTTCAAGAATACTATATGCCAGGAGTTATGTACAACTGATAGGAGTTAAATAAAAACTGAAAATTAATCATAAAGTTAATTTTTCCAACATTATATAATACCTAGGATTGCTCTTTAATCCACCTCTAAGTCTCAACTCACATTTTTTTTTAAAATTTATTTATTTTTGGCTGTGTTGAGTCTTCGTTGCTGCTCATGGGCTTTCTCTAGTTGCGACGAGCGGGGGCTACTCTTTGTTGCAGTACGCGGGCTTCTCATTGTGGTGGCTTCTCTTGTTGCAGAGCACGGGTTCTAGGCATGCGGGCTTCAGTAGTTGTGCCACGCTGGCTCGGTAGTTGTATACAGTATACTCAGCAACCTTGGGAAAGATTAAGGCTCAAATCTTAAAGCAACAAAACAGACAGCCATGAGAGCTTACATATATTTCAATTTTACAAAGTTTTCTTTTTAATGTCTCAGTAGTTGATGGCATTATTAGACATATTTTACTATCTACTAGCTCCATCAAATAGTAGACAAGATAGAAAATATGAATGGAGATCAGTATTCCTTGTGGATTATATTTGACATGATATACTATGGTGTTTCAAATACCCAGTTTTATGTATCTCTGCTGAGAAATGGAAGTCTTTATTTTGTCTCTTTTATCTGATTTATTACACTATTGAATTCAGAAATCACACTCAATCCAGTATGATTCCTCATCTGTCTTTCAACTGAAAATAACAACCAAAACAAAAATCAAAGACCATTTTTTTAATAAAAAGGTTCCTCTCATATAAGAAAAATAACAAGGCTTTTCTTTAAACAAATATTAGCCTGGCCAGGGAAAATCATGCTCCAGGGAACTGGTTTGATAAATATTAATGTCTAGTTCAATATTAATACTTTGTTTTTAGTTGTGACACCGTGATATTAGCAAAAATGTCATGTGACACAATCATAAACCTATATATTGAAGTGAGATTACATCAGTTGTTTATTGGGCTTGAGGGGAGAATTTTGCTTCCTCCTTTGAGGCATTCTATGACACTGTTTCTCAAAGTCTTCTGAGGACTACAGACATTAGTCACTTGTTAAAAAAATTCCTCAATCCTGTCCCTAGTCCTACTGACAAAAATCTTCCGAAGTTACAACTCAGAACCTACATTTTTATTTAACTAATCAGTTTATTTATTTATTTTTTAATTAATTAATTTATTTCTCTATCTATGGCTGAGTTGGGTCTTTGTTGCTGCGTGCAGGCTTTCTCTAGTTGGCGGTGAGCAGGGGCTACTCTTCCTTGTGGTGCGCGGGCTTCTCATTGCGATGGCTTCTCTTGATGCGGAGCACAGGCTCTAGGAGCACGGGGTTAAGTAGTTGTGGCACGTCGGTTCAGTAGTTGTATCGCAGGCTCTAGAGCTCAGGCTCAGTAGTTGTGGCGCATGGGCTTGGTGACTCCGCGGCATGTGGGATCTTCCCTGACCAGGGTTTGAACCCACATCCCCTGCATTGGCAGGAAGATTCTTAACCACTGCGCCACCAGAGAAGCCCAGAACCTACATTTTTAAAAAGTACATCTTGAATGAGAAATACTGCCCTGTGTTTCAGAATAAATTCATAGTCCACAGAAATCTTTAATATTCTAAGTAACTAGAATTAACTACCAAGGATGTTGCAATTAATAATACCAGATAATTTATAATTAATATTAAGTAGAATTTAAATTATATATTAATTCAACTTGAAATATTATCAGTATTTTAAGAAATATAACAAAATATTTTCATGTCAATTTAGAAATATGCATTAAAAATTTAATTGTTTAATGGTAATTGAGAATCTAATTAGTTAAAAATTAAGAAATATATAATATGTAATATTAAATTTAATATTTAATAGTATTTAACATAACCATGACATTATATATTCCAAAATAGGTTAGTGTTTAATGTTCTCTACAGAAGACTTGTACCAGGGAATTTATTTATAAAGAGATAACAGAGTTTATAATATATTATGGGTAGAAGGAGGCTTAGGGATCTGCTACCCCAAAACTTCCACTATCATGATGAGAAAAGAGAAGCCCAGGGAGGTAGCAAAACTAGGATCTGCACTTGGCTCCCCAGAGCATTTTTTTGTTACACTATGCGTCATTCTGAGTTGTTATACATGTGCCTTTCAAACCGGTGGAAGAGGATCCTAGTTAAGAACATATACTTTGAAGTCAGAGAGATTTGGACTTGAACACTAATCTATTTTTGTAACATTAGAAAAGTGTCTTAATTCTCTGTATCTCAGTTTTTCAGCATATTGGGGAAAACAGAACCTATCTAATTGGATAGATATAAATATTAAATCAGATACAGCATTTCAGGTGTCTGACCCTTTATTGCTATCTACCTTATATATATTTACATATATATAATGGTTATACGTATATATAAATTATGATTTATTTATAACCATTTATATTTTGAGTTTAATATATTTTTAGTAGGTAATGCATTCAAGTAGTTGTTTTAAAAAATCAAAGCATTATGAAAAGCTATACAGTAAAAATTCTCCCACTTTGCTTCTACAAGTCTCCTTCCACTTACCTGTAGATAACCACATTTGTGTAAGTGTGTGTGCCTGCTTCTAGATTTTCTTTATGTAAATACCAAGAAGTACAAATTAATATATATTCTTTTTTCCCTTCATGCATTAATGATGGCCACACACTGTTTTACAGATACTTTGTTTTAACTTAACATTATATCTTGGAGGTCACACAATGTCAAATTACAGAGAATGTCTTCAATTCTGTTTTACAGAAGACTCATAATAGTAGTCATCGTTTTTATGGCAACTAGCATACACGAGGCACTATTTTGTTTTAAGTGCTTTACATATATTAAGACATATGTAATGGCATATTCTTCAAAACCACACTAGGAAATGTATGTTTATTTCATTCCCATTTATAGCTGAAGAAGCCATGTTTATGAATGTTGCCCCAATGAACCATAACTTATTTATCCAGTACTCTACTAATGCAAAATCATGTTGCTTCCAAACTTTTCTTTTTATTAAAACCAGTGCTGCAGTAAATAATCTTGGACAGAAAAATATTTACAAATATATCTATAGGATAAATTCTTAGAAGTCAGATTACTGAGTAAAAATGTAAATGCCTTTGTAATTTTGATAGATGTTACCAAATTACCCTCTTTAGTGATTTTTAATGTGTAGTTCCACCAGCAATGTATGAGTCTTTATTTCCCCATAGCCCTGCTAACAGAGTATGCTGCCAAACATTTAGATTTTATCCCCAAATAGGACAAAAAAATGCTATCTCACTGTAGTGTTAATATTAATTTTTCTTACTAGGAATTAGGTTGAGCATCTTTTCATTTTTTCAAGACCAATTTGTATTTCCTTTTCTGTTCATAACCTTTGCCTATTTTTAAAAATTGGACTGTTGGTCTTTTTGTTTTTTAAATAAATATCCAGGAATCCTTTTTATGTATTCAGGAGATTGACTCTGAATGCAATGTGACAACATTTTTTTTCAGGTTTTCACTTTTAGAAATAGACTTTATTTTTTGGAACAGTTTTAGATTTACAGAAAAATTGAAAAGATATTACAGTGAGTTCTCAAATATCTTGCATCCAGTTTTCCATTTTAATATCTCACATTAGTATGGCACGTTTATTACAATTAATGAACTAATATTGATATATTATTATTAACTAAAGGCCATATTTTCTTCAGGTTTCCTTAGTTATTACCTAAGAAGTAACATACCATTTTCATCACCTCATGTCAGAGTATATGCTGTCACATGATTTATCACTGTTGGTGTTGACGTTGATCACCTAGCTAAGGTAGTGTTTGTCGGTTTCTCTACTGTAAAATTACTCTCCCATCCTACCCTCTTTCCCTACTGTAGTCTTTGGGGAAAAAACACTGTGCTCAGCCCCAGCTTGAGCATGGAGAGTTATGCTTCCCCTTCTCAAGGGGGGTATACATAAATTACTTGGAATTTTTCATGAGAGATGCATTCATTATCCTCTCTTGAAACATTCCTTCACTTCTTTTTATCAGTATGGAATCTATGGTTTTTTTTTTGTACTTTAGGTTAAAATTCAATATTATTTTTTATATTTTATTGTTAAAAAAAGCTTTGTCCATTGGGAGCTCTTTTAGTTGGCTTCTGTGTGTTCTTTTTGACATACCCCCATTAATGATTGGTTTGAGTACTTCTCACTTTCTAGCACTACAGTATTCTCTAGGCTCATTTTTGTTTTGTTTTTCTTTTGCGGTTTTGCGGGCCTCCCACTGCTGCGGCCTCTCCTGTTGTGGAGCACAGGCTCTGGACGCGCAGGCCCAGCGACAATGGCTCACTGGCCCAGCCGCTCCGCGGCACATGGGATTCTCCTGGACCGGGGCACGAACCCGCGCCCCATTCATCGGCAGGTGGACCCTCAACCACTGCACCATCAGGGAAGCCCTCTCTAGGCTCATTTTGTATATTTACAGCTCCAGCCCTAGAATCAGCCATTTCTTCAAAAAGTCTTGGTTCCTTTTATTGTAGAATGATATTAGAAACCAAGATCTGGGCAGTATGTATGCTTCATGCTTGGGTGCTATTATTGCCTTCAGGCCTTTTCAGCCAATAAATGGAGAAAATATATGTGTATATATTACCTCGTGCGTGCATGTGTAATTTCTGTATGCAGCTATCTGTGTCCATATTAATTAAACAAGATTTCATATGGATGACTCCAATTCTAATCCATTACCACAAGGATCATTCTAGCCCTCTCCCATTGATTAGTTATAAATTCCCACTCCAGTGGTGAATAACCTGGCTTCCACAATCTGCTATCCACTTAATTATTCAATTCCAATGTATGTATAAAAGTATCAAAATTAACTGGTACCTGCATAAGAACTAACGTGTAGTGTTTTTGTGCAGCCCATATGCCTTTAGTTTTACAGATTCAGATCATCTCCAGAGTATGTAGGCCAGCACATTTTCTGCCCATCTCCTTTAGTGAGGTTGTTTCATATATTTGTAATAGGTTCTCTCTTTTTATTTTTAAACATATTTATTGGAGTATAATTGCTTTACAATGTTGTGTTAGTTTCTGCTGTATAACAAAGTGAATCAGCTATATGTATACATATATCCCCATACGCCCTCCCTCTTAAGCCTCTCTCCCACCCTCCCTATCCCACCCCTCTAGGTGGTCACAAAGCACCGAGCTGATCTCCCTGTGCTATGCAGCTGCTTCCCACTAGCTATCAATTTTACATTTGGGATTGTATATATGTCAATGCTACTCTCTCACTTCATCCCAGCTTACCCTACCCCCTCCCAGTGTCCTCAAGTTCATTCTCTACATCTGCATCTTTATTCTTTTCCTGGCCCTAGGTTCTTCAGAACCATTTTTTTTTCTTTTTGGTTCCATATATATGTGTTAGCATATGGTATTTGTTTTACTCTTTCTGACTTACTTCACTCTGTATGAGACTCTAGGTCCATCCATTTCACTACAAATAACTCAGTTACATGTCTTTTTATGGCTGAGTAATATTTCATTGTATATATGTGCCACATCTTTATCCATTCATCTGTCAGTGGATACTTAGGTTGCTTCCATGTCCTTACTATGGTAAATAGTGCTGCAGTGAACATTGGGGTACATCACTCTTTTTGAATTGTAGTTTTCTCAGGGTATATGATCAGTAGTGGGATTGCTGGGTCATATGGTAGCTCTACTTTTAGTTAGTTTTTTTTTAAACTTTATTTTATTTTTTATACAGTAGTTTATTATGTTATCTATTTTATACATATTAGTGTATATATGTCAATCGCAATCTCTCATCCCACCACCATCACCACCCCCCACCCCGCTTTCCCCTTTTCATGTCCATATGTTTGTTCTCTACATGTGTGTCTCTATTTCTGCCTTGCAAACTGTTTCATCTGTACGATTTTTCTAGATTCCACATATATGAGTTAATATATAGTATTTGTTTTTCTCTTTCTGACTTAACTTCACTCTATATGACGGTCTCCAGGTCCATCCATGTCTCTACAAATGACCTAATTTCTTTCGTTTTATGGCTGAGTAATAATCCATTGTATATAGGTACTGTATCTTCTTTATCCATTCATCTGTCATTTAGGGCATTTAGGTTGCTTCCATGACCTGGCTATTGTAAATACTGCTGCAGTGAACATTGGGGTGCATGTGTCTTTCTGAATTATGGTTTTCTCTGGGTATATGCCCAGTAGTGGGATTGCTGGGTCATATGGTAGTTCTATTTTTAGTTTTTTAAGGAACCTCCATACTGTTCTCCATAGTGGCAGTATTAATCTACATTCCCACCAACAGTGCAAGAGGGTTCCCTTTTCTCCACACCCTCTCCAGCATTTATGGTTTGTAGATTTTTTGATGATGGCCATTCTGACTGGTGTGAGTTATACCTCATTGTGGTTTTGATTTGTATTTCTCCAATAATTAGTGATGTTGAATATCCTTTCAAGTGTTTGTTGGCAATCTGTATATCTTCTTTCCTGAAATGTCTGTTTAGGTCTTCTGCCCATTTTTGGATTGGGTTGTTTGTTTTTTTGATATTGAGCTGCATGAGCTGTTTGTATATTTTTGAGATTAATCCCTTGTCAGTTACTTCATTTGCAAATATTTTCTCCCATTTTGAGGGTTCCCTTTTCGTCTTATTGATGGTTTCCTTTGCTGTGCAAAAGCTTTTAAGTTTCATTAGGTCCCATTTGTTTACTTTTGTTTTTATTCCATTTCTCTAGGAGGTGGGTCAAAAAGGTCTTGCTGTGATTTATGTCCTAGAGTGTTCTGCCTATGTTTTCCTCTAAGAGCTTTATAGTGTCTGGCCTTACATTTAGATCTCTAATCCATTTTGAGTTTATTTTTGTGCACGGTTGTAGGGAGTGTTCTAATTTCATTCTTTTACATGTCCACTTTTCCCAGCACCATTTATTGAAGAGGCTGTCTTCTGTCTATTGTATATTCTTTCCTCCTTTATCAAAGATAAGGTGACCATATGTGCATGGGTTTATCTCTGGGCTTTCTATCCTGTTCCATTGATCTATATTTCTGTTTTTGTGCCAGTACCATATTGTCTTGATTACTGTATCTCTTTAGTATAGTCTGAAGTCAGGGAGCCTGATTCCTCCAGCTCCGTTTTTCTTTCTCAAAATTGCTCTGGCTATTCGGGGTCTTTTGTGTTTCTGTACAAATGGTGAAATTTTTGTTCTACTTCTGTGAAAAATGCCAGTGGTAGTTTGATAGGGATTGCATTGAATCTGTAGATTGCTTAGGGTAGTAGACTCATTTTCACAATGTTGATTCTTCCAATCCAAAAACATGGTATATCTCTCCATCTGTTTGTATTGTCTTTAATTTCTCTCATCAGTGTCTTAGTTTTCTACATGCAGGTCTTTTATCTCCTTAGGTAGGTTTATTCTTAGGTATTTTATTCTTTTTGTTGCAATGGTAAGTAGTGTTTCCTTAAGTTCTCTTTCAGATTTTTCATCGTTAGTGTATAGGAATGCAAAAGAGTTTTGTGCATTAATTTTGTACCCTGCTACTTTACCAAATTCATTGATTATCTCTGGTAGTTTTCTGGTAGCATCTTTCGGATTCTTTATGCATAGTATCATGTCATCTGCAAACAGGGACTGTTTTACTTCTTTTCTTATTTGGATTTCTTTTATTTCTTTTTTTTTCTTTGATTGTTCTGGCTAAAACTTCCAAAACTATGTTGAATAATAGGGGCAAGAGTGGATATTCTTTTCTTGTTCCTGATCTTAGAGGAAATGCTTTTAGTTTTTCACCATTGAGAACGATGTTGACTGTGGGTTTGTCATATATGGCCTTTATTATGTTGAGGTAAGTTCCCTCTGTGCCTACTTTCAGAAGGGCTTTTATCATAAATTTGTGTTGAGTTTTGTTGAAAGCTTTTTCTCCATCTAGTGAGATTACCATAAGGTTTTTATCCTTCAGTTTGTTAATATGGTATATCACACTGATTAATTTATGTATATTGAAGAATCCTTGCATTCCTGGGATAAACCCTACTTGTCCATGGTGTAGGATCCTTTTAATGTGCTGTTGGATTTTGTTTGCTTATATTTTGTAGAGGATTTTTACATCTATGTTCGTCAGTGATATTGGCCTGTAGTTTTCTTTTTTTCTGACACCTTTGTCTGGTTTTGGTGTCAGGGTGATGGTGGCCTCATAGAATGAGTTTGGGAGTGTTCCTCCCTCTGCTATATTTTGGAAGAGTTTGAGAAGGATAGGTGTTAGCTCTTCTCTAAATGTTTGGTAGAATTCACCTGTGAAGCCATCTGGTCCTGGGCTTTTGTTTGTTGGAAGATTTTTAATCACAGTTTCAGTGCTTGTGATTAGTCTGTTCATATTTTCTATTTCTTCCTGGTTCAGTCCTGGAGGTTGTTCTTTTCTAAAAATTTGTTCATTTCTTCTAGGTTGTCCATTTTATTGGCATAGAGTTGCTTGTAGTAGTCTCTCATGATCCTTTGTATTTCTGCAGTGTCAGTTGTTACTTCTTTTTCATTTCTAATTCTGTTGATTTGAGTCTTCTCCCTTTTTTTCTTGACGGGTCTGGCTAGTGGTTTATCAATTTTGTTTATCTTCTCAAAGAACCAGCTTTTAGTTTTATTGATCATTCCTATTGTTTCCTTCATTTCTTTTTCATTTATTTCTGATCTGATCTTTATGATTTCTTTCCTTCTGCTAACTTTGGGGTTTTTTGTTCTTCTTTCTCTAATTGCTTTAGGTGTAAGTTTAGGTTGTCTATTTGAGATTTTTCTTGTTTCTTGAAGTAGGATTGTAGTGCTATAAACTTCCCTTTCAGAGCTGCTTTAGCTACATCCCATAGGTCTTGGGTTGTTGTGTTTTCACTGTCATTTGTCTCTAGGTATTTTTTAATTTCCTTTTTGATTTCTTTGGTGATCTCTTGGTTATTTAATAGTGTATTTTTTAGCCTCCATGTGTTTGTACTTTTTATATTCTTTTTCCTGTAATTGATATCTAGTCTCATAGTGTTGTGGTTGGAAGAGATAGTTGATATGATTTCAATTTTCTTAAATTTACTGCAGCTTGATTTGTACCCAATATAGGATCTATCCTGGAGAATGTTCCATGAGCACTTGAGACGAAAGTGTATTCTGTTGTTTTTGGATATAATGTCCTATAAATATCAATTAAGTTCATCTTGTGTAATGTGTCATTTAAAGCTTGTGTTTACTTATTTATTTTCATTTTGGATGGTCTGTCCATTGATGAAAGTTGGTTGTTAAAGTTCCCTACTATTATTATGTTTCTGTTGATTTCCCCTTTTATGGATGTTAGCATTTGCCTTATGTATTCAGGTGCTCCTAGTTTGGGTGCATAAATATTTACAATTGTTATTTCTTCTTCTTGGATTGATCCCTTCATCATTATGTAATGTCCTTCTTTGTCTCTTGTAATAATCTTTATCAGTCTGCCTTCCTTCCTGGGATTCCTCAAACTCCTAAATGTTTTTTATTTTTAATTTGTATACATTAAGGTTGACCTTTGTGCTTTAAATTTGGTGGATTTTGACAAATACATAATTTTTTATCTGATATTACGATATCATACAGAATATTATCACTACCTAAAAAATTCCTTGAACCTCACCTATTAAATATGTTTTTCCTCAGAACCCCTAGAAACCACTGATCTTTTTGTCTCTGTAGATTTGCATTTTCCAGAACGTTGTATAATTGGAATTATATAGTATATAGCTTTTTCAGACTGGCTTTTTTCTGATAAAAACATGTATTTTAGGTCCATCCACATTTTTTCATGGTCTGATAGCTCACTTCTAGTTTATTGCTGAGTAATGTTCCACTGTATGGATTTACCATAGTTTGTGGACCTATTCACCTATTGAATAACATCTTGGTCAAATCCAGTTTTACAGTGATTATGAATAAATCTGCAATAAACATTTGTATGCATGTTTTTATGTATACATAAATTTTCAAATAATTTGGGTAGATATATCTGGGAGAATGAGTACTGAATGATATGGTGAGGGTTTTGCAAAAACTGTCAAACTGTATTCCAAAATAAATATACCATTTTGCATTCCCAAAAGCAATGAAAGTATTGTTCCAAGATCTTTTCAGCATTTGGCATTGTCAAATTTTTTAGGTATTAGCCATTCTAGTAATGTGTAGTTGTGTCTCACTGTTATTTTAATTTGCAGTTCCTTAATCACAGGTGATATCTTCTAATACATTTATTTGCCATTGATATATATTCTTTGATGAAGTGTCTGTTTAGATCTTTTGCCCATTTTTTAAATTGTGTATTTTGCTTTCTTTTTGTTGAGTTTTAAGAGTTCTTCATTTATTTTGGATAACAGCCCTTTATCAGGTATGTATTTTGGAGATAATTTTTCCCAGTTTGTGGCTCTTCTTTTCCTTCCCTTAACAGTACCTTTTACATAGCAGAAGGTTTTAATTTCATCAAAGTCCAATTTACCAATTTTTACTTTTATGGAACATGCTTTTGGTGTTGTAACTAAAAATCTATTGCCAAACCTAAAGTCATCTTGATTTTCTCTTATGTTTTTTTCTAGAAGTTTTATCATTTTACATTTAGGTCTATAGTCATTTTGAGTTGATTTGATTTTTAGCATTTCCTTTTGATTTTTTACTAGCATTTCTAGTTCTTTGTTTATATTACCCATCTGTTCTTGCATGTTGTCAACTTTTTCCATTAGAGCCCTTAACATATTAATCATAATTGTTCTAAATTCCAATCTGTGTCATATCTGATGCTTATTATTTTTCTCCAGACAATATTTTTCCTTGCCTTTTTGCATGTCTCATAATATTTTGTTGAAACCAGACGTGATGTACTGGATAAGAGGAACTAAGCTAAATGGGCCTTTAGTGTTAACGTATTATGTTAACCTGGCTAGGAGTTGAGCTGTATTTAATGTTTGCTGTGGCTATAGTTTCCAGAAGCTTCAGATTCCTCTAGTGTCCCTGTTTTTGTCTTTCTTGCTGTCTTTGGATTTTCCAAAGAACTCTTCCTTAAATGGAATTTGGGCCTTGTAGGTCTTTCCGTTCTAATCCACTCTCTATATGGCATTAAATGTGTGGGAGAGGAAGCATTCTAAAATCTTACCATTCCATCTCAGTCTTTTACTGGGTTTATATCACTGGGCTGTTACCTTCACAAGTATTTCTTAGCTCCCTGCCCACCACCACCCCATCCCACCTTATGTGAGACAGGAAGGCTAGAGGCACTGCAGTTGGCAAATGCCCTTCCCTCTAGATGAAATAAGGCTCTGGTAGTCTTTTCCCCATAAGAGATGGACTTTGTTATGGAGAATGTTCTGAGTATATTTCAAAATGCCTTTTTTCCTGTATCCCTGCCAGAGACCTGAGGGAATATTTCTTGGCTTTTCTGTGGTAATCTAGTGGAGTTCCAGAAATAAAACACACAAAAGGATGGGAGTATTCCTAAGTCAGTGACCCCAGAAATTTCTCACACTCATGCTAGTCTATATTCAGACTCCAACAATTTGTCAAACTTATTATTTAAGTTTTCCAACCAGTTTATGGCTTCATCCACTTATGCTTCATGTAAGATGATCTTAGCTGTGATTCTCTATATTTATCTGTCTCACCAGATTTCTGGGTGGCAATTACCCAGCAACCTCATTTCTCTAATAGGTCCAAGAATAGTCATTAATGTTGTTTGTTTAGTTTTTTTTTTTTTTTTTTTTTCTGATTGTGAAGACGGGAATGACAACTTCCAAGACACGCTGGAGCTAAATCCAAAAGTTCTATCATTTGTTTTCTGACTGTTTAGAGGACTGATTGACTGATTTACCATGTAGATGTTATATTGTTTATAAAATGTTGCATAAGTCACAAACCATTTTAATTATTGAGAATTGATAAAATACTTGAATATATAGTAGGGCTACCACCCTTTTTAAACTAGTTATCTATTGTCTTATAGCACATTACCCCCAAAACATTGAGTTAACACAATAAACTTTTTTTTTTTTAATCTTACACAATTTCTGTGTGTCAGAAATTCTGGAGCAACCTAGTTAACTCAAGGTCTCTCAAGATGTTTCAGTGAAGGTGTCAGCCAGTACTGCAGTCATCTTAAGGTTTGACTGAGGCTGGAGGATCTGTATTCACATTTTCTCTCAAATGAGTTGGAAGCTGATGCAACTGTTGCCATTTGGCCTCAGTTCTTCACCACCCATACTTCTCCCTTGGGCTGCTTGAGTGTTCCTACAACATGGTAGCTGACTTCCCCCAGAAATAATGATCCAAGAGAGGGCAAGGAGGAAGTAGCAGCCTTTTGTGAAATATTCTTGGATGTCACGCATCATCATACTATATATTCAGCCAATAACATAGGTCAGCCCTAATCAATGTGGGAGGGGACTTCTTAAGTCTGTGTAGGTAGAAGGATCATTGAAGGCCATATTGAAGATGGGCTGTGACATCCTTTTTTAACTGTCATCCGCAGGATTTTCCTGGTTATTTTCACATATTTCATTTTTTTATATGAACTTTAGATTCAGCTTGCCCAAATTTAAGTTTTGTTTTTCTTTTTTTTTGGTAGGGGGGTGGGGAGGTGGTAACATTACATTTAAAAATTAAGTAAGGGAGAATTGACGTCTTCATGAAGTAGGGTCTTATATAAGAATATATTATAACTTTCAATTTGTTCATATGTACCCATGCTTTTTGTGTTTTAACATTTTCTTCATAGAAGTTATCTGTATGTCTTGTTAAGTATGCTTTAGGTGCTTTATCCTTTTTTTTATCTGTGTGTGTGTCTATTTTAATGTCTTTTTCTTCCATTATACCTTCTAACTGATAATGATTTTTTTGTCATAAGATGATAATTGATTGCTGTGTATTAAATTTGTACCCTAATATTTTATCACATTATTTTATTATAGTAGTTGAGCAGTTTATTCTCTGGTATAGTCTAGGCATAGTCAGCATATACAAAAAAAGTGAGAGTATTACATCTCTATTCCAGTGTTTATAACTTTAATACCTATGTCTTGTTTAACTTTTTTGGCTAATATTCGTGGTACAGTGCTATATTGTAACGATGCCTATGAGCATCCTTGCATTATATGAAACCTTGCCTTTGTGGCTGTCATGTTAAAGGTATACCCACTGATTTCTATTTTACTCAATATTTTTAGCAAGTGTAACTATTGAATTTTGTCCAATTCCTTTTTACCCTTTGAGATGATATGATTTTTCTCTTTATATCTAATAATCTGATGAATTACTTTAATAGACTTCATAATGCTGAACCAATCTTGCATTACAGAAATAAACTGTACTTGGTTATGATAATAAACCTTTTAGTGTGCTTTTGGATAATATTTGGAAAATTTGCAATAACATTCATAAGTGAGATTGGTATGTTATTTTCTTTCTATGCACTCTGCAAATTTTTACTTATGGTGCCTTTTTTTTTTAATATTGTAAAGATTTTTTGTTTATTATCTTTTGGCTGTGTTGGGTCTTTGGTGCTGTGTGCAGGCTTTTTCTAATTGTGGCGAATGGGGGCTACTCTTTGTTGCAGTGTGTGGTTTTCTTATTGCTGTGGCTCCTCTTGTTACAGAGCACGGGCTCTAAGCACATGGGCTGTAGTAGTTGCAGCATGGGGGCTCAGTAATTGGGGTGCATGGGCTCTAGAGTGCAGGCTCAGTAGTTGTGGTGCACAGGCTTAGTTGCTCTGCAGCATGTGGGATCTTCCCGGACCAGGGATCAAACCCATGTCCCCTGCATTGGCAGGTGGATTCTTAACCACTGAACACCAGGGAAGTCCTTCTGGTACCTTTTTGATGAAAAAATTTTTAAATTTTCATGGATTTTTAATTTATGAATTTGGTTTTTGGTTAGTGTTTTTTGTATGTATTTTTGTTTTTGGGCTATTTCAAAGTTGCAAATATATTCTCCTATGCCTAGAAGTTTTATAGTTTCACTATTAACATATAGGCTATGCTCCAACTCAAATTAATTTTTGTATAAAGTGCAGTATATGTTGAGGTGAAATAATAATAAATATATATATACATATATATGTATATATATATACATATACATATATACATACATATATACATATATGTATATATGTATGTATATATGTATATATATATATATATATATAAAAACACACATACACACACACTTATATATACCCCTGGTTTCTGATACAGGGCTCCTAAAACCCTTGTAAATTCCTAACTGATAAGAGCACTAGGAACATTTTTTGTTCTAATGAGGCGACTCTGGCTGGGTCTTGGGTGGCTCATGGATTGGGGCTGGTAACCAGAAAGACCAAACCTTGATTAGAAGCTTGGAATTTTCAGCCCTTATCCTCCAGAAAGGGGAGAGGGGCTAGAAATTAAGTTAATAATGGATTAAGCCCACATGAGGAAGCCTCCATAACATCTCAGTAGTACGGGTTTGGAGTGCTTCCATGCTGGTGAACACAACTACACTGGAAGTTGAACAAAACCACCTCCACGGGGACAGAAGTTCCTGTGTTCAGGAACCTCCCAGACTTTGTCCTATGTATACGTACACCTGGCTATTCATCTGTATCCTTTATCATAACCTTTGATAAGCTGGTACACCTAAGTAAGTATTTCTCTGAGTTCTGTGAGCTGCTCTAGAAAACTAATTGAACTCGAGGTGGGGGGTGGGGTCATTGGAACCTCTGATCTATAGCCTGTTGTTCAGGACAGGTCATAAAGTGGGCTTGTGACTGGTGTCTGAAATGGGACGGGAAGGGGAGCAGTCTTGTGGGACTGAGCAGCGGCTGTGGGATCTGCTGTCTCTGGATAGTTAGTGTCAGAATTGAGTTAAATTGTAGGATATCCAGCTGGTGTTGGAGTCTTGCAAGTGTTTTGTGTGAATGGTAAAAGAGACACAGAGGTTTTTCCCCACAACAGGAGGGAAAGAGTGGGTTGGGAGAACAAACTTTTTCCTCTTCCTGCTTGATTCCAGTGTTTGGGGATTTGCAAATTAATTGACAATAAACAGATTAATATAAGTAAAGTTAAAGTTTATTTACATTTCTCATGCAGGAGTTGCTCAGTGATGAGTAATTCACTGAATAGCCAGAAATAAAGGTTTGTATACCAAAATCAACAAAAATGGAGAGGGAGAATTTAGGGCTTCCATGGGAAGGTATGGAAGGTTTTCCTGAGCTTTTTCTAAATGCCAATGACAATGGGCAATCTGTCTCCTGGACAGCTAAATTCACAGGAAACTCCCTCTGAGGGAAATTCATGGCAGCTAATTTTCAGGAAGCTCTGCTTTAGTCAGATAAAGCAAGTTCTGATAAGATTTTTTTCTGCCTCTTCTGTAGCTCAAATGTTTTCATTTTACAGTCATCCTTATACCAACTCCTAGAGTCTAAATGGGTCCTGACATTTCCCCCACTTGAAACTTCCTTAGAAGTTTCATTAAAAAAAAAAAAAAAAGGGCTTCCCTGGTGGCGCAGTGGTTGAGAGTCCGCCTGCCGATGCAGGGGACGCAGGTTCGTGCCCCGGTCCGGGAAGATCCCACAGGCCGTGGAGCGGCGGGGCCCGTGAGCCATAGCCGCTGAGCCTGCGCGTCCGGAGCCTGTGCTCCGCAACGGGAGAGGCCATAACAGTGAGAGGCCCGCGTACCGGAAAAAAAAAAAAAAATCTAGGGAATTCTCTGGCAGTCCAGTGGTTAGGACTCAATGCTTTCACGGCTGAGGACCCTGGGTTCGATCCCTCGTTGGGGAACTAGGATCCCACAAGCCGTGCAGCATAGCTAAAAAAAAAAAAAATTCTATATAGATTGGTGTGGAGGGAGATTCCAGGTAGAAATTGTGAGGTAAGAAATCTACCAAAAGGAGAAACAGCATTGATTAAAACAAGGATGAATAAGCAGAAAAGAACAAATCTAAAGACATTACTCCATATCCCAATGGACCAGTCCTGCCATAGGTAGATCCGTCCAGTTAAATGGCTGTGTCTTATAGAAGGAAGCAATGGTGAAGGTGGGAGCATGGCACAAATCAAAGTTAGGCTTCTATATAGTAGAAGTAATCAAGCATCAAATGAGGGGCATTTCTATGGAAACAAACAGATTTTTAAAAAAGAACAATGGTTGGAGCAGATGAGAAACCTAGTTTCTGAGTCCAGAGTGCAGAGTTAAGAAGATTAGGCTCAAAGTGTCTGTAGATGATGCAGAGAGGACAGCAATGGCAATCTGGTGGATTCCCCAGTTTATAGTTTCAGTGCCCTCGGTGATGGCATAGACATCAGTGTCATCGTCATGGTTATTTTCAGGAGCAGAGAAAGAAAGATGCAGGGATTCAGGTGAACTTCCCAACTGACTCAAACTATTGTAAGTCCTTTGAAATTATGTCAAGTTGTCCAGCATCAGCTTACAGGGCTTTGGGAAAGGAACAGATACTACACAACTTAGAATCTCAATACAGATCTGGACAGTCAGTTTTTAGTTCTCAGTGACACCAAGTCAGGAGGGTGGGAGAAAAATTGGAAACATTAATTATTGACAAATTAATTACTGACAAAATGCTCAAGATAGCAGGATCCAATTTACAAAGGTGAAAATAGCTCAAAGACAGTGAACAGGACCAGATTCTGATAAGCCACATGGTAGATTATAGATTTTCATTGAAACATAAAATTTCTCTCTACAATAACTCCCATTTTGTCCAAAGATAATCAAAGCAAGATGATTTTTGCTTACAAACTAAGTCTAGTCTTATTAAATTGGGCCTAAATATTTACATAAGTGCAGCAAGAATAGTAACTGAAAACAGGCTTCTGTTTAAGTTTGCTTTACTGCAACTTTTTATAGAGAGCCTTAGATTGGACTTCTAGAAGCCATGCCAAGAACTCACATACTTTGCCTGCAATACTTAGAGATTTGGATGGATTCTTCTCTCCTCAAGGTACCCCCAAATATCCTAAGGTTCCTGGGCCTTCTAGGAAGTAACCTTCTTCACTTACTTGTAAGTCTGGAACCCTTTTATGCTAAGTAACAGATCAGTTTTTCCCAAGAGAGCTTTGTAAGCATTGGCTCATAAAGTTAATCTTAGTACCTTAAAACTGTCTAGTCACATCTGATTCTATGCACATCATTCTCAAATATGACATTCCACTTAAAGCCTTGATAATATTCATTTTCCCAATTATGTCCTATTACAAGGACAGATTCTCATTGAATTTATGCAAATATCTATATTGCCATGTAAGAATACTTAATGAGAGTTTCTGAATTCTAGAGTGATCAGGCAAGGAGAAAAGATAAATGTTTCATTTCTGTTTATCCAATTATAATCTACTAAATTTTTGTAAGTTATAGATAACTTAGGAGAAAAGGAAACAAAGGTTTCTTAAACCTGGAAAAAAGAACATTAAAGAACCAAGCAATGTTCTGAAATTGTTCACAGAAAACATAGTAATTATTTATTACTTCATCTAATTTCATATAATTAGTTCTTGTTCTGCTTGATCTTGGGTTAATAATTTCATAAAACCATCAGCTTTTCCACCAGAGTTCTAGAAATTCTTGCTCAGTCCAGTGGTATGACTTCAAAGTTGTTAACACTATCTGAAGCTTATACCTCAGAGTACCTGTCATGGTTCTTTCCATGGTTCTCTGAGACAGTTGTTTTTGTAGAAGATGAAGGTTTCTGGCTTGTAGCTGGTTACAAGAGTTTTCAGGAAAGCATCATATTAAAACAATAACTAACTGTGGGTGATAAAACACTTAAAATAGCTGTGGTTAAATATCTGAATAGAGCTCATTAAAATAATGCAGTTTATGAGGAAATTTGATTCTCTATGGTAAACATTTTAAATAATAAATGGAATTATTTATGATAACTTTATACCATCGTTTTCTACTATCACACAAAGCAACATAAGGATCTATTATGGACAGCAAGGGCATTGAAAATTTTCTAGAAGTTTTATATAATTTCTGAAATACTAGTATTGATAAAATGTACCCATACAAATATAACCTAGGGAAAGTTGTGTCTCTTCTTCCTTGACAATGTTTTCCATGACAGTCAACATAACAAACAAATCTAATTATTGTTTAAATATCTCTCTTTTTACAAGGTGAAAGAACACACTATTTGAGATTTTTAGGGGCCCTCTGGGAAGCGTCACAGGTCAAGACCAAGATTTTATTTAGGATTTGTTTTGGGGAAGGCAGAATATCAAAAGTTGTCAAAAATGTCAAAAGTTGGGCTTCCCTGGTGGCGCAGTGGTTGAGAGTCCGCCTGCCGATGCAGAGGACGCGGGTTCGTGCCCCGGTCCGGGAAGATCCCACATGCCGCGGAGCGGCTGGGCCCGTGAGCCATGGCCGCTGAGCCTGCGCGTCCGGAGCCTGTGCTCCGCAACGGGAGAGGCCACAACAGTGAGAGGCCCGCGTACCGCAAAAAAAAAAAAATTTCAAAAGTTGGACACTTGGGGCTTCCCTGGTGGCGCAGTGGTTGAGAGTCTGCCTGCCGATGCACGGGACACGGATTCGGGCCCCGGTCTGGGAAGATCCCACATGCTGCGGAGCGGCTGGGCCCGTGAGCCATGGCCGCTGAGCCTGCGCGTCCGGAGCCTGTGCGCCGCAACGGGAGAGGCCACAACAGTGAGAGGCCTGCGTACCGCAAAAAAAAAGAAAAAAAAAAAAAAGTTGAACACTTGATTAAATAGGATCACAGGTCACAATAAAACAATTCTTAGTTATCTATTCAACCAAAGTGACAGAAAAGATGTAAAAAGTATATGTAGGAGGTAACATGACTATAAAACAAACAAAAGAACCCACTTAAATTGTTTAACAGAAAATTTGTTTCTCTTAAATAATTGAGGACATGATAAAGACAACATAAAATAAGGAAAATCATTCTGATAAGATATAGAATCTTTCTTCCCAGACAGATTATTCAAAAAGTTAAAAAAAAAAAACCCAAAACAAACAAACAAAACCCATTTACTCTCTTATTAAGAGCTGACTAGTAATTCAAGAAACTTTATCTTTTTAAGAGAGAGAAACCCAAGCTCAAGTTCTGCATTGGTACACTATTGCTATGATAACTCATTTTAAAACCTATAATGAATCTATTTAAACTTACCTATCTTGATCACACAGATAAGATATCCTCTCTCTCTCTCTCTCTCTCTCTCTCTCTCTCTCTCTCATTTTCTTTACTGCAGACCCTTTACAACCTTCTATATCCATCCAGGTTTTTTGTTCTATGTTTTCATTTTTTCTCATTTTGTAACAACCTTTAATCAACCTCTAAATTACTACTTTAGGACAAAATTACTCTTTTTTTTCCTAAGAAAAACACATCCTACATTCATCGAAAAATTTTTGTGATGGTTAATTTTATTTGTCAGCTTGACTGGATATGGGGTACCCTGATGAAACATTATTTCTGGCTATGTCTGTGAGGTTGTTTCTGGATGAGATTAGCACTTGAATTGGTGAACTGACCAAAGCAGATTGCCTTCTCCAATGTGACTGGGCATTATCCAACCCACTGAGGGCCTGAATATAACAAAATGACAGCATAAGGACAAATTTACTCTAATTTATTGAGCTGGACATTAGTCTTCTCCTGCACTCTATTGGGACTTAATCATTGGCTCTCCTGGTTCTCAGAACTACACCACTGGTATTCTTGAGGGTGCAACCTGCATATTGCATATCATGAGATTTCTCAGCCTCCATAATGGTCTAAGCCAATTCTATATAATAAATCACACACATATATATATATATATATATATATATATACATGTATATATATATATAAATATGTGTGTGTATATATATATATAGCCTATTAGTTTTCTTTCTCTGGAGAACCCTAATACATTTTTCATACAAAGTTGTTTTTTTATCCCTTCATCCATATTGTTTAGAGTAGTTTCATATATACATATGAAAATTTTATATATATTATAATTTTTAACCATTAGTAGCCTTTATTTCACAAACTAGGAAGTAGATAATTATGAATTGCCCGTCATACACCAGCTTTCTGTAGATTAGCAAATTTTTATGAACATAGTATTTCACAATTTCTAGAGGCATATGCTTCTTTCTAGTACAACTTTTCAAGGTGATAGAAAGGACATGTTTATTAACTAGTCCAAATATCCATAGTCCTTCTATAAGAGGAAGTCAAATTACACATACACACACACACATATATTATATATATATATATTTAAATGTATGTTTAGTAAGTAATGTTTCAGCATTTTATCTGTTTAGAAATAATCTACTTATTGAATATCTATTACTTAACTTAGAATAAGCCTAAGGTTTCAAGTTACCAAAAAGATTTTGGAAACTACTTTTAAACAAACACATCATAAAACAGAATTATTGTTGAGATAGAGTTTTTAAGAACACTGACTCAATTTGATTAAAATCAAATCTGTAAGTTTTATAATTAAGAATCTAGTAGATAAAATATTAGCTTATTTGGCTAGTAAGCCCAGGTTCAGCTGCTCGCCGCTCACGAACCAATAATTTGAGAGGCAAGTGTCAGTAGAAAGGAAAGGTGCTTTAATCAGAAAAGCTGGCAATCTGGGGAGATGGTGGACTTGTGTCCAGAGACCAACTGTGAAGATTCTGCTCAGCTGTGATGGCTTTTTCAAAGGGAAAAATGTGGGGGAGGGGGGAGAATCTCAGTGAATCATCTAGGCAGGAGGTTGGGCTCTGCGTCATTCTCCACTGAGTGCAGACTGGCTAACTTTTTCTTCAGATGTTATCTTGCCCACATGATCTGCCTGCAGGATTGCTAAGGGGGCTGTTTGGGTAGAGAGCTAGTCATTTTTAACTGCTTCATTCTTCATTCTTCTTTTTATCTAGGAAAAGAATCAACAGGTTAGACAAGGCATGGTGTGCATTCAGGAGAGCATAAGTTTGGAGTTGGTTTCAATTGCTTGGTGAGCTCATTTCTATAACTAAGTTCTTTTAAGGTCAGAGGGGAAGAGAAATGGGCAAACAGGAAAGGGGCAAAAGAGCTGCTTTCACAGGTTGAATAAAAATTTATGTCTGTATTGTAGTTAATGATAACAACTCTGAAGACATACCAGTTTTACTAAACCAACAATATTAAACTAGTCCTATTCACCAAAGGTTTATCCAAATCATATAAATTTGAAAAGCAATTGGATTGGTTCGTATATGTCTGAGAGTTTTAGAAGTATTTAATTTATACTAGTGCTTATTTTTCTCTAAGTGAATTAGAATAGAGCTCCTTTATTAATTTGGTAATACCATTTGAAGATTGGAAAATATCACATATACACAACATATAAACATCCAGATAGACAAGTGGAAATAGAGATCTTTATGGCTTTCATTATAAAATTTTAACAATGAGTCAGGCATAAATACAGCAACACAGCAGTCATTAGTTTCTATATGAGTCAATTCTCATCTTTGCTCCACTTTATATTTTTATCCAAATTGTGTTTTGGGAGATAGAACATGTTGCCTGCCTAGCTTGAGGGCTAAAGCTTTCCATCAATATTTTTGGAGATTTTTAAGGTTTTCTTTTGTTCTGACATGGAGGCAAAGGACTAAAATTGTTTCCAATTACCTCATTTAAAAAAATTTTTTTGAGGGTCCCTGAGTCCCTTGAAAGCCCCTGAGGTGTAGCAGGGGGGCCTAAAGTTCCAATAATTATAGAGAGCTGAGGGGCTGGAGTAGGAGGGGAAGGTCTTAGTGAAGCCAGCTTGGGAGATTTACCTTTTCTCAAAGGAGCCGTTACAAACAAACTTGGTGTTCTAGCATAGTTTCGGAGAGTATACTTGTTTTAAATGTGACTCAGCCAATAAGTGTTTTTATGGCTTAATCATGGACATAACACTTTTCCCCAAAATGGCACTGAAAATGCAGCCCCCATACCCCAAAATAGTCAAGGGGAAAAAGGCAAGGACACTCATTGCTATAGACAGTAAGCAAAGGCAACAGGAGTGAAAGAAGAGTCCTTATGGGCTGAGACCTTTCATTTTTACTCAAAGGAAATCCTGGAGAGCTGGCAATGATCAGTAAGATGACAGCTGCAAATGGAGTGTCCAGGCTGCCCACAATTCTGCCCAGCTGGCTACAAATTGTTGGTCCCCAACCTGACCTCCAATCACAGATCTGACAATCTCCACACAATCCACCCCAGGCAGGTAGAAAACCAAAAGGAACACTCTCTGGATCCAAACCAAGTTTTTAGAATACAAAATTGAGGCAGAAGGAGAAATCCAGTATTATTGGTGACCCACAAACTCACCAGCCTGTGAAGTGGGTTCAGACAATAAGTGTTGGGGAGGAAAAATGTTTCCTCTACCTTCTTGGTTCTTTGGCTGCTCTAATAATCAGATTAACATCAAACAGATTAACAGGAGAAAAATAATTAGATACATGTTTATGGGGCCCCATAAAAATATGAGACACAAAGGCAAGCAGGCAGTTGAGGCTTATGTGCTATCCTGAGCTAAGGAATGGGATAGGGCTGTGGGGCTTCAAAGGGGAGGAGGGTTAATTCACAGGGCAATGAAAAGAGCACATGTTTTGTAATTAGATGCTTACCCTGGCATACAGATAGTTCATTCAGATAAAAATTATCTCTGGCAATAACTCTTTCTGAGCCAGGCCTTCTATTGAAATTCTTTCAGGCGGTTGAAGGGGAGGTAAAAAGCTCTTCCTGCATCTTTTGGGCCTCCAAAGTCTTCAACTCTAATCCAGTTTGTCATGTTTTGGCGTGGCCTGTTCTGAGACCCTTCACAGGCTGATAAGATCTATGTGTGTGTTCCACACTATTATTCTCCTCAACAGCACAAAAGACAGAGACAAACAGGACACACGGTGATATATATCAAGAGCCACAATATCCAAAGAACTAGTTCTAACCGAAAGTTTTCTGTAAATCTAAATTTTGAAAATCCCTTTTAGAGAAAACAAGGAGAGGCTCTTACTGCCCTTGTTCAACAAGACCCTGAGGAGAGATCCAGGAATCTGACTATTAAAAACAGTTTACCTGGGACTTCCCTGGTAGCACAGTAGTTAAGACTCTGCCTGCCAATGCAGAGGACACAGGTTTGATCCCTGGTCCGGGAAGATCCCATATGCTGTGGAGCAACTAAGCCCATGTGCCACTACTACTGAGCCTGCATTCTAGAGCCCGCGAGCCACAACTACTGAGCCCATGCACCACAATTACTGAAGCCCGTGTGCCTAAACCCCGTGCTCCTCAACAAGAGAAGCCACCGCAGTGAGAAGCCTGCGCACCATAACAAAGAACAGCCCCCACTCGCCGCAGCTAGAGAAAGCCCGCATGCAACAACGAAGACCCAATGCAGCCAAAAATAAATAAATAAATTTATAAAATAGAAGAAAAACAGTTTACCTTTGTCGGCTTGGTCAGAGGTTCCGAGATGTCCGCTGCAGTCTCATCTCCGGAGTGAGCGGGGAGTACTAACCATGCTGTCCTAGTTAACAAAACTGTTGAAAGGCAAAACGTTTTTTCCTCTTCCAACTTGGGTCCTGTAAATTAAGTGACAATTGACAGATTAACAAGAGGAGAGACAAAGTTTATTTACACTTGCATGTGTGGGAATTGTTCGGTGATAAGTAAGTCACTGAACAGCCAGAGATAAAAGTTGACGTACCAAACTTAACAAAAGGAGGGGAAGGTTTAGGCATCAATGGGGAAGTATGAAAGTTTATATTGGGCTTTTTTGATGCTAGTGAGAGTGGGCAGTCTGTATTCCTGGCAGCTGAATTCGCTGGAAACTCCTTCCGAGGAGGGTAAATGGCATCTCTATTTTCAGGAAGCCCTGCTTTAGTCAGATAAGGAAATTCAGATAAGATTTCTTTTTGCATCCTCTGCAGCTCAAATGTTTTCATTTTATAATAATCTTTATACCAATTCTGGAATCCAGGTAGATCCCCACAGATGCTTAATATAGCATTTCAGAAATTTTTAATTAGGTTGGATTGAATTTAAACAACAACAACAACAAAAAAGCATACACATTCTGGAGTAGACATGAGAATTGAAAACAAAATTAATTTTTCAGGACATAACACAAATAAAATACATCTGTATTTTCCTTTTGTTTTCTCTTTGCAGTAAGTAACTGAACATCATCTTTTTTCCTTCCCTTCTTTCCCTTTGTTTTCTTCCTTATTTCATTGACCTCTACTCAGTCTGACATTTTATGCAGTTCTGTGCCACAACTACCTCTGACTTACCTATGTCTCTGCTCCTTGTCACACTTCTTGGATATTTTGTTGCTGGACAAAAATACCACCTCTCCTGATTGCTTATTCTCTGCAATCAAAGCGCCTTAGTAACTATTTGAAAATATGTTTGTAATGTCTCTTAGGGTAATATTAAAAGATAATTTGAGATAAAAGGTAAAATTTTCTGTTGTGTCTGCTCTCATGAGGTGGATTTCTTCATGGGCTATTTAACATTTAGCTGTGAGCTATAAACTATATTTGTGGGAATCTCTCACGCTAGAAGTTTTGTGTCCATTTGCTGGGTCCCTTGGTTATGAGTCAGGAGATAGATGGACCCCTAGGGCAAACGGTTTGAGTTCGTCCCTGTGGACGGATACTGCGAGACAAGAATAACAGGACAGTGTATATATGTCAATGCCATATACACTATCAAATGTAAAATAGATAGCTAGTGGGAAGCATCCACATAGCACAGGGAGATCAGCTTGGTTCTTTGTGACCACTTAGAGGGGTGGGATAGGGAGGGTGGGAGGGAGACGCAAGAGGGAGGAGATATGGGGATATATGTATAGGTATAGCTGATGCACTTTGTTATACAGCAGAAACTAACACACCATGGTAAAGCAATTATACTCCAATAAAGATGTTAAAAAAATAACACAAAATAAAATAAAAATTCAAAAAAAAAAAAAGAATAACAGTACAATTGAGAGAGGAGGGTGGGTCCTGCCCAGATAGACTATAAGAGACCACATATTCCTCATTCTTGAAGTCAGGAGACCTCCCCGACTACACATGCAGAGAAAGTCAAAAGGGGAGTGATGTCAAGTGGCTAAATCTACCCATAGCCCTCTTCGATAGAATCCATCTTGGCTAAGAGATGCGCGTGCACACATGGGAAAATCCTGATATATGCCAAATACAGACCTTGAACCAGTCAAATTAAAATGATTGGCCAAAGGAAACCCGGAAGAAATGCCCCATATAAGTGATTTAAACTGCCACAAAAAAAAAAGAATAACAGTACAATTGAGAGAGGAGGCTGGGTCCTGCCCAGATAGACTATAAGAGACCACATATTCCTCATTCTTGAAGTCAGGAGACCTCCCCGACTACACATGCAGAGAAAGTCAAAAGGGGAGTGATGTCAAGTGGCTAAATCTACCCATAGCCCTCTTCGATAGAATCCATCTTGGCTAAGAGATGCGCGTGCACACATGGGAAAATCCTGATATATGCCAAATACAGACCTTGAACCAGTCAAATTAAAATGATTGGCCAAAGGAAACCCGGAAGAAATGCCCCATATAAGTGATTTAAACTGCCACAAGGGCGCGACTCTCTCTCTCAACCTGCCCGTGTGTCTATCCACACATACTATACTTTTTTCTCCTAATAAATACTTTACTTGTTTCACTATTTTCCGTTTTGTGGGAATTCTTTTTCTGCAAAGCCATAGGGCCAGGGCCTTGTCACTGACCACTGGTCTAGTGACTGGGATTCTGTGCTCTCATTGCTGCGACCCGACCTCAATCAGTGGCCGGGAACTGAAATCTTGCTTCAGGCAGCTGCAGGCTGAGGCCACCAGAGATCAGTTTCAAGTTTCTTAAGTGCAGAAAGACCTGGATGAGTACTCAAGCCATCATTGCTATTTTAAATTAGCTATTAACATACTTCATATATATTATTTATTTTTCAGGGAGTCACTGAGTATTGGTTATTGTGTTTGGATTTATCTTTAGTATATTTTAGATAACTTTTCAATTCTCTTCACAACTAAAATTGATTTGTGATTAATATATTTTATTCAGCAAAACACATTAAACTCTCTATACCAAATTCCCATGTCATTTTAATATCACATAACTCTTTTTAATCTCACAATTTAAAAAAAATTGATCTTCCTATTTTTAAAATAGAGTAATATTTTTCCAAATATTTACTACCTCAAATAATACCAGGTCTTATTAATTTGCCCAGAAATAATTTAGAAGAAATTTAAGAAAAATTTTACCTTTCCAAAAGAAAAAAGGACAAAATAAAACTATATCATAGACTTAAGAATGTTAGAGCTGGAAAATTCTGCCTTAAAAATCTTTATTTTACTACATTTCAAGTCCAAGCATGAAACACACTGTCAACTGGAAAAAAAAAAAAGTGCAACGTAAGAGCTGTAAGTTGAGTTTTATTCAGTGTCATACTGAGGTCTACAGCCCAGGAGACAGTCTCTCAGATAGCTCTGAGGAACTGCTCTGAAGAGGTAGGTGGGAGGGGGACAGTGTGTATGTGGTTTTTGCTTACGGAGTATATGCAATCCAGCATACATCTCGGTAGAAAGTTACCACTAGTCACAAGGAACAGATATCTCAGTTAATAACCTGTGTACTTTTCTAAGAATGGAAAAAGGCAGGAATCTGGATTCATGAATATTTTTCCTGAAACCTATCCAACTGTCTAAGGTTCTGTTTTGCCTGTTTTCCTAAAGCATATAGTGCCTCATCCTATTCTTCATCCTGAATTCCTTTCAGGGTATACTGTAAGTCAGTGACTGCAATGGCTAATGCCTTAATCCTTGTGGAACCAGGTGGTGAGCAACGTTCCTTGTTTTATAGCTACCATCATTATTAAACTTTTAAAAGAGATTCTATGCATTGCATGGTTCTTGTTTTTAAATTCGATATCTTTGAGACAACTAAAAGTTATTTAATGAGACTTGGATCACTAAGCAAAAGTTGTAGATGAAAATTTAACTTATTAATATTAGCTTTAAGCATAAAATTTATATTTTATGTACATACATATTTAGATTCAACTATATACAGAAAATAGTTTAGATTTTTATACTGAAGTAAATAATTTAACCTTAAGGTTTAGGAAATTTTTTTAGAGCTTCCTACAAATGTATGACATCATCATCTGCTACATTTAAGCATCACAAAACATATTAGCTGGATGCTTCTTAACTATGAATTGTCTGTAAGCCTGTAATTCTATTTTGCAATTCTCATCTAAACCAAATTAATTCTTCTCTCTTCAGTATAGAACAAAGCCTGGCATAAAGTACATACATAAATGTTCAACAAAAGAGCAAACAGATGAAAAAATGCAGTCTCAACTGGAACTACTATGTGTATAATGTGTATATATTTATGGCCTAGAAGGAAAAGGAAAAACTAACCAATTTTTCAATGATGAGATAGTTTCCCTCTGAACATTTTTAGAATGATAATACATTCCACTTTATGTAGAACAGTCCTGCTTTATACTTGTCATCCTATTGTAGCTATTATTATATTTCCTTTCACTCTTCAAAAAGTCCTGGTTTGAGCAATAAAGTATATGGTAGGGAGGGGGGGAGGGAGGGAGATGCCAGAGGGAAGAGATATGGGAACATATGTGTATGTATAACTGATTCACTTTGTTATAAAGCAGAAACTAACACATCATTGTAAAGCAATTATACTCCATTAAAGATGTAAAAAAAAATAGTATATGATTCTTCTGGTACTTATATTTAAGTGCATATGTGAAAGAGAATAGAGAAATGCTTGTCTTGCTTTACTATTTTCATGTCTTTCCTGGACCTTAAACTAAATGATTTTCCTATATGGATATGACCAGTTCCTACCTCAAAATACTACTTTGGTTGTAAAAACCTAATGTCAAAATTCTCATATCGTTAATTTATTTGAGTCAAGGTATTGAATGCCTGTCTTTGCTTGGTGTACATCATCAGATAAACTAGTTTATCTTCTAGGAAGACACTAGTGAAATGGCAATTGGAATAGGTAAGTTTTAAAGCACTACATTAAAATTGTATATGGGATGTCTGCTTATTTCTGAGCCCTCACTAGTATAGCTTTTTATTGTCATCATTAAGATAGTAATGTGTAAAAAATTGATATGAATATCATACAGACAAAAAGTAGATGACGGTAATAGTCATTACAGCTTTTGTGTCCAGTTAAATATGTTCAGCTTTCCTTCTTCTGGACATACAATAAAATTCTCCTTTGTTGCCCCTTTGAAACTAAACTAATGGCCAAAGCAGAAATTTTACAAGCCAGTTTATGATGTTTCTGCCTTCCCTTTCCATGAAAACTTGAATCAGGCATAAACTTCTGTATAATCTGGACTCCTGAGTAGCAAATATGAGTGGGACTCCTGCTGTTCTGAATGTAGCATGAATGGAAAATGATTTTTTTTGTTATGTTAAGTCACTGAGATTTTAATATACTTTGTTACCATAACATAACCTAGCTTAACCAAGCCTCCATCAACTGCTAAAATCACCTTAACTAGTACCTATCAACTTCCTGTGAAAAACAATTGTACTATTTGCTTTCAGAGCTGTATACCATTTCCCAACCCCTCCCAGCACCTTGGCAGTCTATTCAGCTAAGGTCAGCTGGCCACTAGTATGTTTTGACCTCATGGTCTATAATCCTTCTAGGAGGAAAACAGTCATGGAATTGTAGAGCTGGAAAGATTTTAGGGATTATGTAGTTCAGCTCCACCATTTAGACAGGTCATTTGGAAAAGCACAAGTTAAATAGGCCCTGATAGTCACTTATGTGAATGCAACAAAGGTACTTAATCTTTCTGACTTTACTTTTCTTAACTATAAAAGTGAAGATAATTACACCTTCCTGTCAGGTTTATTTAAAAGATTAATTAAGTTTAAGTGAACCCATCAGGTATTGTGGTCACAGGGCATCTACACATTCCTTCACTCCTTAAAAGTTTCATTAGGTTAGATAGGTAAAAAGTGGCAGAGCTGGGACTTAAAAATAACATTCATCAAGAGTTTTATAATTTTATTTTCATATCCATTAGTAATATCATATAAATTTTACAACCAACTTGTTATTCAGGCAAAGCTGGAATCATTATTATATCTATTTCATAATAGTCAGTTGAGACCCAGAAAAGCTGTGATTTATCCAAGATCATTCTGCTAGTAATATATAGCGGAATCAGAGCTTGAACCAACAGCCTCTGACTTGAACATCACACTTTCTTTTTCACCACCTTGAAGCATAGACTTGGTGCTATGGACATTCTAGCCAGAGCTTTTCCACTATAAATAGGCTTTGTAGAAGTGAGTATTTCTAATTTCTCAATACTCAATCCACAATAATAATAGTTAACATAGTATTGAATACCAATTAGTATGTTTTAGAGTATATTGATTGAAGAAAAAAAAATCAAAATAAACTTCTGGCCTTTGTTCCCAATTCCTGGGAGGTAGCCTCTAAATCCTTAGAATTTCCTTAGTGATAGGACTGTCTTTGTTATTCACAGTGGACCCTGATGATAAGCTTATGCTAAGGAGGTGACTAATAGGAGGTCCCTACCTGGTGTGTGGTAATGAGTTGACTCAAGATAGGGACTGGCCAAGCCAGAAAGACCAATCACTTAATTAAAAGGTTGGGGGTTTTAAGCCATACCATATCAGCCCATTCTCCAGGTACAAGAGGGTGGCCAGAATTGAGTTTAATTTTACAGTAAATGAGTAAATCATTCATGCCTAAGTAATGAAACCCCAATAAAAATTTTAGGAACCAAAGCTCAGGTGAGCTTTCCTGGTTGGCAATAATCTGTATATTGTCACACATGGATGTGCCAAGAGGGTAATATGTCCGACTCCACAGGGGGAGGACAATGGAAGCTTCTTATTTGGGACCCTACGATATATTGTTATTTATCCTTTTGCTATAATAAATTTGTACAAGCATACCTCAGAGATGTTGCAGGTTCAGTTTCAAGTTATAAAGTGAATACCTTAATAAAGTGAGTCACAAATTATTTGGTTTCCTAATGCATATAAAAGTTATGTTTACACTATACTATAGTCTGTTAAATGTGCAATAGCATTATGTCTAAACAAAGTACATACCTTAATTTAAAAAAATACTTTATTACTAAAAAATGCTAACCATCATCTGAGCCTTTGGTGAGTTGTAGCAGTAACATCAAAGATCACTGATCACACATCACCATAACAAATATAATAATAATGAAAAAGTTTGAAATATTGCGAGAATTACCAAAATGTGACACAGAGACATGAAGTGAGCAAATGCTGTTAGGAAAATGGTGCCAGTAGACTTACTAGATGCACGGTTGACTGAAACTTCAGTTTGTAAAAAAGAACAATGTCTGCAACGAGCAGTAAAGGGAGCATAATAGAATGAGGATGCCTAAATCATATCACTTTCCTGAGTTCTATGAGTCATTCTAGTTAATTATCGAACTTGAGGGGGTGTTGGAAACACCTGAATTTATAGCAGCTAGTCAGAAGGGTGCTTGGGGACCCCTGAACTTGTGACTGGTGTCTGAAGTGAGGGCAGTCTTTTGGAGGAGTGTGTCCTTAACTGTGAAGTTCGGCTAGTCTCTAAGCAGCTGATGTCAGGAGTTATTTCATAAACATACTTCAAAACATATATATATATATATATATATATATATATATATATATATATATATATATAAACTTTAGAAAGTCTTCTTTCATGTATTTTTGACTCATAGGTAAAGATAAATAACACCTGGTGTTACTTAATTTTTTAAAAGTTTTACATTACTTTTACATTAAATAATCAAGGATATTTCCAGATCTTAGAATTTTTGTCTTGATTTTTTTCAAAATTTTTTAGAGCTAGTTAATGTTTATTCTGAAAGTTCTTTAAATAATTATTTTATTTATTTTAAGAGAACATCATTTTAAAAACCTACGATACCCTTATTTGAAGGAAATATGACAGAAAGTTAACATTTTTCTTTTGGGGACATAGATACATGAGTTGCTTCATTGTATATTCTCTATATTTCTGCATGTGTGAAATATTTTCTTAAGTGTTATCTATGATTCAATAATAATTTTGCTTAATTCTCTGGCAATGCTGAACAAGAAAGTCATTATAATAATTTAACAGTATGAAATCAGAACACTTCAGGAATTTGCAAATGCTACAATTCAAAGCTTTTTCTCCACCTGTGGAGAGCTGGTGTTAAGTAGCCTATAATTGCATAGTAGTCTTTTTCAATCTCCTGGACAATACAAACACAATTTCTACCAGAAACACACTCTCTTAGTAATTTGCTCTGCAGAATTGGTACCTTACTGGATGCAATGTTATATTGCCTGCATTGTTGCTGATTGGCAGTCTCACCATGCATTCTGCCCAGTCATTACCTGCCAACTCCATAATGAGAAAAAGGCTGCCATTCACAAGGTTCTCAGTTGGTGAAATATTTTAGTTTCATATAACTTCAAAATGTTGAAATTTGTTTTTTGATGAATTCACCTACTGTCTCCCTGATTTGCACCAATAACCTTGTTAAAATTTGAATAGATAATATCTTAAATTCATGACCAATAAAACTATTCATCTTGACAGTACATCAATAGTAGCAGTAAATAAATTTTCCTCTTGATAATAAAACATTTTATTTATACGAAGATTATTTTTTAGTTACCATTTAATGAACATCAACTTCACGCCAAGTGTTAAGTAGTTTTCATATTTTCATTTTCCTATTTTTCTCAAAACCCCTTCAGGGAGATAGGCTTCACATATATTCTATCCTGCATTAGAATATAAACCTCATTAGAGGAGGAGTGTTGTCTACTTTTTCAATGACATATCTGAAGAGCCTAGAACAGCACTAGGAGCATAGTGGATACTCAATAAATATTAGTTGAATGAATGAGTGGTTTTAACTATTGTAAAAACAGAAATAAAATTTAACTTTTCAACATCTCATAATTTATAAGCCTAATGCAATAGTTTCCATGAGTGCTTTCGCTTAGCTATGCCATAATAGCAGTTATACAACAATTAGCTATACAACAATAATGTATTCACCAATAGGGAACTCTCTGTCTGGAAACCCTTTATTATTCTGGAGTTGGCAGAAAGCATGGAAATATTCATGATTAACCAGAATCAGTGAAGGAATTATACTGTGGTATCCAGCAACATAATAATCTCACACGGATATTTGTCTGTTTTGCTCCATGATTTAGTAAAAGCCCCTAGAATAGAGACTAGCACACAGTTGGCAGTAAGCTAGATAAATATGTGTTGAATAAGTGAATTTTGTTTTCAATGTGAATAAGATTAACAAAATTTAAGATACTTCAGAGTGAAAGATACAGTTTAAGTGTTTTCCATTATACCATGTTTTTAAATACTTTTCAGTACTCTTTTCAATATTTTATTTGATCCTAAGAATAAGTTTGAAGATGCATAAAGCAAGTATGATAGTTATCTTTTAATAAATATATGTGCTAAATTGTGCAAGGTCAAATGAATTTTCTGAGAATACAGAATTCACTGAAAAACCATGATTATGTATTGGTCTTCTGCCTACTTTTTTTAATAAAACAGGGCTTTTTAAGGCATCAGATTTTACTGTCATTTGAGTAATTTGAATGATTTCAAATAATTATCTGATGTAGATGAATGGTCCCAGAGTGAGTGACAGCTGCCCCCACCCCTCCAGGGAATTCCAAGACCAGAAGCCATGTGGCTGACAGAGTCTTGGTGATCCAGCCAGGTGTCAGGCCTGAGCTTCTGAGGTGGGAGAACTGAGTTAGGAAATTAGTCCATCAGAGACCTCCCGGCTGCATGTAATATCAAACAGCAAAAGATCTCCCAGAGATCTCCATCTCAATGCTAAGACCCAGCTCCACAAAACAACCAGCAAGCTACAGTGCTGGACACCCTAAGCCAAACAACTAGCAAGACAGGAACACAGCCCCACCCATTAGCACAGAGGCTGCCTAAAATCATAATAAGTTCACAGAAACCCCAAAACACACCACCGGATGCTGTCCTGCCCAGCAGAAAGACAAGATCCAGCCTCATCCACCAGAACACAAGCATCAGTCCCCTTCACCAGGAAGCCTAAACAAACCACTGAACCAACATTACCCACTGAGAGCAGACACCAAATACAAAGGAAACTACAAACATGCAGCCTGCGAAAAGGAGACCACAAACACAGTAAGTGAAGCAAATGACAAGACAGAGAAATACACAGCAGATGAAGGAGCAAGCTAAAAACCCAGCAGACCTAACAAATGAAGAGGAAGTAGACAGTCTACCTGAAAAAGAATTCATAGTAATGATAGTAAAGATGATCCAAAATCTTGGAAATAGAATGGAGAAAATACAAGAAACATTTAATAAGGGCCTAGAAGAACTAAAGAGCAAACAAACAATGATGAACAACACAATAAATGAAATTAAAAATCCTCTAGAAGGAATCAATAGCAGAATAACTGAGGAAGAAGAATGGATAAGTGACCTGGAAGATAATATAGTAGAAATAACTACCTCAGAGCAGAATAAAGAAAAAAGAATGAAAAGAATTGAGGACAGTCTCAGAGATCTCTGTGCCAACATTAAATGCACCAACATTCGAATTATAGGGGTCCCAGAAGAAGAAGAGAAAAAAAAAGGGACTGTGAAAATATTTGAAGAGATTATAGTTGAAAGCTTCCCTAAAATGGGAAAAGAAATAATCAGGTCCAAGAAGCACAGAGAGTCCTATACAGGATAAATCCAAGGAGAAACACACCAAGACACTTAAAATGAAACTATGAAAATTTAAATACAAAGAAAAGATATTAAAAGCAGCAAGGGAAAAGTAACAATTAACATACAAGGGAATCCCCATAAGGTTAACAGCTGATCTTTCAGCAGAAATTCTGCAAGCCAGAAGGGAGAGGCAGGACACATTTAAGGTGATAAAAGGGAAACACCTACAAGCAATATTACTCTACCCAGCAAGGATCTCATTCAGATTTGATGGAAAAATTAAAACCTTTACAGACAAGCAAAAGCTAAGAGAATTCACCACCACCAAACCAGCTTTACAACAAATGCTAAAGGGAATTCTCTAGGTAGGAAACACAAGAGAAGGAAAAGACCTACAATAGTAAACCCACAACAATTAAGAAAATGGTAATAGGAACATACATATCAATAATTACCTTAAATGTAAATGGATTAAATGCTTCAGCCAAAATACATAGACTGGCTGAATGGATACAAAAACAAGACCCATATATATACTGTCTACAGGAGACCCACTTCAGACCTAGGGACACATACAGACTGAAAGTGAAGGGATAGAAAAAGGTATTCCATGCAAATGGAAATCAAAAGAAAGCTGTAGTGGCAATTCTTATATCAGGAAAAATAGACTTTAAAATAAAGAATATTACAAGAGACAAAGAAGGACATGACATAATGATCAAGGGATCAATCCAAGAAGAAGATATAACAATTGTAAGTATTTATGCACACAACATAGGAGCACCTCAATACATAAGTCAAATAATAGCAGCCATAAAAGGGGAAATCGACACTAACACAGTAATAGTAGGGGACTTTAACTCCCCACTTTCACCAAAGGACAGATCATCCAAAATGAAAATAAGGAAACACAAGCTTTAAATGACACATTAAACAAGATAGACTAATTGATATTTATAGGACATTCCATCCAAAAATAACAGAATACACTTTCTTCTCAAGTGCTCATGGAACATTCTCCAGGATAGATTATATCTTGGGTCACAAATCAAGCCTTGGTCAATTTAAGAAAATTGATATTGTATCAAGTATCTTTTCTGACAACACTATGAGACTAGATATCAACTACAACAAAAAAATCTGTAGAGAATACAAACACATGGAGGCTAAACAATGTGCTACTAAATAACCAAGAGGTCACTGAAAAACTCAGAGAGGAAATCAAAAAATACCTAGAAATCAAAATCATACCTATATGATTTCTTTATGGTTCTTGTTTCTCTAATTGCTTTGGGTGTAAGGTTAGGTTGTTTGAGATATTTCTTGTTTCTTGTGGTAGGATTTTATTGCTATAAACTTCCCTCTTAGAACTGCATTTGCTGCATCCCATAGGTTTTGGGTCATCGTGTTTTCACTGTCATGAGTTTTCACTGTCATGTACCACAATGTTCAGCTCTATTTCCAATAGCCAGGACATGGAAGCCACCTAAGTGTCCATCAACAGATGAATGGATAAAGAAGATGTGGCACATATATAAAATGGAATATTACCCAGCGATAAAAAGAAATGAAATTGAGTTTTTTGTAGTGCAGTGGATGGACCTGGAGACTGTCATACAGAGTGAAGTAAGTCAGAAAGAGAAAAACAAATATCATATGTTAACACATATATATGGAATCTAAAAAAAAAAAATTGTTCTGAAGAACCTAAGGGCAGGACAGGAATAAAGACCCAGACATAGAGAATAGACTTGAGGACAAGGGGAGGGGGAAGGGTAAGCTGGGATGAAGTGAGAGTGGCATGGATATATACACACTATCAAATGTAAAATAGATAGTGGGAAGAAGCCACATAGCACTGGGAGATCAGCTTGGTGCTTTGTGTCCACCTAGAGGGGTGGGATAGGGCAGGTGGGAGGGAGAGGCAAGAGGGAGGAGATATAGGGATATAAGTATATGTATAGCTGATTCACTTTGTTATACAGCAGAAACTAACACACCATTGTAAAGCAATTATACTCCAATAAAGATGTTAACAACAAAAACCAAACCAAAACTAACTAAATAAATAAATAATTAGCTAAGAGCCACAATTACTACCCCATTTTGTGAAAATATCTAAACAGTTTTTTCAATTAATACTCAGAAATGGGGTTGCTGAGTGATACGGTACTTCTATTTTTAATTCTTTAGGAATCACCATATTGTTTTCCATAGCAGCTGCAACATTTTGCATTCCCAGCAAAAGTACACAGTTTATAATTCCTCCACATCCTACTCAACATGTGTTTTTTTGTTTGTTCATTTTTGTTTTGTTTTGTTTTGTTTTAAGTAATAGCCATTCTAACAGGTGTAAGGTGAAAATCTTTCATTTGACTTTATATCTCCCTGATGATTGGTGACTTTGGATATGTTTTCATATACCTGTTGGCCATTTGTATGTCTTCTTTTGGAGAAATCTCTATTCAAGTCATTAGCCCACTTTAAAATCAGGATTTTGTTTGTTTTTGTCATTTTTGTGCATGTGTTTTTACTTTTAAAACCTTTTTGTGTAAGGTGTAAGATAGGGCCTAATTTCATTCTTTTGTAAGTGGATATCCTGTTTTCCCAGCACCATTTGTTGGAAAGAGTATCCTTTCCCAAGGTGTGTTCTTGATACCCTTTTTGAAGAACAGTTGATCTTACATATGTGGATTTATTTCTAGGCTTTCTATGCTTTCACATTGGTCTATATGTCTGTCTTTATACCAGTACCACATTATTTTAATTACTGTAGCTTTGTAATATATTTTGAAATAAGGAAATATGATGCCTCCAGCTTTTTTCTTCTTTTTCAGGTTTTGTTTTAGCTATTCTGGGTCTTTGTGGTTCTATATGTATTTTAATATTATGTTTTATTTTCTGTAAAAACTGCCATTGGGATTTTGATAGTGATTGTGCTGAATCTGTAAATCCCTTTGGGTAGCACAGACATTTTAACAATATTGTCTTCCAATCCATGAACACAGGATGTCTTTCCATTTGTTTGTATCTTCTTTAATTTCTTTTATCAGTGTTCTTTAGTTTTTGGTTTACAAATTTTTCACTTCCTTAGTTGCATTTATTTGTAAGTATTTTATTATTTTTTGTTCTATTACAGGATTATTTCCCTAATTTCCTTTACAGATAGTTCATTTTTAGTGTATAGAAATGCAACTGATATTTATATGTTAATTTTGTATTCCATAACTTTATACTGAAATTGCTTATTATGCCTAATAATATTTTATGGAGTCTTAGGGTTTTCTTTATATAAGTCCATGTCATGTGAAAACAAGGAAATTTCTTCTTCTTTTCTGATTTGTATGTCTTTTTATCTCTTTTTCTTACCTAATTTTTCTGGCTAGACTTCTAGAACTATGTTGAATAAACTTGGCGAGAATGGGACACCCTTGTCTTGATCCTGATCTTAGAGGAAAAACTTTTAGTTTTTTTACGATTGTATATGGTATTAGCTATGGAGTTTTCATAACGTTTATTATGTTGAGATAATTTTCTTCTAATTATAGTTATTTGAGAGTTTTTTTTTTATCATGAAAGGGTATTGAGTATTGTTAAATGCTTTTTCTGTATCTTTTGAGATTATCATGTGATTTTTATCCTTTACTCCACTAATGTAGTGTATCATATTAATTGATTTTAATATGTTTTAACATCCTTGCATCCTAGGGATAAATCTCACTTGGTTATGGTGTCTGATCCTTTTAATATGCTGTCAAATGCAGTTTGCTAGTACTTTGCTGAGAATTTTTGTATCTATGTTCACCAGGGGTACTAGCCTATTGTTTTCGTTTCTTGTGGTGTGTTTGTCTAGTCTTGATATCAGGGTAATGCTGGCCTAAAAATGTTCCTCTTTTTCTTTATTGAAGGGGATGGTCATGTAATGTTAACCAACTAAGGACATTATTTGAAAATAAAAAAATGTTCATTCAGCAAAATGAAAAAAGGAAACAAAGATGACATCAGCTATAAGAGGCAGTATGAGTTAACCATGACATAGCAGAAGATAGGAGTTCATAAAGAAAATATGTTGACTTTAGACTTAGAAGATTCTTCTTTGAGTGGTAAGCTTTGAAGAATGTCAGTTTATATTTCTTTCCCTATAGATCCAGTCCCACAACTCAGTTCTACATTGGATACTTATTCACATGGTCTTAAATTTTAAATGCTGTTGAATGGTTTTTGACTTTTAGGAAATCTATAAATAATGCATAGAAGAAAAGTATAACTACAAATTAGTACATAAATACTAGATATTAAGTTGTATAAGTAATCATTATATACTTACATATACATTAACTTATTTATATATAATACCTATATATAGTTAAGGTTTATAATACAAAAATTGGGAGGTGAAGATTGGGTGAGAAGAGTTTGAAGAAAGTGTAAATATTTTATCTATTTTCTCGGTTTTCTCCAAGGTTTCCCCAAAGGCTGTGAAGCTATTATTTATGTCTGGTTCTCTAGAAGCAGAGCTGCAATGGGAAATTTCATGCTCGTGATTGATTAAGGGGGTGTTCTCAGGAAAAATCAGTATGGGAATGAGGGAAGCAGGATAGAGAAGGAGAAGGAGCTGCATAAGATGTAGTTTCAGATAAAGTCTAGGTTCTCTCTAAATCCTCTGGGAGCTTTGGATAATAAATGGCAAGATGGCCTGTTATGACTTGGAGTCAGGAAGCAAGGCCTTTGTACACCTTTGACACCCCAGTTTGTCATTGACTATCCAAGGTGGATGAAGGGAGAGGATGCTCCAGTTAACTCCTAATTACTTTTTGGAAAGTGAGTATGATGGTTGACTTTATGTCAAATTGACTGAGCCACAGGGTGTCCATTTGGTCAAACATTATTTAGGGTGTCTGTGAGGGTGTTTATGGATAAGATCAATATTTGAAGCAGTAGGGTAAAGCGGAATGTCCTCCCCAGTGTGGGTGGGCCTTATCCAATCAGTTGGCCTGAATAGAACAAAAAGGCTCATCCTCTCACAAGAAAGAAGGAACTCCTCCTGTATGACTGCCTTCCAGCAGAGACATTCAGTTTTATGCTACCTTCAGCCTTGAAATAAAACATAAACTCTTCCTGGATCTCAAGCCTCTCAGTCCTTGGCCTAGAACTACACTCTCAGCTTTCCCGGTTCCCAGGCCTTCAGACTCAGACTGGAACTGTCATCAGCACCCCTGGGTCTTCAGCTTGTGAACTACAAATCTTGGGACTTCAGCCTCTATAATTGGGCAAGCCAATTCCTCATAAAAACTTTCTCTCTATATATATGTATATAGATAGCTGGATAGACAGATAGATAAATATATCCTATTGATTCTGTTTCTCTGGAGAACAATAATACAGTGAGAGGTGGATTCCATAGCATAAGTGAAATCCTCCAGAAAATATCAGTCAATGTGAGGCATTGGTAGAAGCACCCTCCAGGAAGTAGTAAAAGTAATTCCAAGGGATTTGGAGTGGCCACCAACAACATCTGCTACAAATATGCATCCTGCTTTTATTAAGTGATCTGTGTCACAGTAGGCTCTTCTTTATACATTCTAGGAAACTACCTGCATACAAATAGCATCTCCATCCAGCCTTTCTCTCCCAACCAATACTCCAGCCAATCCTTGTGAAGGTTGAAGCTCTGTGCATGCCCTTAAACAAAAATCTTGACTCTTTGAACTTATCTGATAGTAAACTTTGTTTTCTATTAATTATACACCTATAATAGTTCATAGTCTATTCTAAAATAATTTTTAGGATTCTAAATTTACTTAATTTTTATGTAGGTTCCCTGCCTTTTGCTCTCAACAAAGCTATTCTATGCCAAATTACTGTAATGTTCTTTTTAAATATTTAGGTTTCCAAAAAATTCTAAAAGATATAAAAATGCCATAGATAATCCAAAAGCTGATCAATCTATTATTTGAAGCTAAAAAACATACTTCTTAGCAAATGTTGGGGTACTTAGGGAGAGTGCCACAACTCCCTTTAAAAATGATATAATCAAATAATATAATCATAAAGCTTTAGGCTGGAAGTTTCATAGAGATCCTCTTGTGCAACATACTTTTTCTTCATACAGGTGAACTGAGGAAAAGAATATGAAGTCAACTGAGGAATATAGGATATATATGAGATAACATTTTACTTTATATTTTTAACACCTTGATCAGCAATTATTTTTAGTTGGAACTCAGTATAAAGTCATTTATATACAATACATTTTTAATGTTGAAATCTTATTGCTTATGGCTCTAAATTCAACTCAGAAAATGCCTCAGATGCAATTTTTCAGTAAATGTTTTATTAAAAAGAATGTATCCTTTATGGAGAACAGATGATTACGAATGAGATAGAGCCATGATTTTTAAAATAGCTTATCACTACAAATCTTTGAAGAAAATAGTAATAATGATGTCAGTGACAACAACTATATCAACAGCACAAGCATATTAACATATTTAATCCCTAAACAGTCCCATGAGGTCAGTACTTTTATTACCTCCTATCTTCATTATGTGAAAACTATGGAATCTGACTCTAGTTATTCTGGCTCACAAAATTATCTTCTCAACCACTGTACTTTTCTGTAGAACAAATATACTCTGAACACCTAACTACTATTTAAAGCAGTTGAATACACATTTAAACCTTTTTCATAGACATTTTCCAGAAACTTATGAACTTATGAATACTGTTTCACTGTTCTTGTTTCATCTGTGAAGATAAAACAGTGGACAGTTATTAGATGTAATTTAGCAATCGAGTGGAAAATCATGGCTTCAGCACAACTCTTAATTGGTTTTTGAGTAATGCAGTTTGCAATTTGAATGTAAGATGCTGATCCTGATTCACTGTCAAAGGGCATATTTGTGGGGTTGATTTTACAGTGAATGAGGGATTGCATAAGCTATGATAATCATTTTTAGAAGAAAGTGCAATGGCACAGAAGTCAGCGGGCCTAGGTTTTAATTTCTGCTTTGTGAGTAGCCATTTGGCTTTAGCCAAGTCCCTTAACTTTATGAGAATTATTTTCCTCCCCTTTAAAGTAAGGAGGTTCAAGTTTTGACCTACATCAACTTGAAGATTCCCTCTAGGTCTATTCTAACATTCTATGATTCTATGACCTAGACCTCATTAGTGGAGTATTAATAGTCAAAATTAGGCACAAATGAAAGACATTAGGTTGTTTTTTATATGTAACAGATACTGTTGGATTTGAGATTACAATTTTTACTTTCCATTTTGATATCCTCGTCTTCCTGCTCTATGCTCTTTCAGAACCTTTGCTCTTAGAAAAAAACCAAAGTACATGGAGTGAAGAGATAGTCTTTTGAGTATTTTAAAATTATTTAACAAACTAATTTAAAAGGACTTAATAATAAGTTAAATATCTAAAATTTAGAAGCAAACCTTAAGTCAGTCTATTAGCTGTTCCCTGTCTGAACTGGAATGACAAATAAAATACATTATCACCCTTTTCTACGTGGGCAAGTGATGTAATGTGTCAAGAGAGAAGAATGACTTTGGTCATGCCCTCTGGAAAAGATGCCCTTACTTGGCATTCTTCACTGTGATCCTTTAACAGTATTCCTGAGTAGCTGGAAGCAGGCTGGAACAATTGAAAAACACTGAATTAGTGGGAGGTAAGGGAGATATCTGCAACAGCTGAAGCAAAATGAACTTTTCTGCTGAGAAAAGCAGCTTAGTTACAACCCTCTGAGATTAGATGTCAATCCATCCCCAAGCAGGACAAGTGTGGGTGATATATGGAAAGTATATTTTTAAATCTGCTGGAGCTTGCCAATCTGGAGAATCGCCCAGGAAAGAGAGCCTCAGAAAAATCACGATGGAAACAAGCAAATTTTATCATATTTATGCAGAACTTGAGAGCCACAGAAACAAATTGGACATACTCCCATTGCTAAGCAGATAAAGATTTCATCATTAATAATTACTACGACAGAAAGCTCTTTTAACTGTTTCTCTGCAGTATCTGTTGCAGTGATTAAATAAGTATGTGTACTAGTTTTGTGTGACATCACAATAGAAAGAATACTTTCCTCACATGCCCTTATAAAGCTAAAACCTGCTCTCTTGTAACTTGCTGAATCAAATTAGTTTTCAAATATGGCTATGCTGTCAAATAGAAGTGGTAGGAGCATTTCTTTCTGAAGTCAGAAGCATTTTATTTTGACTGTTCAAGAAAATCACAAAAGCCAATTGTTTTGTTCCTTTAAAATGAAGGTGTTTAACACCTTGAAGTATGAAAAATATTTGTGACACTAAATAATAATAATGAACCTTTTCTTTAATATACACAGAATCATTTTGTCTGCAAAGTGAAACACCCTGTATTAAAAATAATATTAATGCTAATTGGCTGTGTATATTATTGTCTTTTGCAGACATCAGTTGAGTCACCATGATTTATTCCAAATGAGATATTTTTAATGAAAATGTATCACATAGACAAGCTAAATCATTTCCAGTAATATTGTAACAGCTTCAAAAAGAAGCACTGTGGTGTTAAAGAGAAGCATATGATTCTTGGTGTCAGTGCCAGAGAGTTATAGTTTTAATGTGCTGAATCAGTACAAGTGATGACAAGAATGATTAAATTTTACAATAGCAACTTAATTTGAGGGAAAGAGACATTCTTATTGAGAGATTTACCTAAAATTTCTTAAAGTTATAAAGAATTAAAATTTGCCAAAATTTTCATTCAACTTATATTTTTAATAAAAAATGAACTTAAAGAAGTACCAATTAATTTTATAGGCAATGCAATAGTTTTGAGTTAGTGAAAGTACTCTAGACAGAGTATAAGTAATCATATTTACTTTTGCAAAAATATTTAATATTTAGCTGTTGAGATGGTCATCCTAAACTTTATATATTTAAGGGTACAAAATTCTAGTATCTCAAATTACAGTTCAGTTTTAGGACAGGTAGATAAATAAAACAGGTTAAAATTATCAACAATTGAGGAATTAAAATCATAGAATCCATAGCAAACAAATTAGGATAAAAATCACTGAAGGTTTAATTCACCTGTGCTCTTTTGCAATGTTTTAACATTCATGCACTCACTTTAAAAGACCAGCAATAAAACTATGAGCCCGATTATCACAGGTCACTGCTGATACCCAGACAACAATTATTATTGCATGTTGTCAATAAAGCTATTGTTATAGATCTTATATAATGTAACATGGAATAAATGCTGGCCAGTTGTAAGAAATTGAAGGAAGCTACATTCAAATTAAAAGTGATATTTAAAGAAAGGGCTCACTAGCAAAATGTTAGAAACTATTTTACTGTTACCTGGCATCTTTAAACCACCTCTAAACTTAGTATAGTTTCTACTTTATTCTTTTTACAAGTGGCATAGGACATAATTATCTTTGGGGTAAATCATATTTTCCAGATTTTGTGGTTAAGAATAGATTTGTTTCAGAGAACATTTTATTTAGTTATAGTAGCTTTAATTCAAACTGTAATTGAATAATTGTTTAATTAGTTGTTGAATGGCTGCCTTTCAACAACTGGCATTCTTAAGATTATAAACACAGTGAAGACTGGAATGGTGTCTGCCTTGTGAGTCACAGCCCCAACCTGTAGCATAGGGATTTAACACAATAAGTAGTCACTCATTAAGGAATTGCTTATTTTGAAATGACTGCATGGGCCCACAGCTAGCAACTGGGAAGAAAGGAAATTCAAGCCCAAGTTGCTAACTCTGTGCTCAGCGTTTTAGAGACGATTTTGAATTTGTTAGTGAGAGGGTATGAGCTTCAAATTCATGTATAATGTTTCTCAGTGAATTCAAACATTACTGTTGAATAAATTATGTATAGTGAGTACTTTGACCAAATCAGTTGTTCTGTTCTTGTGACATGATTTCATGGTTTGCTATTTATGGAAATATGTTTAAGTTACAGTTTATACTACATATCATAATTCTAGAGAGTTCATGGCTAGGGCCACTGTTTCAATTCTGTAGTAAAATAAAGATGACAAGTATACTATTGCTCATAGTACTTTATGAACCTCAAGTATGATAGAAAATATTATTGTAGTTAATGTAACTTGTAAGCTAAAAAGTAATTTATGCAACACAAGCTATTATTAGTTTCATTTAATCCAGGTGTCAGAGTACTGCAAATTGGGGAATAACACCCTGGGTTGATAGGAAATTCTATAAATATCAGAAATATCAAAATTATTCCTGCTGCAGAATTATAGGCACTCAAATATTTGGGACTTAACTTTTATGATTCTATGATCTTTTGATTCTTTAAATGGTGTAATCTTTTCAAAATGCAACCATGAATATTATTAGCACAGTGCAGATAGAACTCTTTTTCAGAATTTTAAGAGGCCTGGGTAAGCATTCTCATTTTACCTTGGAGGTGAAGACTAGCCAGGCGATATTATTTCTGTTTGAGCTTCATCTGAGAAAGAGGATCATAGAGTATGACGTACTTGTAGCCCAGAACTTTTTTTTTTAATATATTTTCCTTGTATATTTGGCAAAAATGATAACAAAGAAGATTCCAAGATTGACTTTCCCTGCCTTTTTGGCAGCTAAAAGACAGAAATTTGACCAAGATTCCCCCAGTAAAATGTGCTTCCAAAATGATTCAATTCAGAATAAAATAAAACAGAAGCAGCAGGCTTTTTGAGGAATATGGTGAATACTGATGAATATGGCAGAGCTTGGAATACACACTGAGTTTGAGAAGCAGCTATGGCAGAATTGCTGAGGAAAGGGTCCTGCCTGTGCTGGAATCAAGCCTGTGAATAATTTAGTGGTGTGGTTTGGGCATTATTTCTGGTGGCGTAGTTTCTAAACTAGATACTATGGTTTAATAAATTTCTCTTCTGATTCACCTAGTTTTTGAAACTAATAAACCTGACTAAAATAAGCCTATCCCACATAGCAGACTTGTGTTAGACAGAATAATTATCCCCAAAGATGTCCATGTGCTAATCCTTGGAACCTGTGAATATATAACATTGCATGGTAAAAAGGGATTTTTTGCAGATGTGATAAGATTACAGACCTCGGAATGGGGATATTATCATGGATCATCCATGTGGGTCCAATGTAATCATGTAAGTCCTTAAAAGTAGAGACCTTTTCCAGGCTAGTTCTAGAGAGAGACAGAGAAATGTGAGAGAAGTGGTAGGAGGAGTTTTAAGCACGAGAATGATTCTACCTGCTGTTGCTGACTTTGAAGGTAGAGGAAGGGGGCCATGAAACAGGGAATGCAGATGATCTCCAGAAGCTAGGAATGGTCCTCAGCTGACAAAAAGCAAGGAAATAGAGACTAATTTTTACAACTAAATGAAACTAAATTCTGCTAACATCCTGAATAAGAAAATGGAATCCACTGTAGAGCCCAGCAGAGTTCTACACTTGATCTTAGCCAAAAGACCGAGAAGTGATGCTCACCAGAGTTCTGATCTACAAAACTTTAAAATAATAAATTTGGAAATTCCCTGGCACTCCAGTGGTTAGGACTCTGCATTTCCACTGCCTTGGGCCCAGGGTTGACCTCTGGTCAGGGAATTAAGATCCCACAAGCTGTGCAGCCAGCCAAAAAACTAAACTAAACTAAATTAAACTAAACTAAACTAAACTAAAACTAAACTAAAGTAAAATAAACTAAACTAGAATAAAATAAAAAATTTGTGGTTTTAGAAAACTAATACAAGGCTGGAACAAATTCAGTAGTTCATGGAGCAGTATTTGATTGGGAATATTGCCCAGCATTTGTATAAAGCCAGGAAAGTTAACTCAGTCTCTGGAGACATAGATATGATGGAGAGCCAGATTCATTGTCACAAAGTACCAAGTCTATAATCATCTATTCTTTCACAGTTTAAGTTATCAATCATCAAGTGTGCTGTTGGATTACAGAGGCAGCACCCAGTCCACATGGGCCACCAGTACTCTACCCTTTATGCCTTGGTTCTTGTTGTAACCAGCTTCATGTATTTGACCCTTCTCTGCTCTGGATCCTGTCATATTCTGTTTCTGTCACTCATTCTTTTGTTTGCTGCCTTGAACCTGGCCAGAGCTTTACTAGCTGTCACCCTGGCTATGACACACTCTAAACTCAGCTTGACTATGATTTTGATTCTTCTCTTGCAGACTGCTTTGTTCCACTGTCTGCTCCAGTCTTTCTTATATGACTCTCACCCTGACCTCTGCGCCAAGATTCTAAGTGCTTAATATCAGGAGGCAAAGTGTAGATCCAGAATAAGCAGTGAGATTGGTATATGGCAAAATTCTGAGAGATAACATGAAATGTAAGATAAGGATTGAATCAGAAGATAATGAAATTACTCAATGTGAGTGACCCTGGACAGTTAAACTGTTAATGCTTCTACTTCTCTATATGTAAAATTTGGATCATAATAGCATTTCATAGATTGCTAATAGTACTGAATAAAATAATACACTTAAAGCTCTTCGTTTAGGCTCTGGCACATAGTAAATGCTTTATAAATAGTACCCATTTTTATTGGCATAGGGTGTATATGCTAGTGTGCATAGTATATACTGAAAGCACACTGAGGGAGAGGGAAAGGAAGGTGTGCCTTAAAATTTTCTCTCTAAATTGAACTGTTGTCTTTGTGAAAAGAGTCTTTTGATTTTGAAATATATCTGATCAACATTTATTTAATATATCTAAAAATTAATACTCCAATCAATATGAAGGCCCTTTAGGAATGAGACTTAGCTTGATGGAAAAATCAGTGATTTAAAGTCTTGTTTTTCATGGTATGGTCTGTGGGAGCATGTTTGAATGCAGAATCTCAGATCTAACCTGAGACCCACTAAGTCAGGGTCTGCATTTTAATAAGATCCCTAGGTGATTCATGTGCCCTCCCCACAAGGTTTAGGAAGAACTATATAAAGCACAAACAGCAAAAATTGGAAAAATAGCCAAATTAAAATTCTAAACAACTCAAAATTATCACTACAGTGAGACTATTCGTATGCCTTCTCTATTTTGTTTCACATAAAATGAGGACAATATATGCTACCTGTTTCATAGAGTGAAGGTGAATATTTAATGACTCATAACGTTATTAATTAGATAATAATGCAAAGCTCTCTTTACATTGCTTGGCCAATAATAAATGCTTATCAAATGTAAATATGATTAGTATGCTTCTTTACTAGCCCAGTTTTCTACACAAGCCTTCTCTTTCCCCTTGTCCAGAAATCCTTATTTAAATAACATTTTTACAATAACTTGGGTACTCCGGTGCAACTAATCATTTGAAATGGCAGCCACAGTGTATCGGGAGTTGAATTAACCCTTTTCTGTCCCTCTTTTGACTAGAGCATAGGGAATAGGATTAAAAAAAAAAAGATCCTACCTTAACCTTATTAAAATACCTAAAATTTATTGAGTTTTTATATAGATTAATTCATTGCCTATGAAAATTCTTCAGCTCCAGATATTGAGGACTATAAAAAAGTACTTTTGTCTGTGAGAAAGAAGCCACATGATAGATCTAAAATGAGAAAAAACATAGATTAAGATGTCTTGATTTTTATATCTACTACAGAAGTATGAGTATAAAAAAGAAAAATAGAGGCCAGCTTAGAAGCCAGCAGGACTTGGGTTTAAAATTTGACTATTTTTTTCTTACATACTATGTGACATTTGGCAAATCTGTTAACTTCTCTGAAGTTTAGTTTCCTCATCCATAAACATCCACCTTATGGGATTGTGGTTCTTGATAAATGTAAACACCTTTTCCATGCTGTTTGGCACAGAGCAGGCATAAAATAAAGTCTATTTTTCTGTCTTTTCAGGTTTTTTGAAACATAAGTAGGATAAGGTAATATCAGGATTATATCTCTAAATATTAATCTGTGTGATTTCTGTGTATTTTCCTCACCCTCTTCACACTTTCTAAGGCATTTTATCCCCACTCAACTTGTCTGTGGATAAGCAGAAACAAAGACTTACAAGTAAGTATGCGACAGAAAGATTCAGCCATATGCTTACAGATCAGCCTAAGATCAGATAAGAGTGGACCTGAATATAGAAGAAGAGAATGTGGAGGAGCAAAGGGTAACTCTGATTGGAAAAAAGGGACCCTAAACATTGAAAAAAAAGGGGTGATGGTGGAATAGTACCCTTCTATTCAGTGGCTAGAGCCACAAACAAAAGGAACTGAGAACCAACATTTCTCCAAGTCTTCACCAATCCATTACCTAGAAACAAAAACTGTCCAATAGTCCTGGACCATTAAGTATGTCCTGAGCATAGGTTAAAGGAGTTAGGCTGTATATTTGTGACCAAGATGGAATGAAACACAAGAGGTGATTTCACTGTGTGTCATAGCAGGACCGTACACCCTCCCAAGGATAATTTCTGTCTGGATCTTGACTAAAAAGAAATCAGAGGGACTTCCCTGGTGGTCCAGTGGTTAAGAGTCTGTGCTCCCAATTCAAGGGACCCAGGTTCAATCCCTGGTCAGGGAACTAGATCCCTCATGCTGCAACTAAAATGAAAATAAAGATCCCGCATGCCACAGCTAAAAAGATCCCGCATGCTGCAACTAAGACCAGGTGTAGCCAAAATCAAATTAAATAAATAAATAAAAAGAAAGAAAGAAATCAGAGACTGATCAGTTATCTTGAAAAGGGTAATGACTGAGGCTACATCTTCAAGTGAACCTGATATTTGGATATGAAAACCTTGAACTTTCATGAATTTGAGTGACTACTAAAGCTTCAGATAGTCACAGAGACACTAGAAAATTATTAATAAATGTTACATATTATTTCAAATATATGTATTATTTGTAGATTATTAAAAAGAAGTTATATTTTACTGATATATTTGGATGCATGTACGTAATATTTTTAGCATATACAATTTACACTGTAAGTTTATTTTGCTGTTATATTGACATTTTAGGCTTCAGAACCTAATAAAGAGATGTCATTTTACATTGGTGTTTAGTTTAGTGTTTTTATATGCATCTGTGTAGCCAGCTAGAGTAAAAGTGGCCACTTTAAAGTAGCCCAAGTACTTTGATGAAAATTCTTTTAATTTTATCAAATACATTCAATTTTATAAGCTGCATTGAGAACTTACAATACCAGGCACTAGTGTACCAGGCACTACCAGTGTACCAGGCACTATCCAGTGTGCCAAGACAATAACGATGAAAGAGATATGCATTTTAAGTGTTGTGTTTTATGTTATAGGAATATATATAGGAATATATAGGAATATGTGTAAAATTTCAATAGAAAATTCTTTGGAGATGAATGTTTCAATACTCATGTATTATAATATTTAAAAAACTAATTTAATTCATGCTTCTTCACTCTGAAGAAATATTCTTTTTTCATACTTTAGAAAAAAACATTTAAAAAATATAAAGATTATTAAGGTTTTTTTGTCTTGATGATACTCTTCAGAGAGTTTTAAACTAGTTATTCAGACTTAAATTTTTTGTAGTAACATATTAGGTAATTTAACCCAATCTCCATAATGAAGACAACTTAGAAAAGCTGGATGAAGTTAAAAACAAATTGCTTGAAAGCATTGTATTGATAGAACTAACAAGACTGTGAAATTTACAAGGCCAAGATTTGCAAGGTGGAATTCTAAACATGGTTGGTGTTTAGTTCCACTTTCTCCTGAGGAGCATTGGCTTATTCTGAAAGAGGTAGCTCAGTGTTTGGGAAGCCAAGCAGCGCTGCTGAAACTCTCTCAAGGCTAGAGGAAAAACTAGTGAACAACATGTAGTTTGGCTGTCCTATGGATTGAGGCCTAATTTCAAATCATATCAAGCTTGAAAATGAATTAAGTTAATTCCAGATTCCTAGTACCTCTAGCTGCATTAAAGAGTTTAAACAACTATGCTATTATATTTGGGGAGCTAAGGGATTGAAATATTTGGAAGACTACAAGAAAAAAAGTTTTTAAATAGTCAAACAAATATTACAGAACTTAAAAAAAAAACAAAAAAGAATGAGAATTGAGATAAGGAATTTAATAGATTGGTTCCACAATAAAATAGACATGCTAAAACAATAATTAGTGAACTTGAAATCAGTCAGAAGGAATCTCCCAGAATGAAGCAAGGAGAGACAAAGTATGTTAAACACAGCAAAGTGTTTAAGAAACAAACAGGACAAGTGAGAAAATCAAATACATATGTAATTGGAGTCTGAGAAAACAATAGAGAGAAAGGAATAGAAGCAATTTTTGAAGATATAATTTCCAAGAAATTTTCAAAACTGATCACAACAAATAAACCAACCACAGAGACATTATGAATGCCAAAGTGAGAGAAAAGAAAACTCCTATGAGTTTGTTTTCATTTTGTTTTGTTTGTTTTATTTTTCAGATTCCACATATAAGTGAGATTATATGGTATTTGTCTTTCTGATACAGAAAACAAATAAACGAGTGATTGCCAGAGAGTAGTGGGGTGGGGGATTGGGCAAAATAGGAGAAGCTGGTTAAGAGGTACAAACTTCCAGTTATAAAACAAATAAGCCACAGGGATGTAATATACAACATAAGGAATATGGTCAACAATATTGTAATAACTTTGTATGATGATAGATGATTGCTAGATTTGATATGGTGATCATCTTGTAATGTATATAAATGTCAAATCACTATGTAGTACATCTGACACTAACATAATATTTTACATCAGCTATATTTCTATTAAAAGAAAAAAACTCCTAGGTAAAACAGTAAAATTTCTTGAGCAAGTGAGAAAAGTACCTAGAGAAACAAGACAGATTAGTTTCAAAGGAACAATTAACCTGGAACTAACTTTTCATAGAAGCAATGGAACTTAGTAGACAATGAAATGATATATTTGAGGTTCTAAAAGAAAGCAATAGAAAATCTATAAATCTTTATATAAAGAAAATATTACTTTAGAGTGAAGGTGAAATAAAGACAATTTCAGATGAGCAAAATATGAGAAAATTCTTTACCAGAAATCTCATATAAAGGAAATGCCAAATGATGTTCTTCCATCAGGAGGAAAAATAGTTCAAGATAAAAATCTGGAATTGAAGGAAAAATTAATGAACTATGAAAATGGTAAATATATGAATAAATTTAAATGAAGATTGACTATATAAAATAATAAAAATGATGTCTTGTGATGATTAGGAAATGCAGTGAATTAAAATAGACCGCAAAGACACCATATAAGCAGGAAGGGCTTCAAAATATTTAATGTGTAATAAAGTCCATATTTTGTCTAAAACAAGCTTAAAAATATCAGATAACATTAGACTTTGAAAGTTAAATATGCATATTTTACAAAGATTGTAAAATAAGTTTCCAAAGTAGCCACTAGAATATTAATGAAAGAGTTTATCACTAATAAGCCAATAGAAGGGAAAATGAAATATACAAAATATTTAATTACTATGAAATCAGACAAAACAGGAGAGAAAATGAAACATAGAGCAGATAAGAGAAATAGAAAACAACTAGTACAATGATAGATTTAATCTCAGTTTACTGACACTTACATTAAATTACCTGGACTAAATTCTCCAATTAAACAAAAAAAAAGAAAAAATTGTCAAACTGGATTAGAAAAATGTTTGCAGGAAATACATAATAAAGAAAAGGAAAGAGAAAGGTTGAAAGTAATGGATAGAAAAATTTATAAAATGAAACTACTAACCCAAAGAAAACTAGCTATATCTGAAAATGTAAACTTTAAAGGCAGAATGCATTGCAAGACGAGATATACCTCATTATAAGAAAATGTATAATTCAATAAGAATATATAACATTCTTAATTTTTATGCACCTAATAACATAATCTCAAAATATAAAAATCAAAAATTGACAAATTGAAAGGAGGAATAGACATGCATGATCATAGTGAGAAATTATCATTCCCAACATAGTAAAGGTTAGAGAAACAAACACAAAAATCAGTAAGACTATGGAAGATTTGAAAACCTTAATTAAAGATTTGCCCTAATTGACTTATTTTAAGATCTGCACTCAGCAACTACAGACTATATATTCTTTTCAAACACATTTCCAAAAATTGAAATCATTTACAGACTGTTCTCTGATCACAATAGATTTAAGCTGGACATGAATATGTAATTTCATATATTCATATATATATATATATATATATATATATATCAATTTATAGGGAACTGAGATAACTTCTAGTTAACCTGTAAGCAAGGAAAACTCCCAATGGAAATTTGTGAGAAATTCTTGGACTTAAAGTTATATTTTAGAGAAGAAGAATATCTGAAAATCAGTGATCTCTACCCCCATCTCAATAAGCTTTAAAATGAGAAAATTAAAACTGAAGAAATTTGCAGCAATTTCTTCAATATTATATAAGTAAATTTCAGTCAAGGAAATAATATTTATAAGATTACAGATTAAAGATGAAAAAATAAAAAGATAATCAACAAATCCAAGAATTGAATCTTTGAAAGCCTACTAAATGCCTATTAAAACTGTCTAATCAGAGAGTGAGAGAGAGAGAGAAAAACAAAGAGAATGCAAAGGAGTATCTAAAATCAGAAATGGAAAACCTTAAGATAACAAGAGGATATCATGAACAACTTTAACTGAAATTTTAATATTTAGACGAAATAGACACACCTAGAAAAATACAACTTACCAAATCTGACACAAGATGAAATGGAATAACCAAAAAGTTATATAATTATCAAAGAATTATATACATGTTATGAAACCTTCCCACAAAGAAAACTCTAGTCCCAGATGACTTTATCAATAAATTCAACTCAATATTTAGGGAAAAATTTAATGCCAGTCTTCACAACTCTTCCCAAGAATAAGAAAAATAGGAGCAAGCATTTATAACATATTATGGCAAGGACATTCCCTCTGGTAAAAACTACAGGTCAAGGTTAAATCATGGGCATAAATGCAAAAATCTTAAAATATTTTATTTTTTTGAATTTTATTTATTTATTAATTTATTTATTATACAGCAGGTTCTTACTAGTCATCTATTTTATACATATTAGTGTATATATGTCAATCCCAACCTCCCAATTCATCCCACCACCACCACCACCACCACCACCCCCGCTTTCTCCCCTTGGTGTCCATACATTTGTTCTCTACAACTGTGTCTCAATTTCTCCCTTGCAAACCTGTTCATATGTACCATTTTTCTAGATTCCACATATATGAGTTAATATACGATACTTGTTTTCCTCTTTCTGACTTACTTCACTCTGTATGGCAATCTCTAGGTCCATCCACATCTCTACAAATGACCCAATTTTGTTCCTTTTTATGACTTAGTAATATTCCATTGTATATTCCAATATACGTACTACATCTTCTTTATCCATTCATCTGTCAGTGGGCATTTAGGTTGCTTCCATGACCTGGCTATTGTAAATACTGCTGCAATGAACATTGGGGTGCGTGTGTCTTTTTGAATTATGGTTTTCTCTGGGTATGGGCGCAGTTGTGAAATTGCTGGGTCATATGGTAATTCTATTTTTAGTATTTTAAGGAACGTCCATACTGTTCTTCATAGTGGTTGTATCAAAAAGTCTTAAAATATTAACCAAACCCAATAAAACATAAAAGGAGCAATCTAGTTGGGTTTATCCTATAAATGTAAGTTTAGCTTAATATTTGAAAAGTGATCGATGGTTTTCAGTACTACATTAAATTATTTGGCTTCCATATGTGCAAAATAATAAACATTCATTCATGAGAAAGAAACCCTTAAGAGGGATTGAAGTATATTCCCTTAATATATTCAATAGTATAACATATGTACACAAAGTCTGCAGCTAACATCATATTTTATGATAAAATGTCTAAAGTTTTGTATTCAAAATAATACAAAGATGCATATTATCATCACTTCTATTCGACATCTTACTAGCTGTTCTCCCAGTATAGTAAAAGCATGAAAAAGAAGAAATAATAAAGTTTGTAAAATAGGAAATGTGTCATTATTTACAGATAGCATAATAATATATACTGAAAGTAGATATAAATCTCCAAATGAATTATTAGAATTAAGAAGTGAGCTTAATAAGATTATGAGCAAAAGCTCAACATACAAATATCAAAAATAACTACCATATGATTCAGCAATCCCTCTTCTGAACATACAACCGAAGAAAATTCAGTACCTAGAAGAGATATCTGTGCTCCCACATACATTACAACATGACTCACAATAGTGAAGATATGGAAACAGCTAAAGTGTCTGTTGATAGAAGAATGGATAAAAAAATTGTGATGCATGTATGTACAGTGCATTATTATTATATTGTACATTATATTGAATAATATATTGGAAAATTATTCAGGAGATACTGCCATTTGCAACAACATGAATGAACCTGTAGGACATTATGCTAAGTGAAATAAGCCAGACACAGAAAATCTGCATGATCTTACTAATATGTGGAATCCAAAAAAGTTTAATACATGGAAGCAGAGTAGAACAATGGTTACTAGGGGTGAGGAGAGGTGGGGAAAAATGGGGAGATGTTGGTCAAAGAGTATAAAATGGTAGTTATGTAGATCAAATGATCATGTTGCACACCTCACATATATACAATTTTTATTTAAAAATGAAATTTTAAAAACTGTTTGCATTATTCTGTTGGGGACATAGTGAGTGTAGAGATTTTACCAAATGTGGTAGGTCAATTATCACTTTAAACTAGAAACTAGTAAAACTATGAAATTGGAATCCATTGTAAATATCACAAAAACTGCTGTGGAGTTTTCCGACAATGATGGAACTCTTCTTACTGTTAAAACTGAAATTTTATAGATGCAAATGGATAAATATTTAATATATCCACTTGGTATTTTAATTTGAAATAGTGAATTTAAAAATTATGATTTTTAATTGCATTACTAATGTAGATTTCATTGGAAAAATATAGTCAGAAAAATGAAAATATTGAAATGTGCAAGTCATCACTTGAATAATAAAGAATAGCCAATGTGGTATTATAAATCCTAGAAATCTTTTCTTAGACCAAAACCTCAGTGAAATACAATTATTAAAAATAACTTAAAATAAGAAAATAATTGGAATAAATAAAAAGATGAATAACAAGTAGACAAATAAAAAGATGAATAAATTAAAAAGATGGATAGCTACATACTAAATGCAAATGGCAAAATAAAATATTTTTAAAACACACCATTTTCAATGCATAAAATATAACAAATACTTAGGAATTGAATTAGTCAAAACCAGATGTGATGGTTAATTTTGAGAGCCCTGACTAATATGCCAGTTAAGAACTCTACCCAGACAGCTTTCTGGAGAGATAAATGAATACACTCTTTTTATGGATTGAAAGATTGCACAGGGTAAAGGTGTCAAATTCCCCACATATTCTTATATAGACAAACTACAGTCTGAGTGAAAACTCCAGTGGGCATTTTTATGAAAATCGACAAGCTGATTCTAAAATGCGTAGAGGAATGTCATGGGCCAATATTAGATAAGATGTTCTTGATGAACAATAACATTGTTGGAGGACTTTCAACAAGTCTTTTTACAAAGCTACAGTAAATAAGGAACAGTGGTATTAAAGCAAATAGGTACATAAATCACTGAAAAACAAAGCCCATATACTCATGGACACTTGATTTATGAGGTTACTGAAGAGTAGTAGAAGAAGGATGATCTTTTTGATAAGTCAATTGAATATCAATTTGATAAAAATAAGTGAAAGAAAACTGATCTCTGTATCACATCATACCCCAAAATCAATCCCAGGAGGATTTTAATATCAATTGTGACATGCAATAAGTATAGCCAGAAGACGATATGGTAGAATATCTTCACAGTACTGAGATAACAAAAAGTTCAGTATAAAGGCAAAGGATGATAAATTTGACTACATTAAATTAAGAACATCTGTTCAGAATATTCTTAGTCTCTATTAACAGATTAAGAATATAAAAAAATATGAGAAGATATTTTCAACGTGTAATTGACAATGAACAAGAGAGGAAGAGACACTTTACAAAAGGTAATATCAAAATATCCTGTGAAATCATTTAAAAGATGCATAATTCACTAATATTCAGGGAAATACAAGGAAAGTATTTCATAAGCTACCATTTTTAATCCACCAGAATGAGTAAAATTTGAAGAACTATAATATAATGTATTGGAGAAGATATGGAGCACCAGGAACTATAAAATTCACTGGTGGGAAGGTAAATTGGTACAAACATTTTGGAAAACAGTTTAACATTCTTTACTAATGTTACAGATCTGCATACCTTATGATCCAACAATTTCGCTCCTGGGTATATTGCAAGAGAAAGACATGCACAGAAAGACTATATAAAAATGCTCATAGCTGCCCTCATACAACAGAATCTATGTAGCAATGAAAGTGAATAAACTATGGCTACAAAAAGTACCAGATATCAGGACAGTGTTTACTTTTGGGGAGGAAGGAAGTGGTAAAGGTGGAGAAGATACGTAAAGGGGCCTCTCTGGTTGACCTGGATGTTGTCATATGGCTGTTCTCTGTGATAATCTGCTGCACTATAGATTTGTGCACTTTTCTGTGTATGTATAATACTTCATAATACAAACATTTTAAAATCCTGATTTTTAATGTAATGAAAATGCTTTTTAAAATACATATTTTAGTTGCAAAGATTAAGAGATGCTTATTAACATAGAAAGTGTGCTGCTTTATTTCACTTAGCTAGGTGTTTTACTTGTTTGTGCATATAGAAACCCATAGTTCAGATCTCATTTATGTCCTTATGTGTTTGTGCCAGTGAGAAAGGACTAAACTACCCACCTGGCAGCACCTTAACTCTTTCAGGCCAATAGAGGTTATTTGGAAAATTACCTCTTTGAAGTGAATTAAATCAACCAAATAGGTTTGTATAATCTTACATGCCAAATGTAAGTGATAAAGTTACCCCAACAGTCAGGATTAGACAATGGAGGCTGACTTGTTTGAAAAATTGAGTTTCATCTGCCAAAAAAGGAAAACAATGCCATTTTAAAAATCCAAACATGGTGATGATCACTGTATGTCAAAGAAACTGTGTATGGGCCTGGAGTGAATCCCCACATCCTTTTTGTGAACTCCTCATCATAGATGACAACTACTATACCTGCACAACTACATAAATATTATCCTCAGAAAAATGTATTAGAATCTGTTACTTTGGTCAGGAATTGGATGCTGTATCAAGACATATGAAGCCTGTGTGTGTTTATTGTTCTATTGCCAGTTAAATTAGCAACCTGTGTCTGATGCTATGAGTTTTCTACAAATTCCTTTGATATAGCTTTACTATTGAATGAAGTTCAATAGAGGATTAAGCAATGATTTTGTTGGGTAACTGACCACAAAGATCTACAATGAAGCTAACTATGAATTACTCTCTTAATTAAAATAAGCATAAAATCCATAAATTTAGACTATAAAAATCAATATTTTAAAATATAAAACACATATTTAGTTAGAATTTTTGTTTATTTCTTTATTACTTAAAAATAAACCTAGGCTGAAAATTTATTTTCATTTCAAAAATTATTCATCTTTTAACTCATTTTAGAGAGAATTTATTGTTTCTATCACTAAATAAATGTAAGCCAACACTAACATGGTTTATTATTTAATATACTACAAAACAATTTTACTTCAGATATAATGCAAACATAGATAATGAAGAAAAAATTAAATTTCAGGCCAGGATTCCAAATGCCTTGGAACATAATTACTTTAAGTATTCAAGAATTCAGTGCATGTTAAAAAGACCTCTTAGAAACCACATATACAAAAAATATTTTTCAAGGAATTCTAAGGATTTTCTAGAAGTTTTATCACAACAATTAAAGGGGGGGAGGGTCATCAATCACACATCCAAAATATTAAGGAAAGAAGCTTGAAGCAGTACTGATATTATGGAGAAGTTAAACCATTGCAATTACCCCCAGATGATGAACCTAAGTATAAGCAAGATATATGTAGAAAAAAGTAAAAATAAATGGAAAATTTTCTCCAATGACCACTTAAAGCAGTGATCATAAAAATTTCAGACTATAAAGAAGCAAAGCACTTTGAAAGACCTTTTAAAGAATACAAAAGACAAAAACTTTTGGTCCAGAGACATTTTAAATGAAGCTGATCCCAAACCTCTAAGTATCCATGATAAGATTTTTTTGGAGCAAGAGTTATAGTAGGTGATAAGGGTGGTTCATCAATTTTAAGAAAGATACAAAACAATAGGAAACTGGCACTAATGGTACATTTGTCCTTACACTAAAAGCTCTCTATTTGCATACCTGCAATCACATACTAATATGACTTTCTATATGCATCTTTTTCAAATTTTGAGTTGAGTTACTCAAAATACAGATACTGTGTTAACAAACAGCACAGGGGTTAATTTTCTTAGTTTTGTTTTTTGTTTATCTTTATTGTGGTAAAAAACATAACATTTGCCTTCTTAATCATATTTAAGTGTACAGTACAGTAGTGTTAACTATATGCACATAGTTGTGAAACAGATTTCTAGAACTTTTCATCTTGCAGAATTGAAACTCTGTGCCCATTGAACAACCCTGCTTTCCCACGTTCCCTGGACCCCTAGCAACCACCATTCTACTCTCTGTTTCTAAAAATCTGACTACTTTAGATACCTCATATATGTAGAATCATGCAGTTTTGTCTTCTTGTGACTGCCTTATTTCACTTAGCATAATGTTCTCAAGTTTCATTCATGTTGTAACATATGACAGAATTTCCTTCTTTTTTTAAGGCTGAGTAATATTTCATTGTATGTATATAGTACATTCTCTTTATTCATTAATCCACTGATGGACATTTAGTTTGCTTCCACCTCTTGGCTAGTGTAAATAATGCTGCATTGAACATGAGTGTGCAATATTTATTTGTTGAAAGGAGTTTTCTCTTCCTATTTGTGTTCTTTGAGATAAGTTCATCATGCTGGGAGTTTGTTTTTGACCTCAGTAAGAGAAACTTCAGTGAAGAAAAGTACGGGATAGACCAATATAAAGAGCAAGTGTGAAATATTCCTTTAGGAAGTTCATGTTGATGTAAGAAAAGAGGATGTGACGGTGGTTACAGGATGATATGGGGCTGAATTAACGTAGTAAAGAATTTAATTTATTTATAATTTTAGTAGAAGAACAAAGATTATCAGAAAAAAAGAGAGTATAAAATTGAGGAAGTAATATTTTATAAAAGATGAAAGAGTAGATAATTTAAGACAAAGTTTAGAATTTAGGCTTGGACTGAAAGAACTTTTTCTCTTTGAAACTTGGAGCAAAGTAGTACAGTTTGGTATAGAAGTATATGTTTTTAAATAAAGGATTTCATGTCTAGAGTCCTCCATTTTCTTTGTGACACAGAAGGCTAAATTATCTATGTAAAATAAGGGTCACAGACTGTTGAGGAACATAAGAAAAATAAATTAAATTTTCGCTGAGCAGAATTGGAGAGGAAGCAGTTAAGAGACAGTTTAAAAAATTCCAAGCAATCTTTATGACCCCATTGAAGTTAGAGAGCATATATTTGCAGTGGTACTGACTAGTGTAATATTCTCCAAGGGCTCTCAGTGGTCTAATTAATGACAGAAGTCTTGGCTGTTCCAAAATTGACTTATACTTTCATTTTTACTCATTTAAAAGTGCACTGAGTATTTTTTGCCAGGCACTGGGTTTTGCACAGGATGTGCACAACAGTAGCAAAGGAAAATCCATATATATCAGTTAGGGTTTGCCAGAAAAGCAGAATCGGTAGAAAAGATCACAAACAGGATGAAATTCCAAGGGCACGGGCTGAAGCTCTCATCCACAGGGGGAATTTTTCTCTCTTTCAGGGAAACCTCAGAACTAATTTAATGTCCTTCCAACTGATTCAGCTAGGCCCACCTAACCTATCCAGAATAATCTCTCTGATTTAAAGTCAACTGATTAGGTATTAGCAAAATACCTTCAGAGCAACACCTAGATTACTGTCTGACTAGGTTCTATAACCTAGCCAAGTTGACATATCAAAAAGGCCATTATAGCATTCTTAAGAAGTTTATTTCCTAGTTCAGAGTAACATAGGTAGAGAGATGATAATATTGTACTGTGAAAGATGTGGGCACTTCTGAACACAAACCATGGACATCAGGAAAGGAGGGGTCTGTGCTGAGTAGGCGCTAGCCAGGAGAGCTTGGTTAGGAGAAGGCTAAAACAAAATTCCAAGGATAGCATCCCCCATTCAGAGGGCAGCAAGTAATTCAACTTATTTCAACTGTGGCATGTAAGATGGGAAGAGATGAGGTGGTTAGTAAGAAGCAGCTGAAGTCAGATTATAAAGGACCGTATATACCACAATAAGAGCTTGGATATTATCTTGAAAGTTATATAAAACTTTTGGGATTGTTACATGAGATAATGCATTTAAATTATCACAATGCTCATTATATAATATATCCTCAGTAGAATATTTTGTTATATAAATGGCTTTAAGAAACAAATTTAACATAATAAAATTAGCAGCATCCTGGAGAAAAAAAATGAATATGGACAAGAATGAGGCCATGAAGGTTATTGTAACACTTTCAATTGGAAATGAGTTAGGAATTTAAATACCATCTATAAGAATGTAGAGACCCAGCAGGATCTTGTGAGTGAGTAAATGTGGGGGCAAAGGAAAGAAAGGAGGTAGTAATTATACCCTGATTTCCGGCTCAGTCCAATAGATAGATTGCTGTACCAGTCATCAAGAGTTACTTTAGAGACATCTAAGTAGAAATGTCAGGCAGTTGAATTTTTGAGTGTGAAACTCAGAAAAGAGGTCAGATACAAAGTCATAGACCAGTACTTCTCAAACCCTAGCATGTATAAAAGCACCAGAAGCTCTTGTTAAAATGGAGCTTTCAGAGCCACATTCCCTAAACCGATGATTCTTGAGGCTCATGTCCCAGAATTGAAGTGGTTCATAGACCAACTTAGAGTCATGTTTATGAAGATTTTGCAGAAAGTATCAACATATTGAAATATAGCATTACTGAAACCGTGGGAATAGATGAATTCAGCTAGGCAAAGTAGGAAATGATGAGAGTTAAGAGTAAAATCCTGGGCTTCCCTGGTGGCGCAGTGGTTGAGAGTCTGCCTGCCGATGCAGGGGACACGGATTCTTGCCCCAGTCCGGGAAGATCCCACATGCCGCGGAGCGGCTGGGCCCGTAAGCCATGGCCGCTGAGCCTGCAGGTCCGGAGCCGGTGCTCCGCAACGGGAGACGCCACAACAGTGAGAGGCCCGCGTACCGCAAAAAAAAAAAAAAAAGAGTAAAATTTTGAAAAAGAAGGTAAACCTTAAATAGACAGCCAAGAAAATTGAACTCTCAAAGACAACTGGGAATGGTGGGTAAGAGAAAGGTTTGAGGAATACCAGGAGTGGGAAGGAGAGACTTTCAAAAATAAAAGATGAAAACCAAAAAAAAAAAAAAAAAAAAAGATGAAAACCAGTGCCAAATGAAGCAGAACAGTCAAAACTGATATTCATGAATATAGTGGAAAATAATGAAGCAGGGGAAATGAAATGCCAAAATAAAAAAGGTAACTATTTTATGTAGTGTAGTTAGGGAAACATCTCTAGTAAGGTGACATCTGAGCAATGTGCCAAAGGAAGTGCAGAAACAACTCTCCAAGCAAGTGTAGAAACAAACAGATATCTGATATTACCGGAAAAGGAAACGGCAAATGCAAAGGTCCTGTGCTGTGTGCATGTGTGTAATGTTTCAGCATCAGCAAGGAGACCACTGTGGGTGAGGGGGAGAAAGTAGGAGAAAAGGATAGAAAAATAGTAGAGTTCCAGAACGTGTAAGGCTTTGCAGGCTTTTGCAAGTTATTTAATATTTATTCTGAGTGACATGAGTTGCCATTGGGGAGTTTTGAAAACAGGGACAAAAATATGACTTAGGTCTTAATAGGATTACTTTGGCTCTTGGTTGAGAATTGCATATAAATAAGTTACAGCAAATAAAAGAGAGCACAGTTAGAGGTTATTGTAATAATTCAAGTTAGAAATGGGGTTTGAGCCAAGGGTAGCCATAGTGAGAAGTGATTGGAATTGTTTTACATAGTACTGAAAATAGCATAGAATGTATTCACTGGTGATTGGATGAAGGTTATGAAAGAAACACTTCAAGGATAATTCCAAGTATGTAGGTCTAAACAACTGAGAGGAATGAATGATTATTTACTTAAATAATGGGGAAGAAGACTGTGGTAGGTACAGCTTGGTCAGAGGTTGTGCAGGGTAAGGTTGGAGGTGAATCAGATATTCAGTATTAGACATGCTATGTTTGAGATGTTTGTTTAAACATTCAAGAAGTGATGTTGAAAACAAAATTGTATATATGAGTCTAGAGTTCAGGGAAGAGAGTGGGTTGGAGACGTAAATTTGGGAGCTATCATCATATAGATACCATGAGTCTGGAGCAAATCACCTAGAAAATTAGTCAAAAGGTGAAAGAAAAGATATCCAAGGACTGACACTTGAGCCAATCCAATATTTAGAAGTCAAGGAGTTGGAACAGGAGATAGAAAAGGAGACTGAGAAGATATGGTCACAAAAGTGGGAAAAAGACCTTGATCTACTGGGCCATTTCTGTTAGCATGCAAATGTTTAATATTTCCTCCATTAAAACCCCACACTGATTCCACATTTTTTTCCAGCTGTCACCACATTTTTTTTCCATTGAGCAACACTTCTTGAAAGAGTAGTCTTTTCTCATTATCTCCAATTTCTCTTTTATAATTCTCTCTTGAAAACACTCCAGTTGGGTGCTTTTTCCAACAATACACTACAAATGTTCTTTTGGAGGTCACCAGTGACATCCTCATTGCTAAAAGCAATGGTCAATTTTCAGTTCTCATTTAACTTGGCCCATCAACAACATTTGATACAATTATATACTTTCTGCTTTTTGAAATGTTGTCTTTACTTGGCACCCTATCCACCCCACCCTGTACAACTCCTGACTAAACCTTGGTTTCCAGGATATCACTCTGTCCTCATTTTCCTCCTACCTGTCTAATTACTCCTTTTCAGTCTCATTTGTTGATTTCTCTTCATTTCCTATGCATATATTTATCAGGACTTATGCCTTGGAATCCTTTTTTAATATCAACACTTACCTCCTACTTAATCATCCAGTTTCATATATCTGTCTGCTAATGGCTCCAAAATTTGTAACTCCATTCTAGACATTTTCTTTGAACTATAGACTTCTATATGGAACTACCTAATCAGTATCTCCACTTAAATGTCTAATATGCATCTTATCTTAGAATATTCAAAACTGATCTCATAACATTTGTCCCAAAAAGATCCACCCTCAGTCTTCCACATTTCAGTAAATGACAACTCCATTCCTCTGGTACTCAATCAAAATCATACTTGACTCCTTTTTCTTACATCCTATATTTAATATATCAACAACTCTGCCTTTAAAATATCTTGAAATTATGCTATTCTTCTGCTCAATATTCTCCAATGGCTTCTCTACCCATTCTAAATAGAAAATAAAATCCTTAAATAATCTACCTAACCCACAAGATCTGGCTTCTGATTATCTCTCTGATGTTTTGTACTTGCTCTCATTTACTTGACCTCAGCTCCATTGACCTTCTTGCCATTCCTCAAACATATCAGGTATGCTCTTGAAATTAGGAACCTTACACTTGCTGCTCCCTCTTCTGGAAAGGTCTTCCCTCAGATATCCACATGATGTAATTCCTAACTTTTTTCAGATCTTTACTCAAATTTAATTTTTTCCAGTGAGACCTACACTGGCCACCCAATCTAAAATTGCCTGAATTATTTTTCTCTTTAGTTAACTAATACACCATATATGTTACTTAATAATCTTCATTTATTATTTTTTTAATCCAAACTGGAAAATAAGTTCCACATTTCCTGGGTCTAGAACAAGGCCTGGTGTGTAACTGTCAATAAATATTTGCTGAGAAATGAACAATGAACCTAATCTCTCTCTCTTGCATTATCACCACTTCCTTCTTCTCTAGATCATTCCTATCAGCATACAAACATGATTGTAATATCACTCACCTTAAAGTAATCTCCCTTAAATCTCTAACTTCCCCTAGTTACCACCCACTTTCTCTGCTCCACTGATACAAAACTTAATGTAAAAGATATCTCTTTACACACAAAAATAAACTCAAAATGGCTTAAAGACTTAAATATAAAGCATGGCACAAAACTCCTAGAAGAGAACATAGGCAAAACATTCTCTGACATAAATTGTACCAATGTTTTCTTAGATCAGTTTCCCAAGACAATAGAAATAAAAGCAAAAATAAACAAATGGGACCTAATCAAACTTACAAGTTTTTGCATAACAAAGGAAGCCATAAACAAAATGAAAAGAAACTTAAATAATGGAAGAAAATATTTGCAAATGTTGTGACCGACAAGGGATTAGTCTCCAAAATTTACAAACAGCTCATGTAGCTCAATATTTAAAAAAACAAACAACCTAATCAAAAAATGAACAGAAGACCTAAATAGACATTTCTCCAAAGAACACATACAGATGGTCAACAGGCACATGAAAAGATGCTCAACACTGCTAATTATTAGAGAAATGCAAATCAAACCTACAGTGAGGTACCACATCACACCAGTTAGAGTGGCCATCATTAAAAAGTCTACAAATAACAATCCTGGAGAGGGTTTGTAGAAAAGGGAACCCTCCTACTCTGTTGGTGGAAATGTAAATTGGTGGAGCCACTGTGGAAAACAGTATGGCGGTTTCTCAAAAAACTAAAAATAGAGCTACCACATGATCCAGCAGTCCCACTCCTGGGCATATATCTGAAGAAAATTATAATTTGAGAAGATACATGCATCCCAGTGTTCACAGCAGCACTACTTACAATACCCACGATATGGAAGCAACCTAAATGTCCATTGACAGATGAATGGATAAAGAAGATGTGGTATATATACACAATAGAATATTACTCAGCCATTAAAAAATAATGAAATAATGCCATTTGCAGCAATATGGATGAACCTACAGATTATCATACTACGTGAAGTAAGTCAGGAAGAGAAAGACAAATGCCATATGATACCACTTATATGTGGATTCTAAAATATGACACAAATGAACTTATTTACAAAACAGATTCACAGATTTTGAAAACAAATATAGTTATCAAGGTGGAAATGTGGGGGCGGGGAGGGATAAATTAGGAGTTTGGGATTAGCAGATACAAACTACTATATATAAAATAGATAAACAACAAGGTCCTACTGTATAGCACATCGGACAAAATTCAATATCCTGTAATAAACCACAATGGAAAGAATATGAAAAAGAATGTATATATATTATAACTGAAACACTTTACTGTACACCAGAATCTAACACAACATTGCAAATCAACTATACTTCAATTTTAAAAATTGTATAGCAATGCGCAGATCATAGTTCTCATAGATTAAATTTTTCAAATTAAGAAAAGAAAGATATCTCTTTATAGTTACTATTTCTTCTTCCTAACATCTCATCTATGCCAAATCTAGCTCAAATAAGGCTTCCAATTAAACTTGTCCCTTGCCTCTGATGACTTTTTGGTTGCCAAAAGAACATTCACATCTTTGTCCTCTGTATTTAAACCCCCTAGCAGCATTCAACATAGTTGAATAAGTCTTTCCTGCTTCTCAAAACACTCTCTTCTCTTGGCTTTTTGGATAACACATTTGTACCTTCTAGCTCAGATTTTGCTCCTCTGTACTAGTCTGTCCTCTGTATGTCTGATTGGCAGAAGTTCATGTGCCTGAACTTCATCTCCAAAGAGGAGTGGGAAGTAGGCTTTCAGACTTATCTTTTAATCAAAGGGAACACATAATTGGAAAATTTTTAAAAAATATAGAAATATGTTCAAAAGTTGTAGAGGATAAAATATGACAAAAGTTCACTACATCTCTCCAGATAGATTTCATTACAGAAGGCTCTCTGCCTTACCTTAAAAATATATCTTGTATCCATTTGTGTTGCTAGCTCTACAGCATCACCGTAGTTCAAGTTACCACCATTTATTTTGTGGAACACTGAAATAGGTACCTGTTCTTCTGTGGCCACATTTCCCCCTGTTCAATAAAATTTCCACATAGTAGCTTAAAATGGTCTTTTAAAAAATTATTGGTATCCAACCACTTAGAAGTTAGAAAACTTAGAAGACTCAGTGATTTCCCATCATACTTTCACTAAGTACAAATCCTTACCATGGCCTACAAGATTCTATATGATCCAGTCCTTTAACTTCATATTCATTTCAAGGACATCCCATAATTGTAATTGTCAAGGATCTCCCTATCATTGAATCTTTTCCCTTATTCTTCTCTCTGTCTGCAGTATTCTGCTTCTGACAATATGCCTATGCCTATGAGAACATAAGGTTGGTTCCTTTTTACCATTCAATTCTCATCTCAAACGTACTTCCTCAGATAAACCTTTCCTGACTGATTAAAATAATTAGCCCCGCATTGTATCAGCCATTATTATTCTATCACTCTGTTTCATTATTTTTTCTTTACGGGACTTACATTGTTGGCTTCTGATTTTTCCATTCTCCCCTCTCTAGGATGAAAGCTACACACATCTCTGCTGTTCACCAAAGCCTAAACATGGCACATATTAGACACTCAATACATTAGGTAATGCTCCATTTCAGCTCTAAGGTAATATTTAATTGAGGAGTGGAACAAGAACTCATTTTTGGAATATGGGTATAGGTGGCAGCCTTCAAGATGACCCCCAATGATTCCCATCTCCTGATATTAGTGCTCTGTGTATTTCTCTACCTTTGAGTGTAGCTGATTTATTGACTTGCTTCTAATGAATAGAATAAGGCAACAGTGGTGGTTTGTCATTTCTGAGATTAGGTTACAAAATGACTGTGCTTCTGTTTGGGTGCCCTCTATTGCCCTCTCACTCACTTTGAGGAAATCCAGCTGCCATGTTGTGAGGAGCCCATATGGCAAAGAACTGATGTTTTCAGCCAAGAGCCACCGAGGACCTGAGACTGCCAACAGCCCCAAGAATGAGTTTGGAAGGAATCTTTCCCCAGTCAGGCTTTGAAATGAGTGCAGCCCTGGAGTGCAATTTTTGAGAGATGCTAAGCCAGAACCACTGAGCTAAGCAGTACACAAATTCCTGACCCTAAAGAACTGTGAGATAATAAATATGCTTTATTTTAAACAATGAAGTTTGGGGAAATCTGTTACACAGCTATAGTTAACAAATACAATGGGAAGCATCTTCAGCATTGTGGATTTATGTTGTGGGAGATTTTATGTACTCAGAGACCAGAATAAAGGGAGGAAATTAAAAACTCACAATTCAGAGAGGGTCATGGATAGAAAATGGCTGAGGGCATACTGTATCTATTTTAATTACTTATGAATTTTGCCTTTTTTCCACCATTTTTTAGAAGCCAAGACATTTAAAAAATACTTCTCAGGTTCTCTTTCCCCAACCATTTACTTAGCTGTAAGTGTGATAGAGGGACAAGGAGACTGGGAATGGGGCATCAATCTAAAGAGACAAGAAACATTTATCAGATTAGCCAATAGATAGTAATGCCTCATCTGGGAGCTTGCTATAAATGCAGACTCTCAGGCTGGAACCCAGACCTACAGAATCATTTTTTTTTTTCATCTTAACACATCCTGAGATTGTCCTTATGCCCAGTATAGTTTGAGAAGTGATGCCCTACATTACTAGTGAAGTTGGAACCACTCATCTACAAAATTGATACTTTAACACAAACCTAAGAAGAAAGCATATCTGTATAATGTAGTTTGCTTAAATTAGGGATGGGGTTACAAGATACAATTCTGACTCACTAAGAGATATTATCACGGGATCTGGAATAATTATAGTTGTTGAATTAGAATCAGAATAGATAAGACATTTCAACTGGACTTCAAATGTTCATGCAAACATCATTGCTTATATAGGAAAGTAAACAGTTCGATTGCCCGTTGCCAAGATTATTGTTTGAAAGTTAACTTTCTGGAAAGTATTGATATGTGTATTTTTCAGGAGCATTAAATTAAGAAAGTGAAAATTACATGACTTGTCAGTTCATTATGCTAGGAAGATTTAAAGAGTGAATTAGATTTTATAAATCTTATTGAATCTACTTAATATATATTCAGCATATCTTTAAGATACTTCAATTGCATGAAGAGAAAAAAATCATTTTAATTTTATGTCTTCAACATGCAATTTTTTTCTTGGGCTGATTCAGCAGAGTAGAAATAATTTTGACATTTGTAGTTTCTAGATGTAGTTTAATATAAGAATAAAAGTCCTCGTGGGAAATTTCTGTTTGTGGACTTAAAAGTTCATGCTGAACAATTTGAAAGTATGAGGACTACTTTTACAACTCAGAAAATAGCAAACATTTGGAACTGAACTGAAAGACAAATCACCAGAATGGGAAACTTCTACTCACATGATTAATATAGACTTGCCTGTGATATTAGTCTTAAGCACAGAAACAATATCCCATCACATAATCCAAGAAACTTCCATGTCTACGGTCAAGGCCAGTAAAGACTAGGTGATTCATAGAGTGACAGTGGTGGCGGTAGGGCTGATAGAATTTTGAGATTAGCTCTCTTTTGGCGACTCTTAAAGGGACAACTCTTGTAAAGAATTTAATTTTTAAATTTTTATTAAAAATAAAAGTTTAGTCTGTAGTGGCAGTTATACAGGTATCTTGATTTTTTAATTGTATAACCTTTTATTGTGAAATGTATAAGTTGGTTTCCTGTATTATTTCACATATTAACTAGCATTCATAGTGGAGTAGAGCTATTCAATTGAGGATTACATAATAATTGATGCTATATAATAAACATTTTGACTCAATTGTTCTCTATGACTAGTGACCAGAAAGTTTATGCTTAAGGGTATAAATTTAAGACAATAATTTACTAGTATGAAAATCTTAAGATAAGCATGGTAGGGCAAATGAGAATATTGGTGTGGTTAATGTGAATTAGTTACTGCAAATTAGCTAATGTTTAGAAAATATTTTAAGATTAAAACAATTTTAAAATGTTACATAAGAAGAAATAAGCAATTTTAATATATTCCCATCATGTACTTAAAAATATTTAGAATTTTGTTTGATGATGGTGATTACAATTATATATTCTCAGTATTAGGGTGTATCTAGAAGTTAACAACGTTATAATCTATCATGAAATGCAGTAAGTGCATTGAGTGGTTATAGGATTAAAAGTGTAACTTAATGTAATATACATTACATGTATATTATGTAATAATGTATATAATGTAATATACATTATTTTTCACAGTTGATACTTTGCTTGTAATAATATTTGTTCTTAAAGCATTTTTGGCATGTTTCTGGTTATAATTTTTGTTGTTGCTGTGGTTGAATTTTGTGTACATCTGTGTTAAAGGCACCATTTGGGAATATAATGTTGCTTAGAAAGATTACTGCAGCACTTTGAGCCATTAAGAGATACTGTTATATTATTAAGACAAAATATTTTAAGAGACGAGAGATCTATATAAAGTAAAATTGTATCTACAGTTAGGATAAAGTAAGTATTGTGCTTCCAGGGATTGCTGCATAATCTTTAGTTGAAAAGAAATTTCCCTGTGGTTTAGCATTATTAAACTGTATGAGTTTTGGAGATTTTGCATTTTCTTTGGAATCGTGTATCATTGGCTGTGTCACAAGTGAAATTTGATGATACTATGCACCAAGAGGCATGGTGTATTCCTTGGACGCACTATTCTACATTGTGGGACTCATCGAGGATCAGAACATACCCTCAGAGATTTCTAGTGTTAAAAAAAATAATTATAAGAAAGCAGCATTGCATTTAAAGACATAGGATTCTTTTGTATCACCTTCCTTAAGTATGTGAAAGGTTGCCTCCTGTTTGAATGACACTAATTTTGAAGGTGAGTAAATCTTTTCTGAAGATTTACTTGTAATAATTTCCTATAACTCTGCATTCACTGAATCCAGAATGTTTAATGGAAAACATTTTGTTCTAGGATTTTATGGCTTTGGACTGAACCACTAATTATTGGATATATTTAGTACAAAAGCAGTAAGGAATACAACTCAGTAAAAACAAGTCATTCACAGATAATACATCAAAACTCTATGGTTATCAGAATTTGCTGCCTACCTACAATTTTGCCTCAGAGTAGTGAAGACTGCTATGAGGATTCTGCATTGCTCCTTTTCTTTCCTATTGAAATGTCACAAATAATAATTCATTATATAATTATTCCTATGTTCATATTTATTTTAAATTAAGCAACCGTTGGGCTTCCCTGGTGGCGCAGTGGTTGAGAGTCCGCCTGCCGATGCAGGGAACACGGGTTCGTGCCCTGGTCTAGGAAGATCCCACATGCCGCAGAGCGGCTGGGCCCGGGCTCCATGGCCGCTGAGCCTGCGCGTCCGGAGCCTGTGCTCCGCAACGGGAGAGGCCACAACAGTGAGAGGCCCGCGTACCACAAAAAAAACCCAAAAACAGCAACAACAAAAAACAATGAGATGCAGCCATATACATCTTGGAATGAGAAACACAAACAAAAGACAGAAAAAAAATTCCCTGAGAATTTAAATTGCTGAGCAAGTGGGACTCTCATACATTGCTGAGGAGAATGGAAAATGACAGAGACAATATGGAAAATAATATGGTTCTTGCAGATAAAATAACATATATACTTACCTTACAACCCAGGAACCTCATTCCTAGGTACTTACCCAAGATTAATGAGAAAAGAGTATGACCACACAATGACTTATACAATAATGCTTACAGTAGCTTTTTTCATAATAACCAAAAACTGGAACTGATATAAACATCCATCCACAGGTGAATTGATGAACAGATTGAGATAAATCCACACAATGGAAAACTTCTCAGCAATAAACAGGAACTAACCACTGGTATATGCAGTGTGGTAGGCTGAATAATGCCCTCCCTCTTTCCCAAAGATGGCCAAGTTCTAATCTTTAATACCTCTGAATATTCCCTTATTTGTCGAAAGAGACTCTGAAGATGTGACTAAATTAAGAATATTGAGATGGGGAGATTACCCTGGACTATCTGGATGGGCTTGATGTAGTCACAGAGGTTCTTATAAGAGGGAGGCAAAAGATCAGAGAGAGAAAGAAAGTATAAAAGAAGTTGTGGCTAGGACTTCCAAAACTATGTTTAATAATAGTGGCGAGAGTGGACATCCTTGTCTTATTCCTGATCTTAGAGGAAATGCTTTCAGTTTTTCACCATTGAGAATGATGTTTGCTTGGGTTTGTCATATATAGCCTTTATTATGTTGAGGTAGCAATCACACTCCTTGGCGTATAGCCAGAGAAAACCATAATTTGAAAAGATACACACACACAAATGTTCACTGCAGCACTATTTACAATAGCCAGGACATGGAAGCAACCTAAATGTCCATCAACAGAGGAATGGATAAAGACGTGGCATATATATACAATGGAATATTAGTCAGCTGTAAAAAAGAACAAAATAATGCCACTTGCAGCAACATGGGTGGACTTAGAGATTGTCATACTGAGTGAAGTTTGTCATACTGAGTGAAGTAAGTCAGACACAGGAAGACAAATATTATATGATATTGCTTATATGTGGAATCTGAAAAGAAGGGTACAAGTGAACTTATTTACAAAACAGAAGTAGAGTCATGAATGTAGAGAACAAACTTATGGTCACCAGGGGGTAGTGGAAGGAGGGATAAATTGGGAGATTGGTATTGACATATACACACTACTATATATAAAAAAGGTAACTAATAAGGACCTACTGTATAGTACAGGGAACTCTACTCAATACTCTGTAATGGCCTGTATGGGAAAAGGATCTAAAAAAGAGTGGATATATGTATACATATAACTGATTCACTTTGCTGTACAGCAGAAACACAACATTGTAAATCAACTATACTCCAATAAATTTTTTTTTAATAAGTTGTGTGTGATCCCCAAAGCAGAGATTGGAGTGTTATAACCAGGAGACAAGGAATGCTGACAGCCTCTGCATACCAGAAGCATGAAGGAATGGATACTCCTCTGGAAACTCTAGAAGGAATCACCCATGCTGATATCTTTTTAGCCCCTTAAGACTGTTTTGGACTTATGACTCCTAGAACTGTAAAAGAATAAATTTGTGTTGTTTTAAGCCAGTAAATTTGTGGTAGTTTGTTACAACAACAATAGGACACTAATACAAAAACAATATGGATGAATCTCAAAAGCATTATGTTAAGTGAAAGAACTTGTAGCTGGATAAAATTAAAGTGGATGCTGAATTTTGCATATGCATATATCCAACGCTATGAAATCTAATCAAAATGGTAGAATTAGAGATACACCATGCTTTGGGGGTTTTGTTTTATTTTTTCCTTTTTCCTCAATTGTGATTATCTCAGCCTTCTTCTTTGATTGTAAACCTCATTTCCAATATTTATGCATCACATTTTCATTCTGGAGCTGAATGTTGTATTAAGCCTGGTACTAAGAGAATGCCACCCATATTCAGGATTTTTCCTTTCTCTCTCTTTCTACTCAGCCCTTACTTCTTTAATCTTTCTTCTCTAATATATCTTCTTTCCATTAGCCCAGAACTTTGTTTTTCTACATTAATGGTCTCCAAATAAGAATATCTACTAGATTAGAAAATAATATCTTAGTATTTCCATTTATCTTTTCTAAAATTAAGGAATGTATTTATTCTTACTAATATTTAATACTACTAGGATTGGCACTGGTGCTTTTTCTTGGGCCAATTATCAGATGATCAATCATGATAGCCTAAGGTAGTAAATAAGGTAGCCTGAGAGAAGAGAGAGACTTCCACAATAAAAAGGGATTGATTTGCTTTCAGTAGATTTTGTCCACTAAATAGATTTACAGATTTTTATAATCTTAAATAGTAAAAAATTCCATTACTTAGGAATGAGATGGATCAATATCATAATAATCATATGAACACGTATATGTTTGCTGGTAATTTAGATGTTTAAATGTGTGCTGGAGAAAAATGTCAAATGATTTTTTGAGTTTAAAGGTGAGCTTCTAATTTACACATTAAATTATTTAAAATCTGCTAATCTTTCTATCATGGAAAGTGGTTTTTGGTGTATAATAACTAGAAAATATTTTCCAAAAAATAAACACAATCTGTACTTTCAGTGTAAAAGTGAAGTTTTAATAAATGCAAAATAAGTGCTTTTGGAAAAAAGTTGTGTTGTAGAGTTTTGAATATAAAATTTTCTGTCACCATGAAATTTATTGGAAAAAATGTAAGCACGTTACCTTTAAAAAACTGACATATATTTAAATTTAAAGCAAACAAACCTTGGCATTCAGGATATTCTAGTTTGTTTAAAACATCCAAAAAAAAAAACCGATAAGTGGGTTTTAAGAAAATATTTCTTAAAAGAATATTAGGACTTCCCTGGTGGCACAGTGGTTAAGAATCCACCTGTCAATGCAGGGGGACATGGGTTCGAGCCCTGGTCAGGGAAGATCCCACATACCACGGAGCAACTAAGCCCATGCGTCACAACTACTGAGCCTGCGCTCTAGAGCCTGCAAGCCACAGCTACTGAGGCCGCATGCCACTACTGAAGCCCGCGCACCTAGAGCCCATATTCCACAACAAGAGAAGCCACAACAAGAAGACTGCGCACCGCAACGAAGAGTAGACCCCGCTCACTGCAACTAGAGAAAGCCCGCACACAGCAACAAAGACCCATTGCAGCCAAAAATAAATAAATACATTTATTTAAAAAAAGAATATTAAATAAAGCCTGTTAGTGTGTAAGAACAACTGATGGAAATCAAGAATGCTAGGTTTCCAGCTAAATTTCCATATTTTCATACTTGTTGGTTGAGATTTAAACAATCGTAGCACGATTCTTTAAAGTTTTCCCTTTTAAGAAGCTCTAAAACAGATTTTGTACATTTTCTCAGTATAAAAAAAAAAATCACTTAGAAATTCCTAGAAGAATGTCAGGGAAAGAATTAATACCTCTACATATGCTTAGTTTCTGCTTAGTTTTTGATTCATTGTAATCATAATGTATACAGAAGGATCTTTTTAAATTTTTATTTTGTTTGAAATATGTGCAAGTTAAACATCACTTTGATGCTGTTAGATTCATCATTTGTAGTATATCATTTATTGCTATATGGTCATCATTATAACATATTAATAAATATATTATTTTTGTATTTATAAACCATATTATTATAAAATGGTATATTATCTTACAAATTCTCCAGCGTACATTGTGCTTGGCTAATATGTGGAATAAATTAACACTAAATTTTCTAGCTTCTGGCTGAGATTTATGTGTGAGGTAATTAATAGAACTTCATCTCTTTCCCCCTTCTAACAGTTCCTGGATGTAAGCATAAATTAGAAAAATGCAAAATATTGGAAAAAATATTAGAATACAAAGAAGAATTATTTATATTTCTCCAATATTCTTCCCATGTTTTGAGATGTATTTTTATTTCTTTTACTTGTAAACTCTTCTGGGGATTCTCTATACTGAAGAATTAAGCTATAGCTATGTTTGTTTGTAGGGAGTAAAAAAAGATGGGAATTCAAATAGGGTTGTATCATTGCATTTTATAGAATGTGTAGTGTTTAAGAGGAAGATTTTAGCCATGGTCTTTCTTCTAGAATTGGTCAGATATTTGCCTCATTCATAGTGGATGCCCTATGCCTATGTCTTTTATCTCCCTGTTCTAAAACACTGACACTCTTTTTGACTTGGCAATTCTCTCCTCTTTCTATTTGTGTTTAGCTTCCGTAATTGTACTGGTATCTACTTGTAAAGCCAATCTCATTTGATTACTAGACCAAATCTGCCTATTTGTGTATAGAACCTCAAGAGACTACACTTTAATCCCTTGAGTACTTAACATTCTTGTGAGTCAGGAGAAAAGCTAAAGTAAATTGATGATCAGAGGTACCAATGCCTAAAATCATGGGCAGAGCTGACAGATACACTCTTTGTTCTATTAAAAGCTTGTAGACGCATTGTTTTTCCTCAATAACCTCCAAGAGGGACTGAGAGTGAACACAACTCAAAACGCCAATAGAAGCATTTTAGCCCTTAGCAAGAGTACATTGATGGTCTATTAATTCTTAAAAATCCTAAATTTAAATGAGTGATGCTCAGCTGGAATTTCTAGTCACTTTGCTTATTTTGAAATAGAAAGACAGCATGAATCATCTCTGTGGCTGTCTTCACTACATAGTTTCTTTTGTGTGCTTTTGATTTTTCTTTCTCAGATTCCCTAGCTATTATCTGAAAGAGGGAAAATTGTCTTATTTGCTAATCTTCAGTGTCAGTTACACTTTTTGTACTGTGCTTGGATTATTTTGTAAGTCTATATTCATATCATTCATATTTACTCCCCATCTTGACTTGGTAGTGAATCAGGACTGATGATGACCCAATAGAAAGAACATGGTAGAGTGCTGACATTACTATACATATGAAAGGTAATTACAGTAAACACTGACCACAAAATCGTGTCAAAGCAAGAAAAGGGAGTTAAGAGGCAAAATAAGGCTTTTAGGAGACCTATGTGTGGCTAGGTTTAAAATAGATGAAAAAAGATGAGTTTTGGAATCACACCACCAGCCTGGAGGCAAGTGGCAAGAATCCTTTTATGCCATATCTACAATCAATGGGTATGCCGTAATGAGACAAGTTCAGGGCATTTGATGTTTATTTTCAACTGGCTTCCATAATACTCTTGAGAATTTTTTTTTTTTTAATCAAGCTGGAGGTCAAAGATGGTTCTTTGGTTTTTAGTTTTTAAATGATATGCAATCTTTAGTATATGTTAATATATAGCAGGCTGTTACCCTGTTTAAGCTATTTCCCAGAAGTTTGTACAGGTGTTTATGGGAAGTGCTATCTCTTCTTCACAGATAAGCAAATTGTAGTAGCTTAACGCAGTGCAAGATCTTCCCGTGTTCTCTTAAGATGGATTTCCTATGGTGTTGTTAGGTGGATGTGAAAGCAGCCTCCTATCACTCAGATTTTTTAAAATCTGTGGGCTTTCCTTTTTACCTCCTGGTAACTAATGTCTTAGGGAAGTAGTACTTGTGATTTCAACCCACAAGCCAATACTGGTTAATGCCATGGGGGCTGCATCTTCCTCTTGTCAATGTTCCCAGAATTTGGGGTTTATGTGATCCCTACTTTGAATTCCTGGATCTGGGCCCTAGTCATGAATCTTCTCAACTAGATCTTTCTAGGTCTCTGTGTTTGGCTGATAATTACATTTTTTAGCTTTATAAAAGTTTGACTTTAGGACTGTCAGCTGCTTTCCCAGGAGTCTCAGGTTGTCTAATTTCCTACTGTATTAATCAAGACTATGGCAATGACAAATGGCAAAATTCCAAAATAAACTAGCTTAAACAAAATTAAAGGGGAAATGGTGGTTTCCATAACTTTCCTCTATCCCACCGCCTTCCTTGTCTTCACTTTTCTCTGTAGTCCTTTGTTTACATCCTGCAAATAGGTCTTCTCTACTTTGAGAGAAAGTGACCACTACCAGCAGCAAATTCAGGTTTGCCTATTTAGGATCCTAGGAAGAAGCAGAAGGAAAGCTGCTCTTCACCAGCACCTGAAAATCAATCCCAGTAAAGAACTGTAGCTCCTGGGTCATGTGCTCATATATGGGCCATTAACTGGGTCTATAAAGCCTGAATCATGTACACATCCCTGGGGTCAACAGGAAAGTGTAGGGCTGATATCAGAAAAGGGAGATGGGAAAACTCTCCGGACAAGTAAAATAGAGTATACCTGCCTTTTCCTAGGACTTTTTTTTTAGTTGCATTATTGACTAACTTATCCTTTACATTTAGTCCTCTTCCCACCTCAGATTACATGGCTTGATATAATGTATCAATTCTTTGCTGAGGGCTAAATCAGTGAGGAGCGAACTGCATCTAGGATGTCACCGACAAACTACTAGACTGAGAAACATAGTATCTGTTCCCAGCACCAGTTCATTAGAAACTCAATGTTGGACCTTGGACTAGTCTCTTAAGCTATTCGTGACTCAGTTTCCTTAACTTGAAAGTGGGGATAAAAATGATACCACCCTATAGGGTTAATTCGAGGACTAAATTAGGGAATAGATATTTGATCTCTTAGAATAGTGCCTGGTATATAGCAAATATAAGTATTAGTAATAATAATAATAATCATCATCTTATCTTTAAGACTCAGTTTTTAAATTCGTAAAATCTAAGCTACGCTCTTGATGAGCGTCTCACACTCACATACTTATTGGCCTAGATATATATCATAAATTAGTGAACCAGCATATGAGGAAATGGGCATGCTGGAGGCAAGTAGAGACAGGCACATTGTTTATCTGCAGGTAGAATTCACTACCCACCCTCAGTTGATTCCTGGCCTGAATGTGTCTGCCATTCCAATCAGATCTTCCTGTCTTTCAAGGGAGCCAGATCAGGATGTTTACGTTAAATATCCAAATTTGGAATTTTTTAAAATGTTGAACACTGTGTTAGTTGAACACTGTGTTAGTCAAACACAGCATGTCTGTAGTCAATCAGTCTCAAATCCTTTCTAACTTTACATTACTGCAGGTAAGGATGCTGTCATTCATTTGTTTGGGGGGTTGGAGTGGGGAGGGGGAATGGAGAAAGGTTTATTGCCGTGTCTAACAAGAATGAGTGGTTTAGGCTCCAAAACCCTGAACTCCCTGATGGTTTTCATCCAGGCACTTCCAGAGTCATCATTCTCCCCAGAACCCCACCCACATGGCTGCTGTCAGTGCCAGTCTATGTGGGACCTTGGTAATCTCCTCTGCCTGGGGAGAACTTCCAACAGCAGGTGCGGGTGACACAGCCTCTTCCTTAGCAGGTGGCAGCCCAGCAACTCCTGTGGAAGATCCAGCAGAGACCCACTCATCCCAGGCCACCTGCACAACCATCGTCCCTCAACTCCCTCCCGCCAGCCCAGACCTGCAGCTGCTGATGGGGCAAAGAGTACCTCGGATGTCATACCTGCAGGTGATTTTTAAACTAGGTAACTAAAAACTGAACTTGTTTGATCCTGACCTGCATACAATTTTTGTGTAAACTAGCTAACGCTTGAAAGGCTAAAACTTAACCTAAAGTTCATGTAAAGCCCATACATAATTCTCCTACTCCTGTCTGACAAAATTCAGACTCTAATGTGTCATCCTTATTTATAAATTATTTCATTTTTTTTTGTTTTTTAATTCTTGGGCTGGATTGTCTTCTACTATATTCACAAAACCATAATATGTTTTTACTGATCTAGTAAATATTCATCTTTACATATACCCTCTAACTTCCCTTTGGCTATGAATTAAGTTCATTCTGTCATAAAAGTCCAATTCCTTTCACTGTGTTCTGAACCTCTGGCACTCTTTCCTTCTCAAAGACTTTGTGTTCACCTTCCTCCCGCATTTTTTTCTTTGCATCATTGATATCTCTCTCTTTCTCCTAAATCATTTCTATAAGCATACTAACATTTCCTGTCTTTAAAAATACTCCCCTTGACCTTACTTATCTCTCCAGCCTCTACTGTATTTTGTAGCTCCCTTCAACAGCAAACTTTCTCAAAAAGATCATTTATAGGCATTATTCTCATTCTCTCTATTTCTCCTTTTTTCCCCTCCCCAATGTGATTTTCATCTTTTGACTCCCTCAGTCATTGCTCATGCCAAGGTTATCAGTGGTTTCTAATAGTAGCCACATCCAGTGTTCACTCTTACAGGCTCGATTGACTAGATATCTTAAATAATCCAATGTTGCTGACTTTACCTGATACACTTTACTTAGTGTGGCAGATTATATTTTCCAAAGGTGGATGCACCAATACTTCTCACATTCTCTTTCAACAAAGTGGCATTGAGAAATAGAGTCTATGTTTCCTCCCTTCCACTGAGAAATAGTGTATATGTTTCCTCCCCCTACACTTTAATGGATCTTCAAAAAAGTGTTGACCAATAAAATGTGGTGGATTTAATTTTCTATTATTTCTTGTGAGAGTATGTAACAAAAGGTGATGTGGTTTCCACCTAGCTCTCTCTTGTGACACATACTTTGGGAGCCCTGAGTTGATATGTAAGAAGTCCAGTTACCCTGAAGACACCATTCTGGAGAAATTATGTGGAGTACTGCATAATGATAGAGAAAGATGCTATAAGAAGTCCAGCTGTTCCAGCTCCCAGCTATGATTCTTTGATTCTTTACAGCACAGGCACCAGACACAAAAGGAAGCAAGTTTTCACATGATTTTAGCTTGTTACTTCAAACTGCCCTAGCTGATATTTAGTAAAATGGAGCAGAGTAGAGCTCTGCTCAAGCTGCTGATTCATAGCAAAAAAAAAAAAAAAAAAAAGACCGAAGTTTTGGAGTGCTTTTGTTACATAGCCATAGTAACTGAAACACTTGTTTGGACTTCTACAGTAATAGGCATTTTGGTTTTCCCCCACCCTCACTAGTTGCTCCTTCTAATTCTTTTTCATTGGCTCTTATTTCTGTATCTTAATATTAGAGTGTTCCAGGATCCTGGGATGCACGTTCCTTTCTCTATACATTATCTGAATTGCTTTATTTCATCATAGCCCATGGCATTTGTATGTGGATGACCTCCTCTCCCCCATAACATTACATTTCTATCTCTGATATCTCCTCCAGATCCTCTGAATTCTAGGCATACATATGAAATGGCCTACTTAACATTGCCACTTGGATATTTAATAAGAACTCAATACATACACACCTGAGCTCTTGATCTCTTCTCCCTATAAAACAACATAAAACTTGTTCATTCCTTAGTTTTCCTCATCTCAGTAAATAGAATAATAATTCGCACAATTTCTCAAGCAAAAATTTAGATTCCTCTCTTTCTCTCAGTGATGGCATCTAATCTATTTCCAGTGATTATACCTCTACAACATATCTCCAAACCTTTCTTTATCTCCACTTCTTCTCCCTAGTTCAAGAAGCCATCATATCTTTCCTAAACTATGGAAATAACTTCTTTAGCAGTCTTCTTTTTTCTAGTCTTACCACACATTAGTCTGTCTTCCACATGGTAACCAAAGCAATCTTTTTCAACAAAACACAGATCACATTACTAATCTGGATCAAAACCATTCAATGTCTTCTCATGTGAGCAAATTTTATTTTCCAAAGATGGCTCCTACATTCTGTTCTTCTTATGTGACTTGATATTTCTACCACTTAAAGGTGGGAATCTATGTACCCTTCCTTTAAATGTGTATGGGCCTATGATTCCAGTGGAAGTGATCCTATGGCTGTAAGATCAGATAAAGCCATGCCTGCCTGGTTCTCTTGGGACATTTGTATTTAAACCAAGTCCCCATGCCTGAATAAGCTGATTCAGCCTGTGGAGAGGAACTGAGACCCCCTAGCCCCAGCTAAGTTCACAGCCAATCACGAGTATTAATTTGCCAGCCATGTGAATGAACCATCTTGACATCTGGAACAGAGATGGACTATCCACAAAGCCCTGCTTAGATTGAAGAATTATGAGCAAAGGAAAATTTTTTTCCTGTTTTAAGTCACTAAGTTTTGGGATAGTATTTTTTATACAGTAATAAAAAACTCACACCGACTTTGGTACCTGCAAGTGGAATGCTACAGTAAAAACCCCAAAACATGTAGCATTGGCTTTGGGACAAGCCATATGAGGAAGATGGGAGGGCCTTAGAAAAATGTTAGCAAAACCCTAAAGAATCTTGAAGAGTCTGTCTCTGACAGCTCAAAGAAAAATAAAGAAAATGTGATTAGAATATGTTTTGTAGTGGTGGATAGTTTGGCTACACTATTACCTGAAGTAATGTAGAATATAGGAAATGTTCCAATGAACTCAATGATCAAGCTAAGGGAATTGCCATGCAGACAATTGGATTGTCACTTGGATTCTTTCACTACCTAGGGTATAATGTGAGAAGAGATGAATGAGCTAAAAATGAACTCTTACATATAAAGGACCTAGAATTATCTTAGTTTCAAAATAAATCTCTTTTTCAGGAAGAGAAACAAAACAAGATGAGAAAGGGTTCTGAACCCTCAAACATTTACAAGTGGAGAATTGGCTTAAGAAGGCTTAGGGAAAAGAAAGGTAGACTCAGAGGGAAGGACTGAGTTGAGCCAAGACCTATGGAGATATAGGGAGTAGGACTGAACTCTAATCAAAGAACGGGCAACACGTGCCTAGCTAAATTTCAGAATTGGTATGGACCAGTGACTACTGTGTTCCTTCCTCTTCCCTGTCACTTTTAATGGGAATGTCCATAACACTTATGCAATTCCTGTCCCAAAATTTTATTTTGAGTATTTGGAGACCTAGAAAAATTGGCTCTTTAGGTCAAATGTGTCGTTATCACATCATTAAAAAGAGTGCTCAAAGAGCTGTATTTGAGGAACTGCACACAAAAAGTATCACTTAAACCTAGATCTGATTTAGACAGTAAGATTCAAAGTAACTTTGAGCTGATGTAATTATGGAGTGAGAATTTTCAGTCTTGAGGAAGGGAATGGATATATTTTGCATGTGGGAGGGATGTAAATTGTAGCCTGAAGACAAACTGGCAGATTGTATTCTTCAAATATGGCTGTAAAAAGACCTCCTAGCTCACGTTTTCTTTTTACAATATGACTTTGAAACTCCTCCAATGAAGTGCTATCCCCTTCCCTAAAATCTGGACAGGACTGTGACGAAGCTATATGGCTTTGAGAGAGAAGGTCGTAAAGTGTGTTACATCTTTCTAGTTCACTTAGACTGCTTGCTTTTAAAAAACCTAGCTACTATATTTATATAATCCCAAGAGACCTGTGTGGAGAGGGCCATGTGAAGAAGAACCAAACCCCCAGTCTACAGTTCTGAATGAGCTCCCATCCGATATACCAACATGGCCATGATGTGAGTAAGCCATCTTGAATCTTTCAGCCCCAAGTTGAACCACTTTCAGCTGATGGTGTATGGAAGATTGCAGATGTGTAGGCAACATAAATTAATATTGTTTAAGTCATTAAATTTTGGAGTGGTTTGTTACACAACTGATACAACATTGGACATAAAATAAGAACAAACTCCTACCCTGTCCCATGAGGCCGTGTATGATCTAGTATTTACCTATTTCCCATGCTCACTCCATACTATGCTCCACTGTGCTTGCTTTTTTCTAATCACACTGATTTTTCTCCTGTTTTCTAAAATCTAGCTAGTTCTTGTCTTCAGACTTTGTCATTGTCACTTCCCTGATAAGAATATTCTTTCTCCAAATCTTGTAATTCAGGTTGAAGTTTAGGGATGACATGCTCAGAAATAGATTCTCTGATCATTCAGTCTAAAGTAACCCACCAGGAACTCCAGCCCATCTCCCTATTTATTCTTATCATGACAGATCTATCTATCTATCATCTATCTATCTATCTATCTATCTATCTATCTTCTATTTATCAACCTATGTATCCTATCTATTTTATCCTTCCCACTACTAGAATAAACTCTGTAAGAAGAGGGACATGGTTATTCTTATCTTTTTCTCCATCTCCATTACCTAGAACAGCACTTGGTACTTACTGGGTACTCCACAAATATTTGTTGATTGAATGAATCAGTGTAAATTAATATTAATTCAGTTTTACATAGCAAAATAGAAATCTAAAATTTAATGCAACACATATTTCCTAGAAAAAGCAATGTTTTTGTTTTCTTTTTTATTAAATCTATTAAATTCATTCAGAAAATGTTCACAATCTTGTGATAATATAGAAAATAAGTTGATTTCTATACCAGATGGATCACCTCTATAAGTTCCTCCATATCAATAGTGTATAATAAAATCAAATTTTCAGTTAAAACTTTACATATTTGGTTTTCTATTAATATGAATCTTTTACTTCCTACAAGACAAACAAACATATAATTCTGAAATTTTCCTTTTTAATACCATGTTTGGGGTTTAGTGTTAAGCTATTTAAAATTTCCATTCCAGAGAGGAAAAAAATGTATAGGTAATAGTCAATAAAAGAAGAGATGAATTTGGGATGTGAATCCTTGGCATAATAGTGATAGTTTTTTTCATCTAATCAATGTTACACATAGATTAGAAGTTAAAAAATGATTTTAATTTACTTATTTGGAGTTTACTTCTTTGTACTTTAAAGCCTGGATAACTGACTGCAGAAATATAGTTAGAATAGTCCTTCTAATCAAGAATTAGCTACCTCTTCAGAGTGGCAAAATAAGTTAGAGAAATTGCATTAGTGATTTTCTCCCTGGGGAGGAGCAGTAGTCTGAGGTCTCATTAACATCTAATTCTGAAAGAATCAGAGGATCTGTTTATATCATAACCTGACATTTGCAACTTTCCTCAATTTTCCTTGGAATTTCTTCAGCCATATCCTGCTGAGAGAAGTATACTAAGTCCTTTTTGTTTGAGAAGCTTATAGAGCAAGTCATAGTCTTAGGCCAACAGAAAATTGTCTATTCTAATCATCCATATTCCTATTGTAAACAACCTCCACTGTTGGCTCTTGCACAAGAATCTCCTGAGATTAGTAATTGGTAGACTCTAATTGCCTATTATTTCTTGCTCATTTTTTTATCCTTTGATAAAAGTGAAAGGCTGAGCCTTCAATAGATTTTGTACTTATGTCTTATTCTATTAGCCTAATCATAATGCAATTCCATTTAAGCACAAGCAGAGCAACAGCAATCATTACTTAATTCTAATTCCTAACTCTCTGTAAGTAAGCCAGACCATGATTTTACTAACCAGTTTCCAATGCACATAAATAATAACATATATTTAGATTATCACAGTGCCTAACTCTCCCTGAGGGGCAAAAAGATTGTATTTTCTTGTGCTCATCTTGCAGTTTCACAAGATGTCCCATTAATTTCATTATTGTTCCCTTAAGCTATTATGTTTAGTCATCTTCCTCGTCACTTGCTTCCCTCTGTTGGCTCCTTATCTTTTCCTTTCGACTCCTGCTTGGCCTTGTTCCTCTATTAGTGACAGCTTCTTTAGTGATGTGACCTCCTCCACTTTCCTTGCCTTCAGATAGTCTCATAACATCTTCTGTCAATCTACACATATATTATTTGCTTTATGCCATATTATATTTGTAAAATATATAAAAGATTGGTATATTTTTATTTTATTGATGATGAAACTGAAGTATAGAAGATAAATGACTCCCCAGAGGTGCTGATTTGTGGACCTTGTAGTGGGTTTAATAGGAGGAGGGAGGTGTGTGATAGAGACCTAAGAAAGAGGGAGGTAAATGGTCCAGGACATAGATGACCTGAGGAACAGTAGAAATAAAAAAGAGGGAAATACCTTAAAATTGATGACTCCTCTGTCATGATAACTTCAAAGTGCATTTCAATTTGAAATTTCTATCGCCTCATTGCATGGGGACAGGTGAAAAAACACATACAGAACAGTTATCTCTTCTGGAACTTCCCAAATTCACAAAATTCCTCAGAACAGTTATCTCTTCTGGAACTTCCCCAAATTCACAAAATTCCTAAGATATTGAGAGAAGAAACACTATGAACATGTTTAATCTTATATCAGCTATTGCCATTTTTTATCCAGCCAAATACATTTCGTAAATTCTGTTTCATATATTATTTAACCTTATCTACCTATTGGGTTGGCCAAAATGTTCATTCGTTTTTTCCATAAGATGCCTCTAGTAGCATTTAGTTTTCTTTAAATTCATTTGAAACAATTTTGTTAGATTGTATTGTGACAGATGTCATATCAGTGTGCATTTAAGAAAAACCTTATCTAAACTGGTGAATTTTTGTGTAGTCATTTTAATATTGAAGATGGAAGAAAAAAGCAACATCTTCAGCATATTATGCTTTATTATATCAAGAAAGATAAAAATGCAACTGAAATGCAAAGAAGAAAGATTTGTGCAGCATGTGAAGAAGGTGCTGTGACTGATCAAATGTGTCAAAAGTGGTTTGCGGAGTTTCGTGCTGGAGATTTCTCACTGGATGATGTTCCACAGTCGGGTAGACCAGGTGAAGTTGATAGCGATCAAATCGAGACATTAATTGAGGACAATCAACATTATACCATGTGGGAGATAGCCAACATACTCAAAATATCCAAATCAAGCATTGAAGATCATTTGCAACAGCTTGGTTATATTCATCGCTTTGATGTTTGGGTTCCACATAAGCAAAAAAAACCTTCTTGACTGTGTTTCCACATAAAATTCTCTAATTAAATGTAACGAAAATGTCCCATTTTTAAAACAAATGAGTGGTGAAAAGTGAATACTGTACAGTAGTGTAGAATGGAAGAGATCGTGGAGCAAGTGAAATGAACGACCACCAACCTCACCGAAGGCCGGTCTTCATCCAAAGAAGGTGATGTTGTGTATATGGTAGGATTGGAAAGGCGTCCTCTATTATGAGCTCCTTCTAGAAACCAAAATGATTAATTCCAACAAATACTGCTCCCAGTTAGACCAATTGAAAGTGGCACTCGAAGAAAAGCCTCCAGAATTAATCAACAGAAAATGCATAATCTTCCACCAGGATAACACAAGACGGCATGTTTCTTTGATGACCAGACAAAAACTGTTACAGCTTGGCTGGAAGTTCTGATTCATCCACCCTATTCACCAGACATTACACCTTTGGATTTACATTTATTTCAGTCTTTACAAAATCCTCTTAATGGAAAACATTTCAATTCCCTGGAAGACGTAAAAGGCACATGGAACAGTTCTTTGGTCAAAAAGATAAAAGGTTTTGGGAAGATGGAATTATGAAGTTGCCTTAAAAATGGCAGAAGGTAGTGGAACAAAACAGTGAATATGTTGTTCAATAAAGTTCTTGGTGAAAATGAAAATGTGTCTTCTTTTTACTTAAAAACCGAAGGAACATTTTGGCCAAACCAATACCATGATATTGTTCAGCTGACACATTCTATTTATTAAATATTAATTACACACATTTTAGTGGCCTAAAACTTATGCATTTATTATACTTTACCTGTCTGGGAAAAGAGTGACTTCAATAAAGAGCATGGTTCCTAGTGTTATCACCTGTGTGGTGACATCAACAACAGTGGACTTAAGGATACTATTACTCTACTTGCTCAAAATTTATCAGTTTCCCCTGGTCCTCTCTGTTAGCTTCAAGGTTAGGTCTCTGTCCAATCCTTTCTTCTTTCTTGTTTCCAGGGCCAGTGTAAATAGCTGCACAGTTTGAATGTAATGCAAATCCACGGGGTATCCCTGGCATTCGGAAGTGCACAAACCCCAAAAATATACCTAATGACCCTGGATCAGTTTTATATAGCAGAGTTTCTATTAAGGCCCTTAGCAGAACATGCTCTAATTAATACAAAGAGAAAACAAACCTATACCTACTAATAAATAGAAGATTCGTGTGATGAGTTTCTACAATGAGGCAAGCTGTGTTACAAATGTCAGGAACTCAAAAGTGAATAGTACAGACCTGGCCCCACTCTCATCGAGTTTACATTCTAGTGGGGAGAAACAGATAATAATAAAATAAACATAGAACCAAACATTGTGGAGTGCTTGTAAGTACTATGAAGGAAAATAAAGCAGGATAAAAGGATAGACAGGCATGGATACTTATTTCAGGAGAAAAGAAAAACAACTTGGGACCTTCCTGGTGATCCAGTGGTTAAGACTTGGTTCTTCCACTGCAGGGGGCACAGGTTCTATCCCTGGTCGGGGAACTAAGGTCCCACATGCTGTGTGGTGTGGCCAAAAAACAAACAAACACTTCTCTCAGGAGTGGAGATATAAGTATGAAAGCTACTCTGTAAGAGGATATATGAACAGAAATCTGAATGAAGTGAACCAGTGAGCCTGCCATGCAAGTATGTGGAGGCATAATATTTCCGGCGGGGGGTGGGGGTGAAAGGCAAGTGCAAGTTCCCTGAGATGAGAGTGTACTCTGAGTACTTAAGGAATAGCAAGGGGACCACTGTGGCTAGGGTAAAGGAGGCAATTAGTAGAATGGTAGGAAATGAAGACACAGTGAAAGCTAGAGACAAAGTCAAATAGTGACTTCTAAACAATAATAAGAACTGAGAAATTTATTCTAAATGTGATGGGAAATCCCTGAAAGGTTTTGAGCAGAGGACCTACATTATCTGATTTTCCAATTAGAAGTGTCATTCTTGCTTCTATGTAGAGAATAGACTTAGGGTATGCAAGGCAATATTTCACATTTTTAGAGGTAAAAAAAAAAAAAAGCAATGAGGCAGGTTAGGAGGCTGTAGAAGTTGCCCATGTTAGATATGATAACATCAGTTGGGTTGGTGGTGGAGGTGGTGACAGAAGTGAACATAAGAACATATGAGGAATTTCCTGGCCATCCAGTGGTTAGGATTCTACTTCCACTGCAGTGGGCACAGGTTCGATCCCTGGTCAGGGAACTAAAATCCCATAAGCTGTGCTGTGTGGCCAAAAATAGAAAAAAAAATTGATTTCTTCAGTTAAGACTTGTGCATTTTCTGAGAATTCCCTGGTGGTCCAGTAGTTAGGACTCTGCGCTGTCACTGTGGAAGGCCTGGGTTTGACCCCTTGTTGGGAACTAAAATCCCATAAGCCTCGTGGTGTGACCAAAAAAATAAAACATATGCCCAAGGTAGCTCTGATTACATTTGCTCTGACTACCATTTACTGAGGGATTAGCAGTTTAAGAGAAATAGGATGAAATGCAATTACAACGTTTTAATCCTGAACAACTAGGTAGGTGGTGGTGCCGTTTTCTTCCATAAGGAAATTTAGAACAGGGATCCCCAACCCACAGGCCTGTTAGGAATTGGGCCACACAGCAGGAGGTGAGCAGCTAGGGAGAGAGCAAAGCTTCATCTGCCGCTCCCCCTGTTGCTCCCCATCACTTGCATTACCACCTGAACCATCGCTCACATTACCTCCTGAACCACCCCCCCCAACCCCATCCATGGAAAAATTATTCCACAAAACCAGTCCTTGGTGCCAAAAAGGTTGGGGACCACTGCTTTAGAAGACAAGAAAGTTGAGGGCAGAAAATAATAGGAATCAAGAGATTATGTTTAAAGATGTTGAGTTGAGGTGCTAAAGACATCCAATTAGAGGTTATTGTGTTTTGTACTGGGTCAATTGAGCTAATCCGGAATTTTATGTTTCCCCACATCCCCTTCCCTGAATAGTTCTAGATGGATAATAAAGACATTTAGCATGAGGTGTGGAAGGCAGAAGTGAAGCAGCAGCCATATTCTTTTTATTCTCAAAAAGATAATGCAGGGGATAAGGTACTTTTGCAGTACACACATTGGTCACTTATCTGCCGATTCCTCTTGCTGGTGAGACTTAAGGAGTATAAAAAAGAAAACGAGTATTTAGCACTGGAGATACATTTTATACTGTCTGCATTATAATGGATACATGGATAGTGAGAATGAAGCCTATTATTAAATAATGTGACAGAGGATTTGAGTCATAATTAAAGAACAATGCTTGGCCAGAAAGGATAACAAATACCTTTACACAAAGCTCCCATTGGTCTTGGAGCCTGGCAGGTGCTGGCAGTGCTCTTAAGAGTCTACAGAGTAAGATCTGCTGCAGTTTTGATGGGCTTGTTAAAAATAGCCCTAGGCCAGACACATGCCATCCATCAGAATTAAGTGGATCACTCAGCACCTGCTTCCTGTATCCTGTCTTCTGTTACTCCATGTGCTTTCCCAGATACCGATGGGTCCTTGACCCTTGCTTCTAGGTGTAACAGTGATCTCTGCCTAGGGAAAAGGTAATGATCTCTGAACAATATATGCAAGCCCAGCATAGATTTATCATTTTAGGATTGAGCTTCCATTACTAATAATAGCTATCTTGCATTGAGTCCTCACTCTGTGACAAGCCCTTGCAAAACATACTTCAGATTTTATCTCATTTAATCCTGGCAACAGTGATATAAGGTAAATTCTAGTATTATTCTCCTTTTGTATTGAAATACATTTAGTTGTAAAGAAATTTACTGAATTCTTCAAGATCTCACGGGAAATGGCAGAGCCACAAGGACTCAACCAGGTGCCACCTGCCTCTAAGGACTGACCTCATTTATTATATTAAATTGCTCCCTGGGTTTAGGTAAACTTGGGGAAAGCTTATTTCTTGCAGAGACTTCTGGGAGTATCTGACTGTTTGCTTTGAGATTGAACTCTGATGTGGCCTCTAGATTCTTTGAAATCTTGAAGGAGAGAGTAGAACCTGCGATAACTCTTGTGATGTTTCAAAGGACACAGAGGAAAATAGACATATCTTTAAGAAAGACTCTTTTATTCTGGAAAAAACACTTGAATTAATCATATAGCCATGTAAATAAAAAGCAGACTCCATATCAGAAAAGTTATTCTAGACTCTTCATTGTAAGCAGTAAATATACTCTGTTTAACAATGGAAAATATGGTCACTCTGGTATATATCGCTACAGACTGACATCTGATATATTTGTAGGATGAGACTTGACTGTTCTAGAAAACAACAGTGTGTCCTGTGGAGAATTAAACTATTCTCACTGAGAACTGGTATATTACCACAATACATTTGCACACCATTATTCTGTCTAAGAAGCACTGACCCACAGCAAAGGGGAAAGCACTTTAAAGGAAGTGCAGGTTATTGGTCACTTACTTCATTCAGTAAGGCAAGGATAAAAGATGCTAATGTTACTTAGTGCTGGAGCAGTTTTTATTACAGATTTCTAGAACTTCAGCAGAGTCAAAAACAGGTCCCTCTATTTCAACAGAATTCATCCTCCTATAAGCAACCAAAAAATTTAATAAAATAAGCATATAATAGTCAATTCTGCATAATATGGAATTATGAAGGAATTGAACAGAATATGGAAGATATGTTTCCTGTACTGTTAATGCTTATACCCAACCTGAAAAAAACAGAAGCTTCTATATCAAATAGTTATTCAGTATAAGGTTTCAAGTCTGTGTATGAATAACTTCCAAAATAAGTAAAACTAATGCATTTAAAATTCTGAAGGTGTTTGATTAGAGGAAATGATGTAAAGTACAGGAATTTTCTGTAGTAACTATTCTTATAATGTCAGATCCATGGACAAAAAAAAACCTTGCCAAATCATTATAATTTCATCAAAAAATGGGGTTTCAAATTTTAACATACTTAGACTTATTTTGATGCTTGCTTAACACCTTCAGAGATGATTAATTTAGATAATTATATTGATGATATTATGGAATTACTAAAACAATTAGGAAATTATGATTCTTCTGGGTAACGTATCTCTGATTTGAACAAGTTCCAGGTACCAACAGTTTCTACTGTTTAACCAGCTGTTCTAGAAGAGACCATGGAATTTGTCTGGGGTGAGGATGACTGAGAATGATGACTTGGACTCAGTTCTAGGTTACTATTACTTTGCTTTTCTTCCAAAGCAGCAAATAAAGAGAATCACTAACGTAAATGAAGTAAGAAAGTAGGTGGGTGGATATGATGAAACACTTTGCCCCTCACACCTTACTGAGATGATTCAGTGTTTGGTGGTCTCAGCAAACCCCTGGGAATAAGATGCTGCTCAGTCAGTGTGGATCGGTGTGCTCACTGCCTTCTGTGTCTGCAGTAGTCATGTTAGCACCCAGAAGCAACTTACGCTATCTTAACAGGCAATAATTCCATTGTTCAGGAACCTACATTCCCATGCCATCTCTGCAGGGCCTAGGAGGTTCTCTCTTACACACACTTAGGCATAGCTGGGCCTACCATGCCAATAGTATGCTGCTTCTGTGATTATCAGTACATGGAAAAATTGTTTTTTCAAACAAAGGGAAAATACAAGTGCAAGGAATAAGGACAATGAGAAAGAAAAATGATACTTTTTAAAATAAAAAGACTCCTAATTATTTAGATTAAAAATAGACTTTGGGTTATTATGCCATGCTATAATACTCTGCAAATTTTATGATTTTGAAATTTTATTAAGTCTCCACAATATACTCAGGAAGTTTAGTATACAATTAAATTTTGTTATCACAAATGCAGTAGTGGCCACATTCATATCAAGAAATGATATATGAATTGCATCTGATATGGTAGCTTCTTTTACGTTCCCCTTTCCTCTTAGAATAGACTGTGGCACATTATAAAGTAGATTCCCTTTTGTTCATGACTTGTTCAGTTGCAAATTCATGTAAACTACAGGACCAGTTTGGCACCTGCTGTGATCATGAGTCTACTGCTGTTTCTCTAATCAGAAAACATTCCTATTAGATAAACCATCTGGCTTGAAAAGCATCCCTTTTGCATTCAAAACAGTTTTGTTAGAATTCAGCCAAAGTATATTTTAAAAGAAAGATGTGTCAGCAAGATCAGTCTGTTTACTAATGGAATAGTCCTCTATTAAAATATCATTTGCAGAATAAAAGCTATAGAATGAAAATATTACACAACATGAAATGTTATAGTTACATGTGAAAATGTGGGTGGTGGCAACCTTTGTCTAAGGCCATCCAGTGAAATCTGTTGAAATTTAGTTAGTCATAGTCATCCTGTGATCGGAGCCAACTAAATTTCATGTTATTCTGATTGCAATCAATCATATTCATTGAGTTGTGACATATCATGAATGTTATTTCATGACCATCAGTATTGTTAGATACTAAGGTACTACTTGGTTATCTACTGAATCATGTTTATTCCTGTGGATGTGAGTCATTTTCATTTATACTCATACTCTTCAGGCTATATATCTTTTATATCATTTAGTCCAATACCAATAATAATATAATTCTACTCTAGAAATAATTCATAGGAACCCAAAAATCTACTTTTAATATTTTGAGTGAATTTTGGGTACTACTAACAGGGAAAATAAAATATTGAAGCATGTGAAGTTTAAAGTTAATTAAAGCTTAACAGTCATAAGGAAAAAAGTGGACGGTAAAAGAAATGCTGCTCTTTGATCTTTTCAATTAATGTGTTTATCAAAATTTGATTGTATGCACACACTTAAGATGTTCTCAGTTATATTTCAAAAACCAGAGACATGCTTCCTGCCTTCAAGGAGTTTGCATCTGTTTGAAGAAGCAAGACTAATAAAATAACTGCATAGTCATGAAAGCGTGCCTGTGGATTTCTGAGATTCAATTGAAAATATCATAAAGATCAGAAAAGGGAATATCAGAATGGAAGAGGAAGAATTTATAATTGTTTTTATGGTCAAGCTGGTGTTAGAAGAATAGAAGGTCAAAAGGCAAGACACTTGGAGGAAACATGAATGGAAGAACAGAAATGTAGGATACAGGTAAAATGGTCTTTTATGTAGCACAGAATGGGATTTGGACTTGGATATGTCAAACTTAGATATTGATAGCTATCCAGAGTCTTTGAAATGTGAATCAAATAATTTAATATTTGCCCACACAAATCAATACTCTCATTTTTCACTTTTCTTTTCTCAATTGGGCTGTCAGTTCCTTGCCCACAAAGCATATATTACATTATGAAGCACATAGTAACTTATGATGCCTTGAACATTGTGACACATGATATTTTTTCAAAGAATGAATATTTGAATGTGTATGTAAAAAATTCTGGTCATGTGGTTTTGTGTGTGATTAAAGACACCTCTGTCAATTTCTGCTGAAAATCCAAAAACTTTTTATATTGACAATGCCTGAAGTGAGTATGAAGCGCCTTTATTGAATAAATGTAAAGATATGATTATTGCTAAAATGAAAGAAATTATAAAGATAAAATTGGAGGATCCCTGACAACCTCCTCAAATTGCCTTTTTCATCCATCCTCATTATCACTTCTTCTTTTTGCTGGCTTTAAATTTCCACCATTGAAATCACTCTTTTGGAAAGTACAACAGATGTGAAATCATTGTCTTCAGGAGGCTACTAAGAACACACTATATATTTTTGGAATTGTTATGTATTATCTGGATCTAGAAATAGGTGCTGGAATACTTTGCCATCACACAGGGACATTTTCACCTGTGTGAAATTTGGTAAGTAGCAACTTTGAAAGAAAAGAGGAGAGTTTTGTTCCGAAAGAAAATGATGAAGTACAGTTAAATTTCATTAGGCAGGGGGAAAATGATCAATTTCTAAGACTTGGGAAGGAACTCCGTAAATAATTATGCATAAGGAAAGACAAAGTGTGTCAAAACACGTCTACCTGAATATGGTGTGTGTGTGTGCGCGTGTGTGTATATACATACACGTTGGGATTTGTTATATAAAAGATCTGTCACCTATAAATGAGCTAGAAAAGTACAAGAAATAATAAATTTATAATAATTATTATTTTCAATAAATGATGGTTATGTTAAATCTCAAGATAAACATCTTTTATTTCCTATTAAGGAGTACCTTAAGAGTGGGTACTCAATAAAGTTACTTAGCCAAAACATCTGTTTCTGACAGACATTTAGGTTAATAAAACTGACATACGCCATTTATTGGTTATTTACATATGCCAGGTACTGTGCCAAGTGTTTATATATTTACATTTTATAACTTATTTCTCACCATACTCCTATGTTGTTTTATAAATGAGGAAACTGTCACACAGGAGCCTCTGCAATGCCAGAGAACAGGACCCATGAACTTAATCACTCTGCATCCCAAATGTATATTGACGTAAGTCTAGAAACAGGAGGAGGTAGGTGACTCCTAGTGTTGTTTTTATTGTTATGGTTGACATTTTCCAGATCTAGCAGGCTTCCAAATCAGGATACTGTTCAGCAAAGTACAATCAGTAAAGTTGTTAGAGTGAACAGCAAGTAAATGTTGCCCCTGGAAGAATGAGAAACCAGTTTGAGGCAAGACTTCTTAGAAGTGATGAGTAAACCCATAAGTGTGGACCTAGCCCACAACATCCAATTCAGATCTATTAAAGCTTCAAGGGCTTGTTGAATACTCACAAGAATATAGTATTGGATTCTTCTGATCTTGTTAAAAAGATGTGGATTAAATATGAAAGTATTCATGAATGAGCAATTGAATAATGATATGCTTTAGCCATGGTAATGTATTTATATTTCTAATCGTTGTGGATTTCCATGTAATCACAAGCAGAATATTATAGTGGTTAACATCACAACCTCTAGTATTTGTGCCTGATTTTGAATCCCAAATCTGTCTCTTTCTAGTCGTATAACCTATGATAAGCCACTTAACACCTGTGTCTCAGTTTTCTCATGAAGGGTTGGATTGGGGAAGAAATGAGTTAAGTACTTAAACACTTAGAACAGTGCCTGACACTTTGTAAGCACTAAATATTGTCAGTCACTTTTACTATGGGTTTTATGTACATACTCTTAAGTGAAGTAGATAGATACACTGGTTATTTTAAGTCACTGATTTTAACTGTGAATAGGTGAAATATCAAAGGGAGGATGGAAAAACATTTTTCTCTATCTAAACCTCCCTGGAAATTCTGTTAAGTCCTTTCTCTCCCCACCCCTATCTTGCCACATACCAACATCTTTATCATCCTTCCAGATGAGAAACGTACATTCTAATGAGAGATCTTACTTACAGGACTATCTTGCAAACAGGAATTATGTGGAGGCAGAAAAAGATTAAAAGCATTGATTTACATGCCACTCTCTCACTTTTGTCCCAGCTTACCCTTCCCCCTCCCCATGTCCTCAAGTCCATTCTCTACATCTGCACCTTTATTCCTGTCCTGCCCCTAGGTTCTTCAGGAACATTTTTTCTTAGATCCCATATATATGTGTTAGTCTAAGGTATTTGTTTTTCTCTTTTTGACTTACTTCACTCTGTATGACAGACTCTAGGTCCATCCACCTCACTACAAATAACACAATTTCATTTCTTTTTTATGGCTGAGTAATATTCCATTGTATATATGTGCCACATCTTCTTTATCCATTTAAATGTACATACATACACTACCAAATGTAAAACCGATAGCTAGCGGGAAGCAGCCGCATAGCACAGGGAGATCAGCTCGGTGCTTTGTGACCACCTAGAGGGGTGGGATAGGGATGGTGGGAGGGAGACGCAAGAGGGAGGGGATATGGGGATGTATGTATATGTATAGCTGATTCACTTTGTTATAAAGCAGAAACTAACACACCATTTTAAAGCAATTATACTCCAATAAAGATGGTAAAAAAAAAAAAAAAGCATTGATTTAAGTAGGATTGGACCACATGATTTTAACTGCCTGAATAATAGCTTTCTTCACTCAGGTTTTTGACATGCTTTATGAAACAAGCTTTGAAACTTGCTGTGGAATATAATCCTCAACAGTGAGTGTAATGTCCACTCCAAGTGCCTTCAGCATGAATCTACAAGTGAGAAGCTGCTTACATAGCAAAGTTCCCAGAAAAAAATATACCTCCTTTTGAGGAACAAGAATATTCTCTCTTCATTGGCAAGAGCTTCATATAACTGATTCTCTCCTTGGCTTTGACTTGCCTTTAACGATATGCACAAACAATGAATATGTATGTTTTAAAGTATGATAGATCAGAGACTTAAGTTAGCTAAACAGCTGGAGGGAGCATAATCTCCTGTAATAGAAGTAAGCACCCATGAGATGGCAGTTACAGTCTTACTTTGTGGCTACTTTTTTAGTTACAGGAAAAAAAATATTTTTTACATATCACAAAAGAAAACTGTGAGTATGTTTACACTCACCTATCCAATGTCATATTTTCATATTTAGTTCCTAACAGATTTTTATTGGTTTCTGTTGCTGGTTGAACCGTGTTCCCCAAAAAGGTACGTTGAAGTTCTACCCCCTGGTACTTGTGAATGTGACCTTATTTGAAAATAGAGCCTTCATAGATATAATCAAGTTAAGATATGGGCATAGTAGACTAGGGTGGCCCTTAAATCCAATGACTAGTGTTCTTATAAGCAAAGGCAGGTTTGGACACAAAGACACAGACGCACACAGACAATAGATGGTCATGTGAAGAGGGCGGCAGAAATTGGAAGGTTACAGCTACTGCCAAGGGTGGTCTGCAACCATCAGAAGTTAGAAACAGCCTTCAGATAGAGCATGACCTAGCTGACATCAGGATTTCAGACTTCCAGCCTTCAGAATGGTGAGAGAATAAGTCTCTTTATCTTTAAGCCACCAGTTTGTGGTGATTTGTTATGGCAGCCCTAGGAAACCAATACAGTTTGCATCCATGGCCTTCTTTTTAGATCCTCAAACACATGATGTATTTTCCTGTCTGGAGTCCTTTGCACAGGCTGTTCACTCTGCCTGGAATACTCTTCCCCAGATCCCTCCATGCCTGGCTTTTGCTGTTCATTAAGGACTTACACAGCCCAGAGATCTTCCCTTAGTACCTAAATTAAAGTTGCCAGTCATTTCCTCTCTACCATGTCAACCTAATTTAATTCCTAAGTAGAAATGATTGGATATTTTTCTTTTTTTTCTCTCTCTTTTTTTCTTTGTGGGTTTATTCATATGTTGTTCCTCTAAAATTCTTGAGAACAAGAATTTTATGTGTTTGTTCAGTACCTAGAATAGAATCTGGTACATGTAGGCATTCAATAAGTATCTAGTGAATGAATAAATGAAGTCATAATTTTTTTTTTACCCCTTGAAACAGACTATTATAATGTCATAGGACAAGGTCCTGAAATATATTAGTTGTTTCAGTTTTATAAACAGCTACTGTACATCTCTATGAGATGACATTTATGGCATTTTAATTTTTTTCAATTTTTATAAAGTTGGGGCTTGCAAAAAATATTTTATAAATATTCTTTTACATCTGAATAACTAGCAGATATTGCCACAGTATCAGTATCTGAAAAGTACATTTTCCACTGTGTGGTTACTCTTAATTTTTCCAAGTTATCTACTGGCAGGAAAATCAGCTTTTAGCAAATTTTCCTTCTGCCAGCCAACACATTTCTAAAGGTAGTAGTTGATATATTCTGCAGTTTTCAGTTAACTTGTCAAGAATATAAAATACAGTCTGATTTGCTCTTTCCTGATAATCTTAATGTAGTTAGGCATAATGCATGAATATGTAATAGTGTGTTTGTGAAGGAAGATGATGGGTTAGATGGAACTGAGAACTTTTCTAATTTCCTGTCCAGGTAGTGTATTTCATAAATATTTCCAACACAAGTGACCTCCTCTATTTGATAACTTCGATGAAATTCCTGCCTACAGTTTTATAGAGTATGGTATTAACAACCTCCCTAAAAGTTCTGTACTTTTTAGATTCTTTTTAGTCTTGAAACTCCCATTGCAAGTTGTTGTTGTTACCTTTGACATTTATCAGTGTTTGCTTTTGGATTGGTTTTTAAAAAATTATAAGTTCAAGATTTGCAGTAACCTAGAGACTTGCATGTTTTTTTCTCATTTTGTTTAGTTTGATTTATATGCAATAGTTGAGTATGTTTCTTTCAACTGATACCTTGAGATCATCCTCCAAAATTAGTTTTCTCCTTTAAAAAATATATATTTTTAATTTCCTGTTCAACTTGTTACTCTTTTAGTTAATCACCCACCCCATATTTGCCCAGTTGTTCAGCCCCTTAAACACAGAACATTTGTTCTCTTTTTTCTTTCTTTTCCTCACTTCCCATATTCGATTCACCAGCAAAACCTACTAGTCTTATTTTTAAATCTGTTTTCCCTCCTCTCCAAAGAGATCACTGGGACAACTGAATAAACTGCTGATGGACTCCCTTCTTCTCTCTTAAGTTCTCTTTGTGATTCATTTCCTCACACTGAGTGAATAGAAAAAAAAAGTAAATCCATTCTTGCTACTATCATGCTTCGTACTCTGAAGTAAGTGTTACCGTGCTTAGTTCAGATTCCTTACTAGGACCCGCAGAGACCACAGGAACTGATCTCACCAACTTCTCCAACATTGGTTTGCTTTCTGTTTTCTCACATGCCAAGATCATATTTAACTCAGGGCCTTTCTATTCCCCCTGCTTCGTCCAGATCTGGCTGACTGCCTTCTTAGCATTAGGCTTCAGCTCAAATAACACCTCTTGAGAAATACCAGTCGTTAACTTCCCATCTAAATTATTCTCCTGCACTGTCATTCTCTGTAACAGAGCTCTTTATCCTTATTCATTTCTAACAAACCAAGTTTGTTTACCTCCTTGCATAACCACATATTTCAGAGGATGTGGGCTTCAGCCCCATTAGTCTAAATCTGATGGGTTTAAATCTTTTTTTCTTTTATTTACAATTTTATATTAACTTCAGGAGTACAACTTAATGATTCAAAGCTTTTATAGGTTATATGCCATTTAAAGTTATTATAAAATATTGGCTATATTATCTGTGCTGTATGTACTGTACAATATATCCTTGTAGCTTATTTACTTTATACATAGTAATTTGTACCTCTTAATTCCCTACCTCTATCTTGCCCCTCCCTCCTTTCCTCTCCCCACTGGTAATCACTAGTTCTGTAAGTCTATTTCTGTTTGTTATAGTCATTCATTTGTTTTATTTTTTGGATTCCACACGTGAATGATAACATAGAGTATTTGTCTTTCTCTGTCTGACTTATTTCACTAAGCCTAATACCCTTCATGTATGATGAGTTTAAATCTTTATAAGTCTAACCTAGTAGTTTTCAAACAATGGCAAGGTCCCACACACAGAGATTTTGATATCTTTGGTCTGAGGTTAAAAACCATTTTTTGAATTGGTTATGGTATTTGAGTATGCTTTGAGTGATTTAGTATAGGCATGGGCATGGGTTGCAATTTGGTAAATGAAATGTGAAAGAAAGATTACTTATGGGATTCTTAAAAATATTCTCTGTCTTACAAGAGGGATCAAAGAATAACTTCTCAACAACCAGCTGGGCATTGTTGTGTAAGAACATGAAGCAGCTGTCTTATGCCCCAGAAGGTGAAAGCCTGAGTATAAAAGCCAACATCAGGATGGCTGAGAAGAAAGAGAAAACCAGAATTTAAATGACATTGTTGAGTCAGGTAACACTCATACAACAGTAACTCTAGTCAGGTTTGTTTGTTTTTTTAAATTAATGTGAGATAATAAATCTCACTCTTACTTAAGCTATTTAAAGTTGGGTCTCATGTTAATTTGTAGACCAAAGTAGCTTAACTGATATCTTTTCTAGCTCATTACCCTAACCAGTTGTCTTAATGCAGGCAATAAACTCTGAAATTGTCTTGCTTGTTTATGCATTTCCTGTTTTTGGTCTTTCCCTGCATTTTAAGAAAAAGAATGTTGTCTTTTTTATATTCATTTTTGACCCAATGCCTAGAATGTTGTTTGGCACATAGTAGATACTGAATGAATGTGTAAAAATATATGACTAATATATTCAATCTACTACATTTATCTCTTCAATATCTAAAGATAGACTTCTCTATGCTTATTCATTATTACAGTGTTAATTAGCTCTTTGCAGGAATACTTTAATAGTCTTTATTAAAATATCCCTTTCTACAGTTTACTCTACCAATTCATCTTCCACACTGCTGCTAGAGCAGAAAAGATCTTAACTGCTTAAAATCTGTCTACAGTGCCTTATTACCTACCAAGGTAATGTCAAACTCCATTACCTGATAGACATCAGGCCTTTACCTGCTTATTCAGCTTGTCTGATTCGGGTCTGTACTACAGTCATACTTAAGATTTCAAATCTTTTCCAACAAATCACGTGTAGTAGGCAGAATTCTGAGATGGATCACAAAATTACTACCTTCTCTTATGTACACTTTGTATAATAACTCCCTTTGACTGTGGATGGACCACAAGGAATTGAATTCAGCCAACAACCTGAATGAGCTTGGAAGCAGACCCCAAACTCCAGAGAAGAACCCTAGCCAGGATGGCATTTTCATTGCAGCTTTGTGAAACACTCAGATGAGATAAACCCAGATTCCAACCTACACAATATGAGATAATATATGGGTGATTTTTGAGCTGCTAAGTTTCTGGGTAATTTGTCTTTCAGTAATAGAACACATACATCATGCTTCCTCAATTCTCCTTGCTTTTCACTCATTGTTCCCTCTAATTTCAGTTCATGTCTGCTTAGTAGGTACTTACCCATCCTTCAAGACCCACCTCATGCATTACTTCCTTTAGGAATACTTCCTCTGTGAGACACCTTTCTATCAACCTTAGCTTGCTTGTTTCAACATGCTTCATTCTCCTCAATGTTTTTTATTGTTCTAACATTTGCCCTTTCATATGTCTATTATATTAGAATGGTAGTATACTCATTTTGAACTGAAGCTATGACCCCTGTCATGGCAAGACCAATGTCATAATTGAACTAAGTTATCAGGAGTCTCCTGATAAAGACATATCCCAAATATACAGAAAATATTTGATTAACTCAACAGTAATGCCTCACGTTTTTGTCAGGATGTGACGTCAGTGTTACTCTTACACAGATATCTCCCCACATTAACCCTCAATGGACTAATGAGTAAGTCACAGTTGACAATGGACATAGAAGCTTACAACAAATAAAATTTTAAGAATTGACTTGTGGTTTACAGTGGCATAATAATGACACCTCTATTGCTTTTGCCTCTTCTCTTCTCTGAAATCATTACAAAACAATGAGAATTATAAGAAAGAGATGAGAAACATAGCTTCATCTTTGGTAAAGCTGGAAACTATCTGTAACTCTACTAAATACATGAAGAATGCCTGCTAAATCCAGTGACAGTAATAATATGATGCAAGAAAATGCTGAGAAAAGAAATCTACAGCTGCACCATTGGATAATGCAGACATAGATAACTCTCCGATAGAGCTGATCACCCTGAGGGATAAAATACCACTAACAATTGCATATCAGAATAGTGGGTTAGGTCTTAGGGGTTACTCTAGACCTTATTTATCATGACAGAGAAGTAAGGAGATGAAGATGAAGAAGAAAACACACAAGCATTCTGAATGTATGAAAGTAATCTGCCAGGGAATCCAGATTAAGGAAAGCCTTTGAATTGTAAACAGCCCTGCAACTGCTGATTTCTTTCAGCTGGGAGAAGTAAAGGCTAAATAATCCATCTCTGTCTCTATTTCTATGTGTGCAGTTGTGTTTGTGTAAATCATATAGGCATGCCCATACACACACACAAACTTGAAACTTTGTGTTATAGGAATTTTCTCCATGAACCAGGGAAGTATCCAGGTAGCTCCTGCTGAGAGATGGTAGTAAAGTCAGAATTTACCTCACAGAAAGATAATTAATACTTTAAACTCTTCAACTCAGTATCTGCAAATATCCTGCAAGTTAAAAATAAGGAACAGAATAAATGAAATGGAAAATAAGGAAGACATAGTAGAAAAATACAACCCTATACAAGATACAAGATTTTGGCCAAACTATATGGAAAATTCCAATTTAAAGTAAGAGCTAAAAGCAGATATAAGAGAACAAGGAAGACATTGGACACATAAATACATACAAGAACCTCCAGAGCTCAAGAGACAAGAAGAAAAGAAAAGAAAGACTTCAGAAAATGAGGCCACACAGAAAACATGAAAGGGAAATAGACTCTACTTGAAGGCAAGTGGAAAGTCAGATTGGCAAAATAGACTAAAGTGGAATTAAAGTAAAGAGACAACAAATAGAATTAAAGAAATTAGGGAGAACTGACTGTTAAAGAAGATACCCAAGGCAGATCCAAAATAGATATAATTGGTATCCTTAAATAAAAGAACCAGAAGGAGACAAAAACTTCAAGTTATAATTCAAAGATTTTCTAGGACTGTAAAATATTTTAATGTGTAGATTAATATGAAAACTTTAATGTATAGATTGAATGATCTTACTCTGTCTAAGGTAAAACAGAGAGTTCAAAGTTAAAGACTAATCCTTCAGGCTTTGAGGAAAAAGGATAAAATGCCTATAGTGGGTGGAGAACAGAAGACCTCACATATCGCCAGCAATTTTTAATTTCTCAAGCAAAGAGGAACCTGAGTATTTTATACTCAGTCAATATTTCATTTATGATACACAAATACACAAGAACAAAGGGCATATATTCCTCATGAGCTCTGAAAAAGAAATTTATAGAGGATCAATTGACTAATATAAACATAGACATTAGGGCAAAAGATTGGCAATGATCCTTGTGTTTATTTAATTGCAGGACTAAAGTTAATCGAAGAGTGTAAATTGTAGTTACAAATAGACTATAAATCACAAACCACGTCAAGACAGAAAAAATCATCACTATTATCAAAAGTCAATAGTATAGGGCTTCCCTGGTGGCACAGTGGTTGAGAGTCCACCTGCTGATACCCGTGTCCCGGTCCGGGAAGATCCCACATGCCACGGAGCGGCTAGGTCCGTGAGCCATGGCCGCTGAGCCTGCGCGTCCGGAGCCTGTGCTCCGCAACGGAAGAGGCCACAACAGTGAGAGGCCTGTGTACCGCAAAAAAAAAGAAAAAGTCAAGAGTATAAATGTAAGAGAAGCACAACATTTTATACCTATAATGATTTCCTCTTTTTTTATATCTGAAAGTCAAAAGATGCTTTTTGAACCTGACAAATCAATCAATGAACGTATATATTAAAGTAATTTTTAAAAAGTGAATTAATGTAAAGAACTAAGAAAACTAGATCTGGATGACAAGGTAAAATAAAATTAGATACTATATTTTGAAATATGTTTAAATATATGTGATAGAGAAAGTGGAAAAAGATGGACAAAATTAGCAGTGAATAGAGCAACAACAACACAAAAAGCAGGACATATGGTGTTAACATGAGGTAATGTTGATTTAAGGTAAATGCATGATAATAATAAAAGGTTCAATTCATAAAAATTTTACAGTCACATACAATAATGTACAAGTAAATAAAACAACAAAATTCATGAAATAAAACCTAGAAGGAAAATTTCAGTGATATTTCAGGTGTATGATATTTTAATTAATTTATCTCTTTTTCCAATGGCATTTCAAGTAGATCAAAAATAAATAAAACTATATAAGTCCCAAATTATATAATACAAAATACATCTAGTTGATTTATATCTTAGCAATTTACTTCATGTCTTTATAGAGGATAATTTTCCTAGGAAATTGAGGCTCCATTATCCAAAGTTTTCAGTAAATATTCAGAAATGTGTATGGGATATTATCAGTTACTTGTACATGATAAGCAGGGATATTCGAATCATAGTATCCAGAAGAGTTTGAAGAAATCAGGAAGATATGAAGCCCTACGTGAGAACTTAGGAGGCAGTTGTTCTGAAGGACCTGACTGTATCCTCACCTTAAACAAGCAGTATTTCTAACAGCCTCTCCTCCAACAGCAGGTGCTAGACATGAGCAGATAAGTTGCTTCTTTGATGGGATCTTTTAGTCAATCCCATCATCTTCATCTTTTTGAAAACTGTGCAATTATGTATTTTTTAGTGTAATTCCAACTAATTAAAAGGATAACATAAAACAAGCAGAGTTTATATCAGCAGTTGAAAGAAATCAATAAACATAATTTACTATAGTTATAGAGAAAAACTTCTATTTATTGGTACAAAAATTATTTTGATCAAAGGCAACATCCATACTGAGTAAGATTGCTAAAGTATATATTTTCTTAATATGTTATGTAGATAAAGGCAATTCCTCTCTATATGTGTATATTTTGTGTGTGTGTATATATATGTTTATGTATGTAACATGTAAACATATCTATATGTGCACGTATAGTATATATACTATGCACATATATATGTATTTTGTGGGAAAAATAAAAGAATTTGTATTAAAGTTGAGAACAAATAAGGAAATTGCTACCATCACTAATATTTAACAGTTTTTGTGAGTGTACTAGTTAATGGAACTTACATAAGAAAGAAATAAGGTGTAAAAATTGGAAAGAAGTAGGCAAAGTTAAAATTATTTACAGTGATATAATAGAAAATCTATGAAATTCAAAAGAAACCACTAAAACTGCCAAAAGCAATAAGAGATTTCAATAAGGTGGTTGGTACAAAGTCAATATATCAAAATAACAACATATGTGTATATATATTATATGCATGCTTATCTATCTATCTATCATCTATCTGCATGTTTGTTAGAAAGGATAATGGAAGAAAACATTTCATTTACAATAGCTGCACAAACATAAAATACCTGTGAATAACCTACATAAGAAATATAGTGACTCTTTATGAAAATGTTACTAAGGGACCCAAAGTGAAACTTGAATTATTAGAAAGGAATGCCTTCTTGTTGGATAAAGAGACTTAGTACTAGAAGAATTTCAACTAATCCTAAATCAGTGTGCAAGTTGTGATGTCTGCAGTCTACTAGTGTTAGACAGCTGATTCTAATATTCATGTGGTTAAATCAATGCTTAAGACTGACTAGGTAATTTTTGAAAGGTAAGAGTAATAAGGTGGATTTGAATACCTGAAAATATTCAAGCATATTATGAAATATTACAAATCTTAATAATTAAAATAGTATAGTACTGATGCATAAATAGAACGATGAACAGTAAATAAGAGTCCAGATATAATGCAAATATATGTGAGAATTTAGTACATGATAAAAGTGACATTTTATATTATTGGAGAAAATGTACATTAATTAGCAATGGTTTAGGGCAATTGATTAGGCACATTAAAAAAAGGTTTATACTGCAACCTCATTTCTTATTATCAATTCCAGTTGGAACAAATAATTAAATTAGGAAGATGAATGAAGGGGAGCAGCAGAAGAGAAAGAGGAAACTATAAAATTATTAGAAAAAAATGATTTTTTAAATATTTAAAAAATAATTTTAATATGGGAAAGACCTCTAAAAATATTAAACAAAAATTGTAAGAACTGAGACCACCTGTGTCAACATAATTTAACTGTTTTCTGCATAAATTTCTTGCCCAGGAAGATAAACCTAAAAATCAATAAATAACTTTACTGTTTGCTTTAGGAAATTCTTACAAATCAATTCATCTGGGCAGTTTGCTCACCTGGATGAACAGCTTACTTATCAGTACAATAAGTTGTTCACCAAGAATTGTTTCAACAGCCTTGCTTCTCTATGTCCACCAATCCTATACCATTACGTCATGAACTTTGCCCAGTTCCAACCAATTGTTCACCTTGAAAGATGCACCTTAAACCATTTGTGTGTGACTCATAAAATCTCTGAATACCATTTCCTAACATCCTCCTCTTGAGACACTACTAAGGTTCTCTCAGGTAATGTTTTCTCTTACTATATAGTAAGTTTGTTAAATTCAGCTTTGTTGATGAAGAAATTTTTCTGTTAGTCCATTGCGGACAGTTGATGACCCAAATCAATTTAAAAACTTAATATGGAAAACAATATACAAAATCAGAAGAAAAAATATAAAATAGGAAAAAAGTTTTGAATACTCATCATAGACAAAATGCTATTTACCTAAATATTTTAAAGCCCTAATAAATTAATAAGAAAAAAAAATTAGAAGTTACATACATGAAAGAAGTTCACATCAAATTATATAAAAATGGCTTTAAAATACCTGAAAATAAGCTCAATATAAATTATATTACCACAAATGCATATTAAAACTATAAAGAAGGCTTCCCTGGTGGTACAGTGGTTGAGAATCTGCCTGCTAATGCAGGGGACACGGGTTCGAGCCCTGGTCTGGGAGGATCCCACATGCTACAGAGCAAGTAGGCCCATGAGCCACAACTACTGAGCCTGCGTGTCTGGAGCCTGTGCTCCACAACAAGAGAGGCCGCAATAGTGAGAGGCCTGCACACCGCGATGAAGAGTGGCCCCCGCTCGCCACAACTAGAAAAAGCCCTCGCACAGAAACGAAGACCCAACACAGCAAAAATAAATAAATTAATTAATAAACTCCTACCCCTAACATCTTCTAAAAAACAAAACAAAACAAAAAAAAAAAACTATAAAGAAATACTATTTTTCACCTTTCAGATTGTCAAAGGTCAAAAAGTAGTATAGATGTGGGGAAACATTTTTGCAGAGTTTATTTGGGTATAGCTTCCTATGGTGTACAACACGGCAATATTTATTATAATTCTAAATGTACGTGGGCTCTGACCAAGGAGTTCTATTTCCAGGAATTTATCCTCCAGATAGATTCCCACAACTGGAAAAATATATTGTATGAGGATATTAATTTTAGCTATTTCTGGAAATAGCAAAGAATTAAAACATTTTAAAATCCATTATTATCGTACAATAGAAAATGACCTTTTGAAGGCAGCTATCATAAACAATTAGGTATGTGCTAATGTCCAAGTTATGTTAAATTAAAAAAAAAATATTGCATAGGGGTATGATTTTTATGTTGTGATTTTAGCGGGAAAACATATAGATATACCATTCAAAATATCATGTGAAAACCATTGCCACCAAAGTTAACTAAATGGTTTAAGGGAAGAATTACTTTGCACTGCAAACTCTTTTGAATTTTGTCTAGAAATGTGCTCTTATTAGCTACTAATTCTCCCTTCACCCCAATGAAATTGAAAAAGGGAGCTTGTTTGATTAAAATCTCTGTAGGACATTGGAATATTGGGTAGTACTCCTTTAGAATCAATGTAATAAACTCAATAGGGAATAAGAGTTGTTTTTTTTTTTCACTTCTGTTTGGTGGACAGTGGGCACAGGGGGATTGAGTTTGGAGACAAGGGGGTTTCCTTCTGTCCAGCACATTTGCAGCAGGGTGGCAGTACTCCGTGGCAACAGCAATGGTGTCCAAATGTAGGCTGATGGACTGCTGGAAGCATGCAGGCGGCAAAAATCTTATTGGTGGATACAACAAAAGACAAGTCCCCTCAGGAACACAATAAGAAGTGAATTCACCTTGATGCTGTCAAGACTGCTTATGAGCATATGTGAAACCCCTCTGCAACCCTACTCCCTGTGTAACCCCTGAAACTAGGGAAGACTTGGCAGGAAACTGGAGGTTTTGCAAAAGCAAGTTAGGATGTAGTAGTCTTGCTTGTGCTACTCTAGTTACTGTAGCCAGGGGATAGAGGATTATGGAAGGGTATATAAAGTAACAAATTATAATTCTATTCTACTAGTTTTTAATTACAATAAAAGATGTATATCAGAATTACCTAAGAGCTCATGCTTGGGGCCAAGTCCTCATATGTTAATGAAGTTTAATACAAATAATTTAGATGGCCCCTCCAAGCAAAAGAAGCACCAGGTAAATGTAAGGATATTCTTGCTTCTAGACCAAATGCACAGGAGTGAGTACTGAACAATTGTTTCTACCTAACTCTCCATCTCTGAGCAAGGAATGGCTAGCAGTGGGAATAATAGGAAACAGGTGGCATTTGAATATTTCATCACTTCCCCCATTCCTGGCTGCTTATTTAGCTTCATTTTACTTTCATCTTCACTGTTCTCTCCATCACAATACTCCTTGCTTCGGTCATACTATTCTTCTGAGTCCTTGTTCAAAGTCATTTCGCCCTCATGAGCTGCAGGAAGAGTGGCTGGCAGGAGCCACCGGAGCCCTTCTTCCCAGTCACGCTGCTCACTTGAGGACCTAGCCAAGCAGCTGGAGGTTTCTTTTCAAAGCAGCCCATCACCGCAGGAAGCAGCACATGTCTCCACAGCCTTCACCATGCCTTCAAACTTCAAATCTGCATAATATCAAGGATCAAAACAACCAGTACCCTAGGAGGATTATTACTAGTTTGGCAAATCAAACAATAAGCAATGTGAAATTAATTCCCTCTCATGTAAACCTTATATTAAGGTTGAAGCATAACATAAAGAATTGGATAGAGTGAGGATTTCAGCTTAGAGTTAATTTGGGGTGTTTTTGAATTCCCTTAGCCTTTATTGTCTTTACTACTCTTGGAATTAAAGACAGGAAAATGCTTTTAAGTTTTTGTTGTTTTGTATTTTTTCTATATATTTGTGACTGCATTTTAAGTACCAGTTTTCTGAGAAAACCTAAAAACCTTTTAAACTAACAAGATTAAATATTTCTATCCAAGCATATCATATTGAAAAATATGCTTTTCCAGGAAGTAGAAGGAGGACAATGATGCTTCTTATTGGTAAAGTCTATCCTAAGCAATGTTTTATTAAGTGGTCTCCATTCATTTACATTAACTGTGGTTCCATGTCCTAATTACATTTCCCCTGTACTGGGTTGAATAGCTAATTCATGCCCATATGGAACTTCAGAATTTGACTTTATTTGGAAATAAGAAGATCATGTGAAGACATACTGGGAAGAAAGCCATGTGAGGGTGGAGGTAGACATTAGAGAAATACATCTATAAGACAAGGAACACCAAGGAATGCAAGCAACCACCAGATTCAAGGAGAGAGCTATGAAACAGTTTTCTGTCCCATAGTCTCCAGAAGAAACCAACTCTGGCAACCCTTGAATTCAGACTTCTAGTATCCAGAACTGTGAGAGAATAAATTTGTTGCTTTAAGCCACCCAATTTGTCATATATTATTACAACAACCCTAGGAAACATACAGATTTTGGTACTAGGAAGTGAGGTGCTGCTATAACAAATACTTAAAACTTTGGAAGTGGCTTTAGAATTAAGTAAAGGGTAGAGGAACGTCATAGAAAAAGGTTATATTACCTTAAAGAGAAGACTGTAGAAATTTGGATGTTAAAGGTGATTCTGGTACTCGGCCATAAAAAGAAGTGAAATTTTGCCATTTTCAGAAACATGGATGGACCTAGAGACTCATACAGAGTGAAGTCAGAAAGAGAAAAACAAATATTTTATATTAATGCATATATGTGCAATCTAGAAAAATGGTATAGATGATCTTATTTGCAAAGCAGAAATAGAGACACAGACATAGAGAACAAATATATGGATACCAAGGTGGGCGGGGGGATGGTGGTGGAATGAATTGGGAGATTGGGATTGACATATACACACTACTATGTATAAAATAGATAACTAATGAGAACCTACTGTATAGCACAGGGAACTCTATTCAGCGTTCTGTGGTGACCTAAACGGGAAAGAAATCATAAAGAGAGGGGATATATGTATACGTATGGCTGATTCACTTTGCTGTACTGCAGAAACTGACACAGCAGTGTAAAGCAACTATACTCCAATAAAAATTTTTTTTAAAAATGTGATTCTGGTGAAGGCTCAGACACAAGTTGAAGAGGATGCTAGAGAAAGCTTCTACAATCTTAGAGAATACATGAACAGAATGTTCATCACAAATAGAATGTTGGTAGAAATATGAATGTTATAGATGTTTCTAGTGAGTTCATAGAAAAAAAAAAAAAAGAGAATCCTATTGACCCTGGAGGAAAGGTGACTCTTGATTCTTGTTATAACATGGCAGAAAACTTAGTTGAATTGTGTTCTAGTGTTGGATAGAAAGTAGAACTTATAAGCAATGACCTTGTATACTTGGCTGACAAGATTTCTAAGCAAAATATGGAAAGCATGACCTGATTTCTTCTTGCTATTTATTGCTATATTAATTTATTCTTGCTGTAAAATGCAAGAGGAGAGAGGTAAATTGAGGAACAAACTATGAAGCAAAAAGGCACCAGAAAGTGATGATTTGGAAAATTCTCAGAATATCCATATTGCAAAAGATGCTAATGCTTTCACTGGAGAATTCCAAGACTGTAGCTGAACAACCGTTGCATGAAGAGATTAGGTGTGTGACCAAAGGATCCCATGAACAAGTTCAGCAAAAGCCTGGAATAGAGACAGGAATATCCAGAAAGAACTTGTGGAAAATTATCCTGTCTAATAATGTGGATCCCCTTTACATACACGGAAGGCAGACAAGATTTTTGAGAAATTCTTACCAACAGAAACACTGACAGCCTATACAAAAAGGGAAAGAGATAGAATGAAATAAAGGAAAAATGACTCTGAGGGTGGGTCAAAGCCTGTGGCCAGTGGGGGGCCTTTTCAGGCCCAGAGGGCAAAGCATCCAGCCTCAGAGGCTTGTTTTCTGGCCTTAAAACCTAATGTAACTTACCCTGCTGAGATGTGAACTTGCTTTAAACCAGTGACTTCTTTATTCCCTCTACGTCCTGCCTTTCAGAATGAGAATGTCTATTGTATGCTTGTTCCACCATTGTATTTTGGAAGCAAACAACTTGTTTTCTAGTTTGATACACTCCACAGGTAGACAGGAATTTTGCCCCAGGATGGATCATCATACCTAGAATCAACTATTCTTCATTTACATGATTTAAATGACGGACTTGGAAATTTTTGAGATGATAGAGTTAATGCAGGAATGATTTAAAATTTTCAGGGTTGCTTGGATGGGATAAATGTCTTGCAGGTGGGATAGATGTAAATTTGGGGGGGTGGGCAGACAGAGGGCAGACTGTATGTGGCTGAATAGTGCCATCCACCCAAATCCATGTCCACCCGGAACCTCAGAATATGACCTTATTTGAAAATAGGGTCTTTGCAGATGTAATTATCAATAGTTAACATAAAATGAGGTCATATAAGATTAGAGTGGGTCCTAAACCCAATAACTGGAGTAATAAGAAGGCCATGTGAAGATAAACAGAGAAGAAGGCCCTGTGAAGATTGAGACAGAAGTGGGAGTGGTGTGTTTAGAAACCAAGAAACACCAAGGATTGCTGGTAACCACCAGAAGCTAGGAGAGAAGCATGAGAAAGTTTCTCCATCAGAGCTTCCAGAAGGTACCGACCTTACCCACACCTTGATTCAGACTTCTAGCATCCAGAACTAGGAGAGAATAAATTTCTGTTGTCTTAAGACATCCAGTGTGATGTTACATTGTTATGGCAGCCCTAGGAAACTCTTATACCTGCTCAATGAAAATATGCAATATAAGCACATTTTATATTCAGTTTAACTTTATTGGAATGCCAAAATTTTTGCCTTTGCTGACTAACATGTATTGAACATTTCTGAATTTCCAGGCACTGTGCATTAATAATTTTCACAACTACTGTGGAATAGACATCATTATTATTCCTAGTTTACAGATTAGGAGATTCTAATCTGTATGGTGGGGGGCGGGTGTCTTACAGTATTAAATAGGAGAGTCACTGTTTAAATTCATTCCTATTTAACTTCAGTGTTTGTAGTCTACCTATTAATTTGTAATGAGAGAAAAATGAATTATTCTAACATATAACAAGATTTTAAATCACACTGAGCAAAGAAAAGAGCATTCACCCTTTATCAGTGTGCAATCTGTGTGCATTTAATTTTCTTCTCCAACTCTGCAAGATGTTGCCCGATGTGTCATCAGTCAGGATGAGCTTACAAATTCATTTAGAAGTACAAGCACATTCAAGAGTGCTATGTAGTCAATTCCTTTTTCAGTGAGAGTTCTCTCTGACACCACAAAGCTTTTATGTTTAAGTGAGCCTAAAGACAAGACCATTACTTCAGGTATTGACCAAAACTTGCCCACAGATGAGCAATAGGGAGGTTCTCCTAAAGCTGTTATCACAAAGTGAAGGTGGTTGAACAAATGCATTACTCTCTCTTTAAGTGGAGTTTGCCCTTTACTCTATATTAGTTCATGTCTGTGAACATAAATGATAGACTGATTTATAGCAAAGTAATTCTTTGAGCATCTAAAAAAGAGAATCTATTATAATGATGGGCCCAACAATAGTGCTGTGGCTGTTCATTCAAAGTATAATGAGAGTGTTTGAGTTGAAAAGAGAGAGTGTGTGGCTCTTCTCAAGCTTAAGCTGCTTCCAACACTGGGATTCAGACTTGCTGGATATGTAGGTGGATTCATGTGGCAGAGGACTGCAGAGACTTTTGAGGGGGAATTTATTTTAAGGAATGAAGGGAACATGAAAACAGACCTCCTCTATTAACAAAATTTTAACTCACAGAAGGGAGCTGTATTAGTTTGCTAAGTTTGCCATAACAAAATGACATGGTCTGAATGGCTTACACAACAGAAATTTATTTTCTTTCAGTTCTGGAGGCTGGAAATTTGAGATCAAGGTACCTGCAAAGTTGATGCCTTCTAAGGCCTCCCTCCTTGGCTTGTAGATGACCATCTCCTTGTGTCTTCATGTGATCTTCCCTCGGTACATGTCTGTCTTCAAATTTTCTTTCCTTATAAGGACTTCCATCATGTTGGAATAGGGTTCACCTTAGTGACCTCATTTTAACTAAAATACCTCTTTAAAGGCCCCATCTCCAAATACAGTCACAGCTGAGGTACTGGGGGGTTAGAACTTCAACATACAAATTCTGGGAAGATACATTTCAGCTCAAAATAAGAAGGCTGATTCTAAGTACAGTGTTATACTTGTCAAAAAATTAGTTCCTGACCTAGATGCCCATATTGTGTCAAATTCCTCTGGAGGGTTTAAGAGATGTAAACTGAGACACTATAATAACCCTGTGATAAAACAGAGCAAAAGTGAGAAAAGCATTCTTCACTTCTGCATTGAACATATGTCCATGGAGAAACCACTGGGTTCAGTGTTAAAGGTGCTGAAGAAATAAAAAATTTCTACCTACACTAGCAAGAACTTAGCTCCCAACTGTTCCTCCCCATACCTATTTCTAAACCCAGTTGATCATAGATTCAGCCCTGTTATCCCTGCATCTTGTCCCATGATTAACACAACCTCAATTTCTTCATAGCTTTCAAGAATTTGAACAGTGAAAATTCTCTGAGAAAACGACTTTGCCTTGCCATCCTCCACATTTCTTATAAAGTTTTTATGCTTCTTGCTCTTTTTAAAGCAGTCATGAGCTTTTCCCATGTTTCCATATTTTAATGAAAGGCTCGAACTAATAGCTTTTTTTCTTCTTCTTCTTCTGCAAGAGCCACATTGGCTCTCAGGTATCCATCACAACAGGGATGGAAGTTCCTGGTAAAGGAAAAGCCAGCAGTAATGCCCAGCAAAAGTGACAGTGCTGGTGGCAGCAATAAACTGATGCCTATGCCTGAGAGAGATGGTTCAGCCATGGGGAACAGAGAACCTCCAGTTTTCACACAAAGTGGTCTTGGCAGCAGACATCCCTGTGGGAAGCTGAATCTGGAGATGGAAAAGCAGAATCCATGTGGTTACATGACCTATCCATAGATATATATAAAGTAGCCTTTTGGAGTATACGTATGTTGTAGGATACTTTAACAGTGGCTAAAATTTCAGTGATGGTAAGATGAGGGGACACTGAGATAAATGCACCATTTTACTGATGTGACCCAGAACAACTTTGTATCATTCCTGTGAATGATGCTTCCTAGAGTTGTGTTCCTGGGGGACCATTCTACAGAATTCTACATTCTACCATATTCTATATCCATACCAAATTCTACAGAAATGGTTCTGCCTGGAACAGTGCAACCACACATGTTCATGAAATACAACCCAATTTTAAGTCTTAGTTTGAGTTTCCCTTAAGAAACACCTTAGAGGTACATATTAATTTTTGCAGTTTATAGTGCATTTTCACATGTATTGAATATAATTATATTTCTATCTTTTTATCTTCACAATCCCTATTAGGTAAACATTATATTGTTCATATCTAATGGAGAAGGAGATTGAGGAATTATTTTGCTCTTTCTACTATAACATGTTGCAATAGCATAATTCCTAGCACATACTAAGTTCCCAATAAATATCTGATAACTGTAGAATTATTCATTCATAATATAAACCTATGAAAAATAGGTTAAAATAAAGATCTAATTATGATGAAATAGATGTTTTATATCTTCATAGATATAACTTTATTTGTGGTCAGCCACACCAGTAAGAAAAATAGAGTTACCTCTATAAATAGAGAGTGTTTTTCAATTTCAAGACAATAAGAATGAACCCCATGGTCCCCAAATTGTTTGATAACCAAGTAAAGATAAGGCTTAATTGAGTACCACACTCAATCTCAAATAAATGATATTGAATTTTTTTCTTCTAGTACACTGATAAGGGGGGGCAGAATTAGAAAATAATTTCTCCATTCTAAGATGAAAATCCATTTATTTATTCAACAAATATGTATTGAGTACTGTTCTTGGTGCTGATGAATTAGCAGTGGAAAAAAAAAATCCGGCACTTAGAAAGACTAGATTCTGTTTTTAATTACTTCCTCAGGTTTTGCATTGCAGTGATTTAACATTGGAATTCATCATCTAGGTACTTCTATGATTTTATAGTCAAAGATAGTATATGAGTCATGACCTGTCCTCTTGCAAAAAAGAAAATTGCAAGTCAAACTGGCTTAAAAAGAAGAATTTATTGGGCAAACATTGTTGAATACAGGAACTCATGTTGAATCAAGAGGTCCTTGTCTTTACCAGTATTTATTCTATTTTCTTCACTTTGGCCTTGTTTACTGGTAGGCTGTCTATATGAGGGCTTTCAGACTACCAGGTTTACATTCTACCAGTTTATTAATCCTAGAGGAAAGAAAATCTCTTTTCTATTCTTCTAACAAAAGTCCCAGGTATTACTTGTTACTGGTGATAATTGGTTTGTATGTCCATTCATGAATAAATCACTGACATCCAGGCAATGACCATATCTCTTTAGCTACTGTAGTGATTTGTCTCATCTGAACAATACAAACTCTTAATAGCTTAAGGAAAATGGTGTTTTCTCATCAAATAAGTGGGATTTAACATTGGACATAAAAAAAACAACAGAACTATGTTCCAACTCTTGATGCATACTGAAATTAAGTGGCTTTTCACAGTGAAGTTAAGCAACTTTGGAACCAAAGCCAAATTGGGTCTTAGATTCCTGCATCTTAGGCCAGAATTTTTCAGTTGTACTTCACTGTCAGTTTTTATTATGGAGAGTAAACAAGATCATGAGCTTAACTGTTCTTTAAAAAAGTAATAATGTGATGAATAAATGGCTATTATGCATGATCCCTAGGCAATAATCTTGAAAGTAACAGTGTCCTGATTTAATTTGTACATTTAAAATTTACTCAATCTGAGTGAATATATTATTAAACTCATTTGGAAATATGCTATAATAAGTGGATTTTTTTATTAAATGGGCCTTGATAATGACCAGTTAGAGTTGATAATAATATTTTGTGTTGAGACAATGAGACTGAGAAGCATTTGGGCCATGTTTCCTTTCCAGTAGGACTCCAGAGCTTGCCCATATGTCTCTTCCTAGTGGCTCTACTTGGTCCACTCACTCAGCTCTTTCCAGGCTATGAGTACTATCAGACTTCACCAGGATCAACTAGCTGGCTTGATAGCTCTTTCCCCATTCCTATGAATTCTCTCCTAGGTGAAATTCTTTCTTTTTTGCTCCCCAAATGAATCATATCTCCTACTGTTACCAAGTCCAAGCTCATACTGCTCCCTTCACAACAGGCCAATAAATCGAGAGACAAGGTGCTAGGGCAAGGAATAGCAACTTTATTTGGAAAGCCAGCATACTGAGAAGATGGCAGACTGGTGTCCCAAAGAACCATCTTTACCAGAGTTAGAATTGAGACTCTTTTTTGAGGAGCACAGGCTCCAGACGCGCAGGCTCAGTGGCCATGGCTCACAGGCCTAGCTGCTCCGAGGCATGTGGGATCTTCCCGGACTGGGGCGTGAACCCCTGTCCCCTGCGGACTCTCAACCACTGCACCACCAGGGAAGCCCGAGAAAGAGCTATTATGTATATTTCAGGCTACAGGCAGCATTCCTTTACAAAGGTGCAGAGCCAGCATAACTGAGCAACAGAGCACAAAAGTTAGAGCTAAAGGAATAGATCCAATATGGAGTTAGGTTTGTTTTTCTCTGTTACATTGCCTCTTCTAAAAATATTTGTTCTTCTAATTTGGTAAGAGACATGTATGGTTTATTAAATCCAGATTTGGAAATAACAACAATCCTAAAATCAGTTCTTCTTTTATTGATGAAAGGGAAATCTTAATATTTAAAATTCTGAAGAAATGAGACAAAATTTTGTGTTCCATCCTTTTAACACAGCAAGGGAAAAAACACAGTTAATTTTCATATTAAAACAGTTTGAAACATTGACGCAAAATTATATGTCATAATTTTTGGAAGTTATAAATCATTTTCCAGTTAAGAGGTTTTAAGAAATGTGATGAAAGTTTAACTTTTTAAACATAAATATATCCCTTATAAAATATTTATACAATCAAAATTCACTCATCCAAAGGAAGAGTTTATTAGAAAAATTGGTCCTACTCTAAATAAACTACCAAGCTAGACTTAGATGAAGCATGTAATGGAGTCCTAAATATATAGAACAGAAAGTGACCTTAGACATTGTCAAGTCTCTCTAAAGCATTTTACAGTTCAAGAAACTAATAGTGATGATTTATCCAAGTATGTAATTACAAATATAAATTTTTGGATTGTTTCAGGTATATTATTTGTTGATTATATTATATGTTGATTGCTTTATTTATTAGCTTATTAAATTTTTTCTATAAATTACTTATTCAAGATGGCATCACTTCTTGAAAGTGTATATTGCCTATAGTGAAAAAACTTCTGTATTTTAGAAATTGTTTCCTCCATTATTTTTCATGAAATCATCCAACAGCCACAACATTTATAAGAAGCAAATGCATAAACTCTATATCAAGAGAAAGCAGGAAGAGCTAACACTCAAAACCCAAAATGGTTGGAAAGAATGTTCACAGCAGTGGATATTCATCAGGGAAGGCATACAGGTGGAAGTAAATAAAAGATATCTCTAACAGATAATGCCATCCCTGCATCCCAGGAGGTCCAGCAAAAATTACTTTGAAGATAAAGCAAAATATTTAAGGTGAAGTGAAAAAACTAAGTATTTTCACTGCAACAATGGCACCAAGAAGGAATTGGCTAGAAGCAGAGGAGTTAGGACTAAATGAGATATTACAACTATAATCATAGGAAACAATTTGGTATGTGAGAATATAAAAAAAAATCCCTGCCTGGAGGAGTGAGAGAAAGAACTATATACTGTTGCCTTTTATCTTTGACATAGAATGGAAGCTCAGAAAACTCAAATGCAAAATCCTGCATCATAGGAAAATCTCCATTTAGCCTGAAACACGTTCCTACACCACTGAGGTATGAACATCCTGAAAAAAAGGAGTCTAGAAAAATAGATGTGGATGGTGATAAGAATTAAACAAACAAAAGATATAACAATATTTATTATAAGATAGTGTCACCACTGGACAAGCAAAACATACTATACCTAAATAGTTCTGCTTGGATTTTAATAATTAAAGAAGAATTATTCCCACCCAGTAACAGTGATCCTACCTTCTGAGGAATTTCCTTATTGAACATAAATACAACATTTGGACAAAAAATATCAAACAAATAAAGATCTACCTGAAAATACTGCAGCAATAACATGAGAGTAAAGAACAACTGGGCCATTCTTCTGGGGAAGGTTGTTGTTCCAGGGATGTGTGCACTATATTGAGAGCCCCTTTTCTCCAAAGACACATGTTGATTCCAGATATAGTAGCTAAGATGTTGAAGAGCACACTTTAACAACTTTTTGTGGCTACAAGAACAGGACAAGGAGTCTAGGACATATCAAAAGGGATGCCAGGTGAACAATCCTTACTTTGTGCATAAGCCTCCAAGCACACTAATTTATCAGTAAAGATAAAGTCAAGTCAACTAGGATTACGCTCCAATTTTAAATCACCTCAATCCCAGAAATTTTATTATAATAATCCTAAATTGATAGGTACCCAGGCACTTGGCAGAAAATATATCTCTAGAGAAATTTTACTTCATCATAATTCTCATTATTCATTCAAACATGTTTGCAAGTACAACATTGAGTACACAAAAAAATTAGATAAACAAGGAGCTAAAACATGAACAAAGATCAGCAGAAACAACAGAAAATAGTAGACCTACTAACAATGGAGTTATCAGTGGCAGACATTAAAAAGCAAGATTAATAATTCTAGTAGAGAACTGGGAATTATAAAAAAACATGATTGAAATTCTAGAGTTGAAAATTATAATAAAGGTAATTAAGAATTCAATGGATAAGTTTAAAAGATTAGACACAGCTAAGGAAAAAAATAGCTGAAAAATAAGAGAAAATATCTAGAATAGATTACAAAGAAACAATGGTATAAAATATAGAAGAAGAGAGAGAATAAAATATAGGAAGAATATAGTGAGAATTATAGAAGAGGAGAAAGAGAATGTGCCAAAGGGATATTTGAAGTTACTTAGTTGAGAATTGAAATATTTATACCAAACCAAAAACAGATGTCTGACAAATTCCAAGTAGAACAAATAAAAATAAATTCCTACCTATGTATATTATAGTAGACTCCTAAGAAAACCCTAGCAAATAAAATTCAGATAAATATAAAATATCCACATATACAGAGATATGTTTTAATCTTTAATATTTAAATACCAACTGATCTTACTCATGACATTAACAAATATAGGAAGAAAATCATCTATTCTTCATTCTTTCAGGAAAATTCTTTAACAAAATACAATATTCATTCAATATAAAAAAAAGGTTAACAAAAAAATAAGGAATGTATGGTAACTTTATTATTCTGATAAAATATATTTATAGCAATCTTAACTGTGAGACATTGAAAGCTTTCTTTGTGATAGTAAGGCAAGGCTACCTCCTATATCCTTCTATTTGTCATTTTGCTAAGAATCCTCAACTGTGTAGTAAGGCAAAGAAAATAGATAATAACTAAAGGAATTGGAAATAAGGAATGTCACTATTTGTGATGACAAATCCTTATGTGGGGAATAAAAGCACAGAAAATTATTAGAAATAAATTAATTTGTTGTTTCTTTAATACAAAGTCAACATACCAAAAAAAAAAAAAAAGAGACAGAGAGAGAGAGAATTTATATATCAGCTTATATGGACTGAATTATGTTTCCCTTAAATTCATATTCTGAAACCCCAAACCCTAATGTGACTATAGTTGGAGAATGGCCCTTTAAAGAGGTAACTAAGGTTAAATATGGTCATAAGGATGCGAACCTAATCCAATAAGACTGGTGTCCATGTAAGAAGGGGAAGAGACACCAGGGATGCACACACAGAGGAAAGACCATGTGAGGACACAGAGAGAAGGCAGCCATTTGCAAATTAAGGAGAGAGGCCTCAGGGGAAACCAAAACTGCCAACATCTGGGTCTTTGTTATTTAAGTCACCCAGTCTGTGTTATTTTGTTATGGCAGCCAGACTAATACATTAGCCAAAAAAATTAGAATACATTAAAAAAAAAAAAAAGATTTATAATAGCATTAAAATTTTTTGAAAAAAATTCCAGTATCTGCTATGAAAACTTCTATCTTGGAATATTTCCTTCCAGAAACAGACCCTGAGGGAAGAATATACATCTAGAATCATATGCAAAATAGTATTTAACTGTATTGCCATTATGGAGGAAAACCTGATACATGGGACCTAGGAGTACAAGGGAGAATTTCTTTACATACCTCATTTTTTATGCCTTTCAAATTTTTAATTATGTGAATGTAGTTTCTTTTTTTTTTTTCAGAAACTTGACTTTAGTAATTTGGTTAATTTAAATACAATAGAAGTAAAATCGATTTAAGGGAATTCTCTTATAATATAAAAGTTGTCAGTATTTCTGCAACAATAATTTAGTGAAACAAAGATGAAAGAAGCCATCACCGAAGTTATTTTGCTGCTTTCAAAAGTTATCTTCAAAGTTGCTATAAACATTTTTCATATTGTCTGTTCCATTTTAAATATTCTGTACATTTCTTTTTCATTAACAAATTAATTAGAATTCCTTAGTTTATATCCATACTTCTCTCTATATATGAATTTATATTTGAATGAAGGCTATTTGATTTCTTTGAACTTATAAATTCTTCATTCTCAGAGGAAAATGATACTTTTGTGATTAATATCATATGGGACAAACTTTTATCTAAGTTTCTATTTCTATTTTCTTTTAGAAAAAAATTTACATGCAAGTATCATTACAGATATCTTTGGCATAACTTTCTCTTGAAATCTGCAATAGCATGTATGTGCAGGAATGTATTTTTGTCTGAGAACTGAATCAATAAGGTACTATAGGAAAGTTGACAGTTAAAAAAAAAAAAAATCCCAAACTAATTTCAGCATGAGATAAATGTTGCTAATTTGTTTCCAAATATGTTTACTGACACTTCTAGAGGTACCAGGGTTGATCTTCAACAATTATTGGTTCCATTTGTGCTTGATACCAAATTGAGTATTGCTGACACAAAGCAGATAAAACATTATTACTTTTAAAAAGAAATTTCTAGATTAGAAAGTAAACAACTAAAACCATGAGTACAGTTTAATAGTGTAAGTGTTTGGTGAATATATGTACTGAGCTATGTGATTATGAAAGGCTGCGGATGGGAGGTTTAATTATTTATATTATTCTGGAAAAAAAGGAATGGTTTCTAAAAAGAAACAATGCTTGATATTAGACTTGAATATTGACCAAGATTTTTGCACTTCCCTCATCCAAAAAGACTATTCCTTTCTAAGTGATTTTCTTATTGCTGTGAAAAATGTGTAGTTCTCATTGCATCTGTTACATTTCTAATCATACGTGATACTGTGATAAAACTGAACATTTCTCTCATACAATTCTCTTTTGATATTAATTTTCATTCTAGTCTCTTCTGACACTCATAAATTATCATACATTTTCTTTCTTTGTTTTAAAATGTTACCCTTTTATAGACATCATCTAGTGTTCAAAATTTTCTCTGCAGCAGCTTTTCAGTCAGTAACACACAGACTATTATACAATATCCATTCTTCTCATATGAATGTCACAAGGACATCTCTTAAACCACATTGGCTTTTTTCTTTTCTTTTCTTTTATTGAGAAAATTTTGAACATATGCAAAAGTCATGGAAATTGTATAATGAAACCTCGTAAACATATTAGTATCCCCAAACCATGAATATCTGGTTGATTCTGCCCCATACATACACCATTCATAATCAGTCCATTTCCTATCCTTCCATATTGCTCAGAATTAATCCCAGATATTATATAATTTAATCCAAAAATGTTTTAGTATATATTTTAAAGGATAGGTTTTCTTTCACTAAAAAATTGTACCTAAATATTGAATATTTTAATAAACTATTAAGTTTATAGTATAAAATATTTCATCAATATTCAAAATTCCATTTGCCTCATAATTTTTAGTTTTAATGAATTGACATTCTCACATTTAAAATTTTTATTATTTTATTTATTTTTTATTTATTTTATTTATTTATTTTTTGGGATATGCAGGCCTCTCACTGTTGTGGCCTCTCCTGTTGCGGAGCACAGGCTCCAGACCTGCAGGCTCAGCGGCCATGGCTCACAGGACTAGCTGCTCTGCAGCATGTGAGATCTTCCCGGACTGGGGCATGAACCCGTGTCCCCCTGCATCGGCAGGCAGACTTTCAACCACTGCGCCAGCAGGGAAGCCCACATTTAAAATTAAAAAAAAATATTTTTCTATGTATCAATTTATTCCTGTTGTGGAGCATGGGCTCTAGGCATGTGGGCTTCAGTAGTTGTGACACATGGGCTCAGTAGTTGTAGCTCATGGGCTCTAGAGCACAAGTTCAGTAGTTGTGGAACGCGGGCTTAGTTGCTCCATGGCATGTGGGATCTTCCCGGACCTGGGCTCGGATCCATGTCCCCTGCATTAGCAGGCAGATTCTTAACCAATATGCCACCAGGGAAGCCCTGTTGTGTTAGTTTCATGTGTACAGCGAAGTAATTCGGTTAGTCAGTTATATATATCTTTTATTTTTCCCTTACAGGTTATTACAAAATATTGAGTATAGTTTCCTGTGCTGTGCAGTAGGTCCTTTTGGTTATCTATTTTATATATAGTAGTGCATATATATTAATCCCAAACTCCTAATTTATCCCTCTCCCTGTCTTTCCCCTTTGGTAAACATAAGTTTGATTTCTATGTCTGTAGGTCTATTTTTGTTCTGTATATAAGTTCATTTGTATTTTTTTTTTAGAGTCCACATATAAGTAATATCATGTAATATTTGTCTTTGTCTGGCTTACTTCACTTAATATGATAATCTCTAATGGATATTGTATATTTAATATTTTTATTCCCTTATCTCCCCTCTCCCCTAGGAAACTAATGTACAAATGTTATACAGGTTAAAATTATACCACATGTTTCTGAGACTTTCTTGATTATACCTTATGTATTTTTCATTTTTGCTTCAGTTTGGATAACTTCCAGTGTCTGTTTTCAAGTTAACTGATTTTTTCTTAATTTATTGCTAAGCCAATGAAAGAAAATTTTCATGTCAGCTGTTAAAATTTTTAGTTCTGGAATATAAATCCCAATTTCTATGATGTCCATTTCTCTCTTAAAATTAAATCTCAAACTCAGTCTGTGAAAGTACATTGTATTCTTCAATCTCCCTTTGGAAGAAGATATCATTAACTAGAGCATCTGCTTTTTTAAACAACATATTAATCGGTCAATGAGAAAATAGTAGGAACATCAAAAGATAGTACAAGACCAAAAAACAAAAGAAAAATTACAGTAGAAACACCCATAGGTTATGCAAATATAAATTATATATTCTTAAAGGCTTTAAAATAATTATATTTATCATGTTAAAGAAAATAGATAAACATATAATATAATAAAAAGATGGGAAGTGTAGAATTTTATTAGAAAACTATAAACAATTGAAAGTGAAAAAAATTCGAGATTTGAGAAATTAAATATGTAAAATTAGAAACTGTTTTTACTTTAGTTTAAAAACTAATTACAAATACCAGAAAACAAAATTAAAGAACTGGCAGACAAGTTAATAGAAAATATGCAAACTGAAGTACAGATAAATAAACTAAAAGAACTAAAAACATTAGTGATAGATGGGATAAAGTAAAAATGTCTTATAGAAGTTTAATTGAAAAATCAGAAAGAAAAAAGCAAGAGAATGGGACAGAAATAAAAGCTAATGAGCATGAATTATTAGAAATTTAATAAATCCACAGATTTAAGAATCTATAAAACCCTTAGCAAGATAAATGTAAAAAAATAATAAATCTAGAAACACTCATAAGATTGCTGAAAATCAAATTAGAGACAAACCTTTCCTTCTCACCTTTATTGAGGTATAACTGATGAATAAAAGTTTATATCTCAGGGGTACAATATGATGATTTGATATAGGTATACATTGTGAAATGTTACCACAATCAAGCTAATTATCACATTCATCACCTTACATAGCTACCATTTTTTGTGCATGTAGTGGGAAAACGTAAGATCCACTCTCTAAGTAAATTTCAAGTATACAATACAGTATTATTAATTATGGTCATTGTGCTGTACATTATATAACCAGAATTTATTCATCTTATAACTAAAATTTTGTACCCTTTGCTCAATATTTTCTCATTTCTCCTACCCCCGCCCCCAGACCCAGGCAACCATCATCATTCTACTCTTAGTTCCCATGTGTTCAACATTTTTAGATTCCACATATGAATGAGATAATATAGTGTTTGTCTTTCTGTATATGGCTTGTTTCATTTAGCATAGTGTCCTTCAGATTTCTCTATGTTGTCACAAATATGACAAAATTACTTTCTTTTACAGCTGAATAATATTCCATTGTATATATTCCAAACTTTCTTTGCCCATTAATGTATCAATGAACACAGGTTGTTTGTGTATCTTGGCTATTGTGAATAATGCTACAATAAACATGGGAGTGCACATATCTCTTTGAGGTACAAATTTCATTTCCTTTGCATATATATCCAGAAGTAGGGTTGCTGGATCATATGGTAGTTCTACTTTTAAATTTTTGAGAAAACTCCATACTGTTTTCCATAATGGATGCACCAATTTCATTCCCACCAACAGTGCAAAAGGGTTTCCTTTTCTCTACACCATTTCATACACTTGTTAACTCTTAATTTTTTATAATACCCATCCTACAGATGTGGTGATATCTCATTGTGGTTTTGATTTGTAATTTCCCTGATGATTAGTGATGTTGATTAATGATAGTATTGGCTCCAGCGGTGGACTTCTGTTCCCAGCAAGATGTCTTTTTCTGTATGCTTCTTTCACCGGTTTGGGGGGCAACAGTTTGTTCTGTGACCTCAATTTTCTGAGGGATCTAAGAATATTTGCTGTGTTTTTTTTTTCATTCCTTTGGCTTTTTTCATATTGTGAGGATAGGAATGTTGACTTCCCAGTTCTTCACAGGTCAAAGTGAATATTAGAAGTCTTCACCTTGGACTTCCCTGGTGGTGCACTGGTTAAGAATCCGTCTGCCAATGCAGGGGACACAGGTTCGAGGCCTGGTCCAGGAAGATCCCACATGCCACAGAGCAACTAAGCCCGTGTGCCACGACTACTGAGCCTGTTCTCTAGAGCCTGCAAACCACAACTACTGAGCCTGAATGCCACGACTACTGAAGCCCATGTGCCTAGAGCCTGTGCTAACTGACAAGAGAAGCCACTGCAATGAGAAGCCTGCACACTGCAACCAAGAGTAGCTCCCACTTGCTGCAATTAGAGAAAGCCTGCACACAACAACGAAGACCCCATGCAGCCAAAAATAAATAAATTAATTAATTAAAAAGAAGTCTTCACCTTAATTTATTTATTTTTTTTATTTATTTATTTTTTTTTGTGGTATGCGGGCCTCTCACTGCTGTGGCCTCTCCCATTGCAGAGCACAGGCTCCGGATGCGCAGGCTCAGTGGCCATGGCTCACCGGCCCAGCCGCTCCGCAGCATGTGGGATCTTCCCGGACCAGGGCACGAACCCATGTCCCCTGCATCGGCAGGCAGACTCCCAACCACTGCGCCACCAGGGAAGCCCACCTTAATTTTTAAAAGATATAGTTGTTGGGTATAGAATTCTGTATTGGGAGTCAGTTTCCTTCAATTCTTTAAAGATATTATATATTTTTGTTCAGTTTTTTAGCATTTTTATTGAAAAATAAGTGTCACTCCTTGTTTGAAGGTAATGTATCTTCTCTCTGCTTTTAAGATTTTGCCTCTGGCAAGCTCACCAGCCTTGGTCCAACTGTGTATCCTTACATAACCCTGTGACCCAGCTCTAAGCCTGCTCAGCCATGTGATGGGGGCAGTCCTGCCTACCCAGACACCTGGTAGTAAGCATGCCCATCCTTACTCCTGAGCCAATACCACTGGGATGCTTAACTGTAATTGAGAAATTGCAGGAGGCTCAGTGTAAGCTAGCTCTAGAATTAAAAACTCCAGAGGTCCCATACTTTTATATGCTTTACCTCTGGAAACCCCACCAGATTTTCATTCTGAAGAATGCAGGAAACTCCCCTTAAGCATACAAAGGGAGGGAAGGAAACCATTTGAAATATGCCCAGAATATCCTTTCCTTCATTACGTTCTTTTAACAAACACTAGGCCTCAAGTGGAACTACTTTACCAAAGTATTATCTGACTTGGGAAAGACAGCTCCCTCTAGTCTTCCTGTTTTATCTAAGGGAGATAAGAAGGCTGAGAAGCGTTTATGAAAGTCATAGCTAAGGGGTACAGGCACACTAAAAGTTTGAGATCTAATCACAGATTTAGAGAATGGTTGCCTCTCTTAACACTTATCTCCACATCAATAGGGCATCTGTACAATAGCAGATGATTACAACAGAAAGAACTGCAAATCTTAGACCTTATTTAAGAAGTCACTAGGGAAACCCAAAGACAGTGGGGAAACAAAAACAAATATACCAGAATATATTTTAGTCTCTGACACTCACAGCTACAGCAAATAGTAAACACAGCCAAACTTCTAGCCAGATAAACATAAAACCTCAGTTCTTTTACCTGGAACATCATGCTAAGCTTTAAATAAAAATGTACAGGGCATCCTAAAATCAAAAACAAAACCAAAAAAACTAACCAAAGAAACCCATGGTTGAAGAGTTAGAGCAACCCTCAGACTCATATATGATGCATATATGGAATAAACTTTGGAATTATTAGGTCTGGAATTTAAAATAACTGTGATTAATATGCTAAGATCTCTAATGAAAAAAAGTAGAAAATATGTAAGAATAGATGAGTAAAATAAGCAGAGATAAAAACTCTATAAAAGAATCATAAAGAAATTCTAGAAATTAAAAAAAAAGACAAAAAACACCTATTACAGAAATGAAGAATGCACATTAGCACACTGGACAGAGCCAAGGAAAGTAGAAACTTTGAAGTTGTTGATAGCATATTTCCAAACCAAAACTCAAAGAGAAAAAAAATATTTAAAAAATGGAAGAGACTATCTAAAAACTGTTGAACAAATACAAAAGATATAGCATGTATAATGGGAAACAAGTAGGAGAAGGAAAAGAGAAATGAGTATAAGAAATATTTGGAGCTGTGATGGTTGAAATTTTCCAAAATTAATAACAGATGCTAAAGCACAGATCCTGGAAGCCTATATTAACCAAGCAAGATAAATATCAAAAACAGGCATATTATTTAAACTGAAGAGATCCAAAGACAGAGAGAAAAACCTGGAAGAAGTTAGAAAAAAAAAAGATCACCTTACATATAGAAGAAGAAGTAGAAGAGAGAAGTTCCCACAAATAGATATGTGGGAACTTGGTTAAAAATAATCATTGAGGAAATGACTGCATTCAACAAACTGCATTGAAGCAATTAACTTTTGGAGGAAAAAAATAGATTCCTATGTCATATTAGGCATAAAATAAATTTCAATTGGGATAAACATATAATATGATATACAGATACTTGTTAGAATTGAAATAACATATATCTTAGGAAATTTGGGATAAGGAATGATATCTAGGCAAGATACAAACAAAAATCATAAGGAAAAGATAAATGTATTTGATTACATGAAATATTAAACATGTTACAACAAAGTGTCACATGCAAATGTGAATAAAAAGAAAGACTATTTTCCACAGATCTAATAAAATATTAGTGTCAATAAAATTTACAGAATATTTACAAATCAATTATAAAAAATTCTCAGTAAGGAAATAGTCAAGAATATGTATAGGTATTTCAAAGAAGATAAAATACAAATGTCTAATAAACATATGAAGAACTATTTAACAACTAGTAATAAGGGAGATGAAAATTAAAACAGCAAGATACAATTCTATACCTATAATATGGGCAAAAATAAAGATATAACAATATGAACTATTTACAACAAGTAGGTGTTCAAACAGGTGATATCTAAGTTTTCTTTCATCTCTAATTTTAAAAGTTTTAGTAAGATTATTTTACTTTCAAGATTATAAATAGAAGTCTAATAAAAATATTATTTTCATTAATTTTGCTGTTTTTAACTTCTAATCCAAAAGAGCATAAGGCAAATGTTTATAAACAATGAGTGAATTTTAGGGGATTTTTAAAGCATTGGATTTTCTAATCAGGTTATCACGTAAATGATTGCCTATTTGGTACTGTGTCTTTGCAAACAACTAACAAAGGGTGCCTATCACTTGTGTTCTTTGGAACAATAGATACTAATAATTTATATATAGAGCACTTTTCCTTTCTTTATTAAGAAAACAACCCATTAATATTACTGCAAAGTACTATTTCATAAGGGATCTCTTTTTGTCCTTAACATAGCATATACCAGACATAAACAAAGGAAGAGTAGAGATTTTATAAATGGAAAGAGATATGTAATTATTATACAATGGTTATTCACAAAAGACAAAATTAGAATTATAGTTAAAAAATACAGAAGCTATAGTGAAGAGTGGGGGGAAATGAGACCACTAAAGGGTCTTTTCTAAGGTTGTTAAGATCCATGAAAATTATTGCTAATTTATGACTCTACTTTCTAAGCCCAAGACATCTTTTGATAACTATAGAAATGTTACCTTAATAATAAGAAGAAATTTGTTTCATTAAGGTAAGTTATTCCTTTGAATTAATTGATATTTTTCTGGTTGTGCAACCTTATTGTCCATTGCAGATTAAATATGAAATTGTGATTTTCTATTAAAGACAATTTTCTTGGAACAACAACAAAAAAAGCTTTTTTAGATTTCTCACTGAGTTTTGTTTATATATCCTATAGGTCCCATCAAATGGAGAGTCCATTCTTTCCAGGAAAAAAAGGAAAAATAAATCAGAATAGAGACAAAGGAATGTGTTGACACTTGTCTCTCAGGATTTAAGAGCTCTATAATATTGGGGACTGTTTTGTTTACTAAACTCTTTATAGTCTTCCCTTCCTTTAATACTATCCCCATCAACTTCATCCAACATGTTTTTTTTACAAACCTTAATACCATATAGCACCCTAAAAATACAGTGTAGATCCCAAATGAAGCCTCAAAGAGGGCTTCATTTCCCACATTATTTCTACAATTCTCCCAAAGTCACTTTTAAAAAAATTCTTAACATAGGTGTTTGACATTTTCTCATGTAAAATATGAATGAAATAGTCTATAAAAACTTTATCATCTAATTAATAACAGTGAGGTTATTATGCAAGTGACACTTCAAGATAAGTCACCTAGTTTTCTAATATAGTGATTTTAAAAGAACGACTTCTAGACCATCAGCATATCATCACCTAAAAACTTGTCCAAAATGCAAATTCTTGTCTTGCCTCTCCCAAACCAACTGACTTCGATTTTCTGGGATTCCAAATGGGGGCCCAGGATTCTGTGTTTTAATAAGCCCTGCAGATGATTCCAATGCAATTTAAAATTTGAAAAGCATTACCTCTAATGCTGCATATGTAGAAATTTTGATAATTTCCCTAGTATTGATAACATCACATAGGGAAATAACATGGTTTTGTCATATAGAATTATTTATTTTTATCTCGTAGGATCAATTATCTTAACCACAGTGAAATTTGAGCTTAGTCTTGTAAGTCTGAAGTGAACTAAAGTAGGAACTTCAATATCTGGTGACAAAGGAAACACGTTTGGAAAAGAACTGCTGTGGTAATAAATCCCAGAGAAGGAGACATTTTGATGGCTGATAAAATGTATGACTTTTTACTAAGAGATATCAGGTTAAGGGTCTTGGATGATATGAGAGGTTTTCATCATGAATTTTTAATCTTATTATTCAGTGTTTACCCTTTTCTTCCCAACTTACCTCTGAATGTAGGAGAGAAGAACACTGCATAGGAGCCCATGTTAATAATGGCTAATGCCCTCTGGTAATTGAGTGCTGCACTTAACTTTAAAAAAAATCTATAATCTCCTTGGAAATATTGCTTCAGAAAGGTTAATTTTAGATATATTTATAATTTGCTTTGCTTTGTAGTATGCTACTACTTTCTTTCAGAAGAATAAAACAACTTACTCTAGCCAAGGATTTGTAAAATTATCAGTAGTTGGAAAAGTCTAAATTGATTTGACACTCACTATTTTTAAATTATCTTTTGGCCTAATGTTTACATAATTAACTGAATCCTTTTATAAATTACTTGAGAATTCTAGGATTTACTATCTTTAAATATTAGGGTTTCTAATGCATTTTTAAAGGTTTTGGATGCTATTCTCTAATTCCTAATGAAAAGAATGATTATTGCAACCGATTCCAATATTGTCACAGTAATGGCAATTCCACCCAACAGGAGTCCTTTTAGTAAGATAAATAACTTTAGGTAATAATTTTCCCAATAATTAAATAAGCAAAGAAAATTACTGTTATGTAATAAACAACAAATATTTGATGATTACATGAAGAATATGAAATCCAATTAAATCTCAGAATTAAGGAATGATGAAAGCCTAAACTATGGCAATAGAGTACAAAACAGAGAGGATTTCAAACACTCTTAAGACTACCAAAAAATAGCTCATGGAAAACACTTGCTTTCCATAGGTGCATTAAAGTTTATCTTTATTTTATTTATTTTTATAAGATTTTTTTTTGATGTGGACCATTTTTAAAGTCTTTATTGAATATGTTACAATATTGCTTCATTTCATGTTTTAGTTTTTTGGCCCCGAGGCATGTGGGATCTTAGCTCCCTGACAAGGTATCCAACCCACACCCCCTTCACTGAAAGGCAAAGTTTTAACCACTGGACCACCAGGGAAGTCCATAAAGACTAGCTTTAAATGTTTAACAAGTAGAATGGAAGAGTGAGATAGGGAGAGAGGAGAGGAAAAGAGGCGAGATGAGAAAAAGAAAGAGGGAAACTGTAGAGCAGAATTAAATTTACAATTAGGATACTTGAATATAATTATCAAATGAAGAATCTACATAATTGTAGAAATCAATCAATTTATCAATAAAAATATCCCAAGCTACAGTAAAAGAGTGTTTTAATATATATACCCATGTCATGTGGATTGCCTATATCCTGCAAGATTTGAGAGAGGAAATTAAGGGCTTACAAGCATTGTCAGAATCAGAATGTCCTTTGTAGAGAGTGACTTTACATCAGATGTTCAAATTTATCTGGAAATAGCAATGGCATTGACTGTTAGTTGTCACTGAAAAGTATGATTTCACTAAAGGAAAAATATTAAACTATTCTCAGAGAGGACAAATTAGATGATGTTACCGTTATTCAAAAACTCTTCAAAAGATCATTTGTTAAGGTTCCTAACTTTAAAATAGGCTTTTTGCATATGTATGAACTTTAAAAAAAATCTATTTTAAACTTTAGAAGAATGTATGATACTTTAAATAACAGCAGCAAGAAGTGTATCATGATCATACCATCTAGAACAATTTTTGTACAAAGAAGCATTCCAATTATTATTTGTTGAATGGAAATTATAAAAATTAAGAACAATACATTTTAAAATGCATTTATATCAATAAAATATCACTAAGTAAAGTATATAAATGGCTTTCTTTAGAATGAACACATCTAAAGTAAAAAATGTCAGAAATAGAGATCACAGCCTGCTAGCATCAAATACAGCTACTGGTGTGTGTGTGTGTGTGTGTGTGTGTGGTGTGTGCGTGTGTGTGAAAAATCTTGTTAAAGGCATCTTCACAATTTAACCATTTATTCCCTGGCGAGAACCATACATAGCCCCAGGGTGTTGTAAGGGTAAATATAAATCAGAAAAAAAGAATCCCTGGTACAGAAAGGAAAGGAGACTCCTTTCCCTGCACATTTTCTTTCAGAGCATTGCATTAAAAATAAAACAAAAAAATTATAATTGTAAATTCTTTCTCTGTCTCTTGGAGATGTATGAAACCTTTTTGAAACCTAAATAAGCCTCTTGTCAGCGTTACAAACCAGAAATGTCTTTCTCAAGGACCTGGAAGCCATCTCTCTGAAAAGTAATCATCCCTTATCACTTAGTGCTGTGGGAGTATAGGAGACTAACTACAGTGAGCTTTTTGCTCCAAAATTCCTACCTGCCATAAAAATATCTTTCTTTCCTTCCTTGTTTCTTTCTTTTTTCTTTTTTGATAAAATCAGGTACCTAACACAAAGGGTCATCTTATTTCCAGATGAATTTAGGATGAACTATATGTGACAAATGGTGTTGTCAATTCCCCTTACTTGAGAACTAGTGATTATTTATCTTGAGAAAATATATGCAATGCCTTGTATCTACCTGGCTATATAAAAGGGTGACAATTCTTCCCATTTTAACAATATCTTAGCAGATTTCCTGTGATGTGAATAGCATTGCTTCAATGCTTGTTCAATTATTAAATTATTTCCTTTCTCTTCAAGCTTTGTGGAATACTTTTCTGGGTCGAGAGGAAATTTTGTTTTTAATTATATTTCCCTAACAATGTGTAACAGAGGACTTGCCACACAAATACGTATTAAAAATATTTTAATAATACAAACAAGGCAAGTGGCCAATATTTAAAGAAAAATATTTTCTCCTACCCTATAATTGTACTTGCATGGTTTTCTGTAAGTATTAATTTTTATTTTTCTTTATCTTTTATCTCATTTAATATAAAATTCAATTCAATCTGAAGGATGAAAAACAAAACAGCAGAAAATTGGAGAACTTCTGTTCAGGATAGGTGCTTAGATAAAAAGAAAAAAAAAAGTGATGGAAACTAAAGTACCATTTAGATTGTGAAACAATGAGGATATCCCTAAAGGGTAATGGAAAATTTGTTAAATAACACAGCAATGGTTTAGAACCAAAAGGTACAACAAACTATTCATGGTACTAGGATTTTTAAAACTTATTCTGGAAGAAAGGAACTCATATATGTAAAATAAGGGCATAGAGGCCAAAGGATAATGGGATAATAAAATAAATAGTGCAAGTAAAAATAGGATAAAATGACTAAATTGAGCAGGAACCTTTCTGAGGGCACTGAACTTGAGTTAAAAAATGTGAATAAGTGTAGGTGGTTGCAGAGCTGAAAGAATTATATATGGCATAGAATGTGTATTGGTTAAGATTAAATCAATAAATTTGTCATTTGGTTGTTTATCATAAATTATTACACATCCTATGCATTTTCTTACACTTATTTAATATATTAATTCAAGACACAGGGAAAGCTAACTGAAAAAATATGAAATATTAAAAAATGAAATATACTTTAACAAATTTTTCTTGAGTATCTACAAGTGAGATGCTACAGAAGGTAAAAAGACAATATAATCTCTGCTTTCAAGTATAATACTCTATATGTTAGGCATTAGTCAGATAGATATTCAATCAGAATTTTTTAATTGCTTATTATAGGGGAAAAAAAAACTATTGTGAGCACTGGCTATCATAGTGAATTTTGGAAACTTTTAATGGCACCACAGCTCTGACTTAACTTAGCAATACCTCTCAATAACAAAAGCATAGTCACTAACAAGAACAATCGCTAAGCAAAAAAGTTATAAATGAATATTAGCTTTGAGCAAATCTACTCCCTTGTGAAATCTTCAAGGTGAGTCAGGAAATTTAAAATAAAGATTGCTAAAATTTGGTAATTAATAAGCCAGCTAATCTTAACAAAATATTTTTTGCTTTGTTAAAATATTTTATCTGTGGTTGTTCCCTCTTTCAACAATATCTAATAAACTAATATTCAACTAGGAGATTAAACCATATATTAAAGAATCTCTATTGTCTATAGAAAGGCACATGCAATATAGAAGATGCATATATTCAAGTAGAGTGTACTATAATGCTGAATGGAGTGAGTGGACAGCATTGCAGACAACTGATTATGAAAGGAGGGAATGTATATTTTGTAAAATAGATACAAAATATGTGGAGTTTTCTACTTCACAGAGTCTATCCTTATATCCTTGTCTCCTAGTATAAAATGGACCTTGTCCTGCCATTATATTATGTTACCTACAATATTGTATTGTATTTAATTAATACATTTCCATCTCCCTTCACTAGATGTATTCTACTTGAGGGCAAAGACCATGCTGGCCTCCTTTCAAATTAATTCACTAAATAATGAAAGAATAATAATTAATACTATATCAGATTATTGGAAATCAAATTTGACATTATAGCTATTGATTAACATGTTACAGAATACTACTGATTTTTAAACAATTAATTTCTGCTTGGTATCCCTGAAGCATTTAATTGATTGTCCCCCCATCCTCCCCACTCACCTCTTCTACATGGTCATGACTGTGTGGTGAGCATGGTCAACACGTGCTACAAAGCATAATCAAAAATATTTCCACATTGTATATAGATCACTATAATCACAGTGTTCTTTCTAATAACCAGAATATTTACCCCATGGGACAGCATTCTTTTCAGCAAATACTGAAGGAGTAGAAAGGGGCACTAGCTTGTGTCAGATCAGAAAAATAACAGCAGAGGAAGCTAAAACACTGAGATTTTTTTTTTTTTTTTTTTTTTTTTGTGGTACGCGGGCCTCTCACTGTTGTGGCCTCTCCCGTTGCGGAGCACAGGCTCCGGACGCACAGGCTCAGAGGCCATGGCTCAGGGCCCAGCCGCTCCGCGGCATGTGGGATCTTCCCGGACCGGGGCACGAACCCGTGTCCCCTGCATCGGCAGGCGGACTCTCAACCACTGCGCCACCAGGGAAGCCCAACACTGAGCTTTATATCCTTTTTTTTTTTTCCTCAGCGTTCAGCCTTTTCGGAAAGTTTACTCTTTGTTTCAGAAAAGTCTTCAGTCTGTCAGTCACTGTAAAGAGAATATATATAAAGTTCTAAAGCAATTTGTTCTACTTTTTCTTTTAGCTTACCTCGTCATTTGCCTTTCCAAATTCAACTATTTGGGGAAAGGCCTATGACAGGCATTGGAAATTGACAGAGAGTAATAAATTGAAGGGCAAGTCACATGGAAACTTTTTTTAAACCAAGAACTCATAATAGCATTTTTCTGATGAAGCAAATTAAGAAAAAAGTTGTTTCTCAGCTCAAAAAATGATTTCTTCCAGGTTTGTTTTACATATGGGTAAAATTCTATTGATTCATTGTCTTTGCTAGGAGAGAAGTGATACAAATTTATTCTGAAGACCACACATTCTGAGATTTGTTTCCTCTGTTGAAAAAAGAATGAAAATTTTAGGAATCTTTTTAGGAGTTTTAGGAATTCCTGTATGAAAATTAAGTCATCATCACTTTCTACCTGTTTAGGCTAGATAATTAATCTTCCTGAAGCTCAATTACTCAGCCTAAAAAGTGAGAATATTATTATGTAATACTTCCCAGAATTGTAAGGAAAATTTAATTAGGTAATGTTTATAAAACAGTAAGCACAGAACAAACACACAGTAGATGCTCAATTAATGCTAGTTTTCCTGTCTGATAAATGAAATTATCTGGAGAGTGTCATTAATTCATATAGTATTGCAATTATAAATCACAAACCCAACTTGAAAGTTTGACTGTTACCTACAGAATATATATCCAAAGGTGGTAACCTTACAATAATAGTATATGGTGGTGGTACAAAATCATATATGGAACTGTTTATTATGAAATTCTGTATCTTCAGAATGTTATCAAAAATGGTTAATTATTTATAATTTTTAAGGGTCATAAAAAGAATAAAAGGAACAATATACAGTGAACAAAATATCATACTGTTCATATGCAAAAAGATTTTCTTACATCTTCTGAGATTTTCCTAGAGGTGTTTTTTGGAGTTATAATTTTAACAAGAATGACTATAAAAGAAACTCCTATTTTATTAAACCAGTGTTGAATTAAAACTGACCCATATCCAGCTCAATATTATGCCTCATCTTTTATCTCCATGATGTTATTTAACCAAAAATATAAAATTGTATTTCCTACATCTGTGAAAATATTATCAGTATAATCTCAATCCACATATTTCATGCCCATCTTGTTTGAGCACTCTGTCTCACCAAGTCAAAGGGGAATTTTTCTGAACCAAGTCGTTTTCATCTCTAGTCTCCATGGGACTCACAGTCTCCAGCTACTGTACAATCACTTTCTTGAGGAAAGGTAACAAATGTTTAGGAGTGTGCTAATTTGTCACTTACATACAGCACTATGAAATTAATATCCCAATATGTGAAGTTAAAGAATCTCCCCTTTATATATATAATTCTTCCCTTTAAAGTATTTTAATCCAAAACTTCTAAAGCAATTATTTTGTAAATTATTTAATCACAGTACTTCCATCACCAACCCTCCCCCCCCACACAGTGGGCTTAACACCTACATCTGACAGTCTCATAGCAGTCTGAGTGCATTGGACATTAACTTTTAAACATCAGCTAGTTATTATGGATATGGAACAGAAAGCACCCTTTAGAGCACTTGTCAGCTAAATTTCTGTCTCTACAACATTTAGCTAAGATTTTCGTCAGTGTAAAGAAAATAATCCTGTGTAGCTAAAGTCTGAGTTTTCTTCTTCCTTCTGTATATCAAAATGAATCCTTAAAATCTTTTGTTTTCTTCTGTATCAATTTCCTCATGTTGTCCCTGTATCTCTTATAGTAGTCACCATCTCTTATATCAGTCACCTATTTTAAAATGAGTACTCAGTATACTTTTGACATAATTGAGCACCAGTCTGATGGGAAGCATTTGGTTTGCTGGTTAATGATATAATCACATCGGGTTGTTTTAAACTGAATGAAAACAAAGTCCAGAAATTCAGATTTTAGCCTTCTATGTTCCCCTCCATATCTTTTTGTACTTCTTTCCATTTATATATAGAGCCATTCAATGGCCATTATTACACATGTTTAAAAATATTTAACTTTAGTGAATTAATCAATTTTTTTGAAAACATGAATTTTTTTTGAAAACGTATTTAGATGTTCTGGGAAGAGAGAAAAAAAGGTAACAATAAGTATATTCTCTTTTCTTTCTTTTTTTAATCTTAAAAAAAAAGTGACCCACAATGACTCACAACTAATTATCAATCCTGGATGATAGATAAATTTTATTATTTTTGTACCTTTCTCTGTTTTTTGAACTTGAAAAAATAATAGTTAAAGGTTTTGCCTTGTTAGTTAAATATTAGGACATTCAATGCTATTGTTTTTTAGTTTTAGGGAGGTTTTAAGGTATTTTCAACACCAACACATGTGATGCCTTTGTTTCTTTTGATTTTCCAGAGATTGGCTTCTTATAATAACACTTTAGGAAAATAATTTTGAGTATGTTTATAAGGAGCAAACTAAGAGATTGTGTATGACTTGCTATGACACAAATAATCATTCACACTGCAGGATTGTCTTGAGGCATTGGAATCTTCACACTCCTTCAATTTAAAAAATCATATTTCAAAGAAACTCTGAAATAACCCATTCATATAATTGTATGTGATAAAATAGATGTATGTAAAAGAGCTTAACTTGCTGTCAATAACCCAGGATGTAGCACTGGACTGCTACAGTTTTGACTCTGTGAACTTAGCCAAGAATACCAAGAGCTTTACTTGGCCTCAGTTTTTTGTTTGTTTCCTTTTGTTTGCCAGATACAAAATAACTGGGATACACTTGCTTTTTAGGTCACTTCCAAAATGATCACTCTGTGTTTCTATAATTTATACTTTTAAAAATTACAATTAAATAAATCAGTTTACATCTGGTAATAATCAAGACAAGATTTAGGCAATATTCTTTAGCTTGAGGTTGCCTAAATCTTTTAACTTAATGATTTTCAGATTTTCAAGTTATTTTATCATCTACTCAAATTAAGAATGCTTTTCTCTTTCTGGGCTGACAGTTTTTTTACTTCTTTTTTTTTTTTTAATGTAGAAATATACATATTTCAGGAATTGAAAAAAATGGTCAGAGTATTACATTTCTTTTAAATCCCCATACATTAAATTCTCAAATGACTCAAAGATATCCTGAGGTTCTATGAATTAAACTCAAAGTTACACTTTTAAGTCCTTATGAATTAAAAGCTCAAAGATACCAAGACATCCTCAGACCAAAGTTGACATGTTTGCAGCCATTGAAGACAAATGACAGAGGTTTGCTTTTAGGACATTGGTGGATATCCAAAGGAAATTTCTGGACTATAGCTCTTGCACAGAGAAAATGGTGTTCTAATCATTTTTTTCCCCTAAACTTTCCTAGTTTCTAATATGTGTGGTAAAATGCATAATGTCCACTTATAATGCAATTATATTAGACCCCTAACCATGGCAAGGGCTAATTAGGGCTTGTCTAAAGATTTCTCTAAATAGAGTAAGAAGTCGCATATAATCAAATGAGAATTGGAATGTTATTCATCCTCAGTGCAAACAATTAAGATATCTTCTATTGTTTAAATTAAGATTTTACACATCATGGATTTGATCTACCTTAATTGAAAATGCATGTTATAATATTAATTTTTTTATTCCCATTTGAAAGAAAAATAAGTAACATTGATAATATTTCTGGCTCCATTTCTAGGTAGTCCTGAGGATACCCTATCATATGTTATCACAAATAAAATATCAAAAATGTATTGCTCTTTCCAAAGTTTAATTTACTTGTGCTTTGATAAAGACCCTTATATTCACAGAACACTGAGGCTAAGATGCAAAAGAAATTGTTGAAAGTATGAAAAATATGAAAACGTTTTAAAAACTTTTGGAAGCAACAGGGAGTAAAAGTGACACTAAAGCAAAGCAAAGAAATCAAAGGAAAGAAATCTTGAGAGATTCAGTCAGACAAGAAGAAATACAATTGTCAGCAATGACAAAATACAGAAGTCCAGATTCAAGTAATAATATATAGTTCTTAAAGGAGGCAGTTTCCAAGACGCATGAATGTACATGACACATAATGAAAGAAAAATAATAATTAAAGCATTATTATTTGCTAATCAAAGTGAAATCAAAATCAAATCACCACAATCAAATTGAAGTGAATAAAAGAAAAACAATTTTAAAAATCCCTGATATCAGAAAAAAAAAAAAAAACTTATCCAAAGATCAAAATGTCAGACACAACTGATGAAAATAATGTTATAAAAGTTGGATTTTAACTTTTTTAATATTAAAAAATATCCTCTACACTTCTGACATAAACAAATGCAGCTTAATTGTAGAGACAAAAATCATATAGGTGTCTGAATTTTAAAAAAAAACAAAACAGAAACCTAAATACCAGAAAACTAATGGAGTAATATCTATAGAAATTTTTGGTAGTAAATATTAGATTTCTAGAAGTTTATATTACATCATTTTATGTTAAAGAGTATATGAAAAAGATAAGTATCTATTTAAAGTTTAAAAAATAGAAGCATGCATGTGACTTCCTAAAATGATATTACTTAAAGACATAATTAAAATTATTCAAAACTGAGGAATTCAAGGGTCAAATGCCCGGAGATAAATATTGTGGCAGAGTGTATCTTTGTAAATAACTAAGTCAATAATTTAAATTCTCTTCTTTCAATATGTTTGCCATCTCTCCAGTGAGAGGTGGAGCCTATGTCTCTTCTCCTTGAACTAGAGTGGAACTTTGCAACTAACGCAACTGTTCTGAGTTGAACTGTGTTCCCTTTCCCTGCTCTCAAAAAAAAGAAGACATGTTAAAATCTTAGCCCCTAATACCCTAGAAGATGACTTTATTTAAAAATAGAGCCATTGCAGATGTAATTGGTTAAGATGAGGTCATGCTGGAGTAGAGTGCGTCCCTAATCTAATATGACTGGTGTCCTTATAAGAAGATGGTCAGGCTTCCCTGGTGGCGCAGTGGTTGAGAATCTGCCTGTTAATGCAGGGGACATGGGTTAGGTCCCTAATCTAATATGACTGGTGTCCTTATAAGAAGATAGTCAGGCTTCCCTGGTGGTGCAGTGGTTGAGAATCTGCCTGTTAATGCAGGGGACATGGGTTCGAGCCCTGGTCTGGGAGGATCCCACATGCCGTGGAACAACTAGGCCCATGAGCCACAACTACTGAGCCTGCGCGTCTGGAGCCTGTGCTCCACAACAAGAGAGGCTGTGATAGTGAGAGGCCCGCACACCGTGATGAAGAGTGGCCCCCGCTTGCTACAACTAGAGAAAGCCCTCACACAGAAACAAAGACCCAGCACAGCAAAAATAAATAAATTAATTAATAAACTCCTACCCCCAACATCTTAAAAAAAAAAGATGGTCATATGAAGACAGAGACACATGAGGAAAACACCATGTAAAGATACAGGATTGAAGAGATGCATCTACAAGACAAGGAACACTAAAAATTGTGAGGAAACCACCAGAAACTAGAAAGAAACAAGGAAGGATTTTGTTTTCAGAAGGAAAATGGTCCTGCCGACATACTGATTTTAGACTTCTAGCCTCTAGAACTCTGAGGCAACAAACTTCTCTTGTTTTAAGCCCCCAGTTGGTGGTACTTCATTATGGCAGACCTAGGAAACTAGTATAATGACCAAAAACTTATGGCAGAAGTGACACTATATGTATATTGATGTAGGACAGAAAGACTAGATTTTCCATCTGGATCTCTCTGCTGAGAGAAGTGCCTTGAGAACTCTGTGTTGACATGTGAAAACTCTGAGTACCCTGAATCTAGCATGCTAAGGAGACCATGTTGAAAAATCACATTGAGATAGAGAGCAAAGTGTCTCAATACAAAATCAAGGTTTAAAAAAGAATTATATTTCTATACCACAATGAGAAATAAATTGAAAATAAATCAAAATAAAATAACATTTACAACAGCATAAACAATTAAATACTTAGGAAAAATTCTAACAGATGTGAAGGAACCCTAAATAAAAACTATGAAACTTTTTTAAGATAAATTACAGACTGAAGTTAAATAGAAGGATATACCATGATCATGGGTTGGAAAGATCAATATCATAAAGATATCAATTATTTCTGTAGAAGAAAATAAACCAAAACAATGTAAACTTCTTTTAACATGCTGTCATCTGAGTGCCATTCCAAAAGAAAGTTCTGAATTGGAAAGATGGGTGAAGTTTTGTAGAGCTCAAGCAAGAGGGAATAGCTAAAGTTTACCTAACTTGAAGAACAGTTGGTCAAATTCGCCTCTTGGAAGATGGAAAATTTACACTTGTAGTTTAACAGCAATTGTTTGAGCAAAGTGTCTTCAGCACTGTAGATGTTAAAGTCATGAGAGGGCTACCAATAAGGATAAGGGCAGATAAAAGTAGGTCCTAATGTTACACAAGGCTCAAAGTGGAAACATTTTAGGCCTTCAAGGTCCCTCACAGTCCTCTCTTGTTCAAGAGGGAACTTGAATCTCATAATTTGACCACATGTAGATTTGTTCAGAATTCTAGATTGATGCCACTCACTGATCGTGGTCCCAGATTCATTGGTGATGGTTGCCATTAGGGCTGCTTATGATTTTTGTCTTTGTAGTTGAATTTAAATTATCTAGCCAATGAGTCGCTATGCAGAAGATGTTAAGACTCTGGAGAGAACAGGGAAAAAATTCTGCAGAAAACAATTAGCTTTCCTTTCTTGTTTATGTGAAAATTATACAGTACATCTCTCGGTAGGTAGTGCATACTACTTTCCCTAAGTCAGCACATGCATTGCCCTGTGTGCTGAGTATATTTAAAGCCTTTCCCATGGAAAGAAAAGAAAACAAAAAAGAAGAAATTTACTATAAAATAAACCTTTGCTAAATTTGAAGAAAAAAAAAGCTTTTCTGCATTGCACTACAGCTTGGTGAATTTATACCAATTCTTGCAATTCTTATTTAAGTTTCCTAGGTTACTAAAATGGTTGTTTCAATAATGGCATAATAAATTGTTTTTGAACGAAAAGAGAAAACAACAACTCAGGATTCACTGGTAAATATAGTTTGTTATGTCTTTCTTCAGACTAAGAAAATGTAGACATTTTTCTTCTAATTCCAGTGAATATTCTGGAAATTTATAGTCCTGTCCCATATTACTTGAGACCATAGTTATTAAGATCTTAGTGCCAAAAGAAAGAATAAAGATTTTGCATAGATAAAAGGAATTTGGTCAGATTATTAGAGACCAGAAAACTGGTGGAAATGGAAATAGATACCAGTACCTGTTCAAGTAGTAGAATTTTCTAGCAATCTGTGTTCCCAAGATCCAGGAACATTCAAACAATATGATCCAGGGTCCATATTTAGGTATCAAAAATTATTAACCAAATAGTTTTGTTTGTATTCCTGAATGATTTCCAGGAATGAAAGTTCCCAAATAAATTTTATTTTTTAAAAGGCATTACATAGATTTGAGAAGGTGGTAAGCATGAAAACCATAACACTGTCACAGGAACATGAAGTTCCTTATGAAGCACATGGACTTTGGTGAGACTGAGTCTGTAGGCATGTGTTAAATTATAATGCCATTTGCAGAGACATGGAGGGAACTAGAAACTGTCATACTGAGTGAAATAAGTCAGAGAAAACAAATATATGATATTGTTTATATGTGGAATCTAAAAAAAATGGTAGGGGGAAGGAGGAGAAGGATAAACTGGAGGATTGGGGTTGACATATACACACTACTATATATAAAATAGATAACTAATAAGAACCTGCTGTATAGCACAGGGAACTCTACTCAACACTCTGTAATGACCTATATAGGAAAAGAATCAAAAAACAGTGGAAATGTGTATATATATAACTGATTCACTTTACTGTACAGCAGAAATTAACCAACATTGTAAATCAACTGTACTCCAATAAAAATTAATTGAAAAATGAAAACTTGTAATGGTCATAACATGGTAGAGAGATAGCAATAAGACTAACAGTAGGGTAAATAGGAATGCAGTTTCATAAGACTTAGAAGAGAGTTAATGTTCCAATTTGGTACTAGAAGTTAGGAGAAGGAAGTTTTTTTTTATCTCTTTGCAAAGGCTGCTTCCCAGGTACCTTAAATTATTAGATATAATTAAACATGTATATATTTGTGGGGAATGACAGTCTAGGGCATCTGTCTTTTAATTTTTCTTTATATTGATCATCTTAAAAGCTTGTTTATCAGTATATAGTGAAAGAAAAGTGACATAATTGTCTGGTACAAAGATTTATTTTCCCAGGGAAAATGATACAAATCCAGCAATCAAATTAATTAAATTCTTTAGCTGGAAAGTGAGTTCATTGGTGCCAAGTGCAGTCTAATGTCAAGGTTTAATCTCTGGTGCTCAGAATAACAAGACTGGGGAGGAAACTCATATTAGCAATCAAGAATCCTAAACCAACAGAGGGAGAGAAAAAAATCAAGCAAACAAATCCATTAAAATTTGGAAGACAAAGAACAAAAGTTGTAGTAGTTTTGGCTCCCTGCATTCAAGTGTCTCAATCTGAAGGATCCGGGTGCAGCCTAGGCCTAGTAGTCTGCTTTAAATCCAAGTTTCTCGAGAAACATTTTTGCTATGCATAGACTTTCAGGAGGTAGATGTATGATGTCTTTTCAACTGGGAAACACGAATCCAAGGGTCAGTTCCCTGAAAATTTACTTAAGTATTTATAATTAACAATACCTGATAAGGTTACTTCCAGTGAGGTATATGTGTAGTCTTAAATTGGTATCATTTCTAGTAAATAAAGTGGATTAATGGATTGAAGATCATGCAGAGCTTCCTGTAGTTTATTCTTGATAAAAGGCAAACCTTGGGTCTGTTGATAATAAGCTTGTAATAAAGCTTTACAAAATTTGTCCATATCAGCCTACTATAAAAGAGAAGAGCTAATGTTGGGGTGAGATCAAAAGATGCATAGGCATTCAGTAAGAAGGTTCTGTGTGGATAGTCTATGAGTTCTTTTTGGATGGAGTCAATGGCTATGAGACCTGAGGGCAAACCTTTGGCCACAGCACTGAAGTTCATCCAATAGTTTTGCAAGTTTTAATTTTAGAGTACAATTTATTTATTCCACTTTCTCTGAGAAATGTGAGAATGAAGCTTCTAAGCAACAGGCAGAGCCTCACCAAGTATCTTAATTACTCTTCTGATGAAATAAGACCCCTAATATCAGACAAAACAGAGAGTTTTCCAAAATGAGAAATGCAAAGCATGAAAGTTGCTTTGCTACTAACAGAGCAGCTGCTTTATGGCAGGAAAAGGCTCTAGCTAACCAGAAAACATGCAGAAAAATAGTAAGAATATATTTATAGCCATATGAGGCTTAATTAAGTCCATTTGTAGATGTTCAAAAGAGCCTAAAGATGTTGGTTTATGTTCATGACTCGCCTTTATAGTTTTCTCAGGATTGTAGCCTTCACAGACAGTGTGTACACTATCACAAACATCCTCAGAAACATCCCCTGAGATCTTGTTGAAATTTTCTAACTAAGCCCTATTTAAGATGGATTTTAGTTTCTTTTACATGATGGGTTAAAAATTTTGAGAGACTTCATCTCAATGTTTCAAGAGAGTCCATAGAGGTAAATATCTTAGTGTGTACAGAGACCATCTGGGTGGAATAAACAATTTAATCCATTCTAGCATGTATATATGTGTGTGTTTGTTGTTGTTCTGTCCTGTCTTTCCAAAACTGAGTGCTTCGTAATGGATTGTTCCAAGACCTGAGTAAAGTTCTCTACAGGATCAGTTAGCTATACAACTGCTGCCATTATGCATATAGAAGGGTGAGCTTTTCCTATAAGGTTAAGTGAAAACTTATAATAACAATGATTTCTGATATCTATTGTCCTGTTTAGTTAGGATCATCAGTGCTTGTCCCAAATTTTCACATACACATAGAAATGAAGTTTCATGTTTATTGGGTAGTTAAAGGTAAGGCGTTTTGAAGGAAATGCTTAATTACTGGAGACAATCTATAGTGATTCTGTCTAAGCCAAAGGCTCATGTTTGTCAGCTTCCCTCAAGTGTATAAGGAGGTATTCAGTTCTAGAAATTTAGAAATCTAATATACAATATCCTGTGGGACCCAGAACTCCTCCAAGTTTTCTTCTAATAATTGATCAGGGAAAAAGATAAATAGCTTCCTATTTGGGGGGAAACAATTACCATTCTGTATATTGTCATGGCTTAGAAAATGTACTTACATCTGAAGAAAATGGACTTTTTCTTTAAAAGTTTTGTCAGTAAATAGAGAGAATCAATTCTGGAAGACTTTCAGTCTGGAGAACACAGCAGGAGATCAACCATATATATAAGAGTGGAGTTCTAGTTGAGCATTTGCAAAAAGTAAGAGGACGCTTCTCTATCAGCATAAGGTAACAATCACATGTATTGTTTATTTCCTTAAGTAAATGCAAAAAAAGATACTATGAGTTTTGTTGGAAAGGTGTACTTTAAAAAAAAATGCTGAACATAGATCTACCAGTACAAAGTTAGCTGTCTCAGGAATTGAAAACAGGATAGTATAATGGTTGGCGACTACAGGGAAGTGAAGTATGAACTTGCTAATGGCCCATAAATTTTGTAGAACATGATAATCACATCCACTTGCCCTTTTGATAAGCAAAAGGTATATGGCAGGTGTTAATATAGGAAATTTTGAATCCTTTTTGGAGTTATGTGGTATCATGGGCCACTGGCTTTCAGTAGTCTCTTCTAGTAATAGGTATTAAGCCAGTAACCACATAGATGGGTTGATTGAGAAATTTATGTGTTCAGCCTCATTGATATGTTCTAGATATGAAGTATCTTTAGCCAAGAGGTTGCTGGGAGTAGATCCAAGGTCTGAGATATTGATAGTGGAGGCACCAGAGTGAGGAATAAAACTATGCTATCATAAAATCAGGGATTAATTTCCTTCTGAGATTTCCAAAAATGATCATCTGGTTCATTTTTCATAATGGCCTTTCCAAATAGGTCTTCCAAATAGGCCCACAGACTCATTGTAGTGAAAGCACTAGGCAGAAAACTATACTGATCAGTTTCAGAGAGACAGAAATTTAGTGAGACAAAAACAGAGTCTATGGGGTATTTCAGATTCTTACCAATGAAGCCTTCTTTGTTACTCTGAAAAAGAAAGGATGGAAAGATGATATGTTTACAGTATACAGTGTAGTCTTGGAATCAATAATACACTGTGCCACTTGTATATCTTCTTTGGAAAAATGCCTCATCAGTCCTTTGCCTATTTTTTTTTTTTTCTTCCGTGGTATGTGGGCCTCTCACTGTTGTGGCCTCTCCCATTGTGGAGCACAGGCTCCGGACATGCAGGCTCAGCAGCCATGGCTCACGGGCCCAGCTGCTCCGTGGCATGTGGGATCTTCCTGGACCGGGGCACGAACCCGTGTCCCCCGCATCGGCAGGCAGACTCCCAACCACTGCACCACCAGGGAAGCCCTCCTTTGCCTGCTTTTTAATCAGGTTATTTGTGTTTTTGTTATTGAGTTGTAGAAGTTCTTTATATATTATGAATGATAATTCCTTATCATGTGAATAATTTGCAAATATTTTCTCCTATTGCACAGGCTATCTTTTCATTCTGTTGATTGCTTTCTTTGCTGTGCAGAAGGTTTTTAGTGTGATATAGTCCTACTTGCTTATTTTTTCTTGTGTTGCCTGTCTTTTTAGTGTCACATCCAAGAAATCATTGCCAAGAGCAATGTCAAGAAGGTTTTCTCCTTTATTTTCTTCATGTAGTTTTACCATTTCAGTTCTTACATTTAATTCTTTAATCCATTTTGAGATAATTTTTGTCATGTTATAGGATAAGGGTCCAATTTCATTCTTTTGCATGTGAATATCCATTTTTCCTAACATCATTTATTAAAGCGACTATTGTTTCTCCATTGTATATTCTTGGGACTCTGTCAAAGATCAGTTGACTGTATATGTGTGGGTTAATTTCTGGGCTCTCTTTTCTGTTCCATTGGCCAAGACATACAAATAGCCAGCAGATATATGAAAAGGTTCTCACATAACTGGTCATCAAGGAAATGCAAATCAAAACCACAATGAGCTATCTCTTCATACCTGTTAGAATGGTGATTATCAAAAAAAACCAAAAGAACAAATGTTGGTGAGGATGTAGAGAAATTAGAACCCTTGTATATTGTTGGTGGGAATGTAAAATGGTATTGTACAGCTGCTATGGAAACAGTATGGATGTTCCTCAAAAATTTAAAAGTAAAACTACCATATGATCTGATAATCTCACTTCTAGGTATATATCCAAAAGAACTGAAATTATGATCTTGAAGAGATGTCTGTAATCTCATGTTCATTGCAGCATTATTCATAGTAGCCCAGATATGGAAACAATGTAAATGTCCATCAATTGATCAATAGGTAATAAAAATATGATATATACTTATAATGAAATATTCAATTTTACATAGCAATTTGTTTTCTTTGTGTTAAATTGACATGTAAATCAGGAATCATCAGCTTTCAAATATGTGTAACATGGGCTTTTTAACTTTGCTGAACAAACCCAGCCTAAACAAAATGCAGTAATTTCAGGGAAGTAGGAGACATTTAAATAGTTATTATTTTATCCTTGAACATAGATACAGATTTGACTACATTTGATGTGCTAGAAATTGGAGGCAAAAAAAGGTAAGTGCATGTTTATATATTTCAAAATTGCTTTTATTTCAATTGCAGCATAGAAAATATAACGATATAACCTTTAATATTATGCTAAAGAAAAATAATTACACTCTTACAAAAACATCTTTAAATAATCATTAATTCAAATCATTAATTTGTCTTTTACACAATTTAAGGCAAAATGTAAGTACATTGTGATGTTTTAAATGACTTAGGAAGATTAAGAGAATAAAGTTAGATCATATTTTACAGTAAATTTGGCTATTAGTTTATATCTGTAAAACTAGCACTATCTTGTGCAATGATGTGGCATTTTTATTATCTTATCAAATAAAACACATCTCTAATTTTTTATATCCATCTCCATAACACTGGCCAAAATCCTCATCTCTGTTTTCGTTTTAAAACACCACCTGGAGAATCTCCAACATCAAATCAATCCAGCTCACTAATAAGCCAATAACCAGGTTTTCACTTCAAAGTGTCAGTAAAAAAAGAAAAGAAAAACACTAATCAACTGCATAGATTTGTTCCTTTGTAATCCATGCTATCTAACCTTGATTGAGTCTGCAATGCAGCCTAGAAATTCCTCTACGTTTGTCTTGTCAGCTTCCTCTCCTTTTCTCCAGAAAGGCAGTTTTATTTCTTCTTTACTTCTGTTAAATCTCCAATTCCACTAGGACCCTTAGCTGGACTCTGGAGATGATTTCATCATTTACTCATTTACAACCAGAACTGTCAGATGGGCTCTCTTCTAAAATTCAGCTCTTAAACCTGAACAATTACCTGTAATATCATCCATTTTGTTCTTTATGTCTCCTCTAAAATGGAATAGAAGTAGATTTCCCTACTCTGAAGGTAATCCTTTCACCACGTAACTGAGATATTTTACCTTCTGGTCTTAAGGGACCATACTATCTATCACCTATCTATCTTCTGTACCTTCAACTTCTTTCTCCTCTATATTCTTCTTATAAGCATTTAAATACGCTCATATCTCTGACACTTACACATTTTCTTTGGTCTCATTTTCCTCTCCAGTGTTTATCTCAGCCCTCTGCAAACTCCAAAATGTTGTTTCTGCTGTGTCCCTACTTCTTTACTTTCATTCATGCCACAAATCTCTGTTATCTGGCTTCAGTTCTCACTCTTTTCCCCTGAAACTAGCATTGTGATATCACAAATATCTTTATTATTAAGAAATATAATGGACACCTTCAGTTTTATCATATCCTTGGGGCATTTTACATTGTATTGTTTCTTTTTGAAATACTTCCGTGTAACCATACATCTGGGGTTCCCTTCTTTTTATTTTTTTTATTGCATTCCTAGTGAAATACTCTTCCTTTTCTCATCTCATATTATATTCAGAGTTTTTACCCATCCTTTCATGATTCAGTTCACATTAATTCTGATGATACACTCATCTGGATAGCCAAACACCACTTTAATGACTGTCAGACTCATGTGTCGAACTAAACACAAAACATCACAGTTAACTCAAGACCAACGTGATTAAAACTGACAACAGTTTGTCTCTTGCTTCTCCTTATGTACATCTTGTCTCAGAGAATAGCATGATCATCTACCACACTCTCAACGCCTAAAACCCAGAATCATCTTTGCATACCTCTTTCCTTCACTTTGCACAATCAGTGGATCTTCAATTCCTGAAATTCAGTTGATTCTACTTCCAAATTTTATATATATATATATTTTTTAACTTTTTATTTTATATTGGAGTATAGTTGATTAACAATGTTGTGTTAGTTTCAGGTGTACAGCGAAGTGTTTCAGTTATACATATACATATATCTATTGCTTTTTTCAAATTCTTTCCCCATTTAGGTTGTTACATAATATTGAGCAGAGCTCTCTGTGCTATACAGTAGGTCTTAGTTGGTTATCCATGTTAAATATAGCAGTGTGTACATGTCAATCCCAAACTCCCTAACTATCCCTCCCCCTGACCCTTACCCCTGGACACCATAAGTTCATTCTCTAAGTCTGTTAGTCTGTTTCTATTTTGTAAGTAAGTTCTTTTGTATCATTTTATTTTTAGATTCTGCATATAAGTGATATCATATGATATTTCTCTTTCTCTGTCTGACTTACTTTATTCAGTATGACAATCTCTAAGTTCATCCATGTTGCTGCAAATGGCATTATTTCATTCTTTTTAATGGCTGAATAATATTCCATTGTATATATGTACCACATCTTCTTTATCCATTCTTCTGTTGATGGAAACAGCTCATGTGTCTTAATATCATCAAAACAAACAACCCAATCAAAAAATGGCCAGAAGACTTAAATAGACTTCTCCAATGAAGAAGTCTATTTCTCCAAAGAAGACATACAGATGGCCAAGAGGCACATGAAAAGATGTTCAACATTGCTAATTATTAGAGAAATTCAAATCAAAACTACAATGAGATGTCACCTCACACCAGTCAGAATGGCCATCATCAAAAAATCCACAAACAATAAATGCTGGAGAGGGTGTGGAGAAAAGGGAACCCTCTTGCACTGTTGGTGGGAATTAAATTGATACAGCCACTATGGAGAACAGTATGGAGGTTCCTTAAAAATCTAAAAGTAGAGCTACCATATTATCCTGCAATCCCACTCCTGGGCATATATCTGGAGAAAAACATGGTGCTGAAGGATACATTCACCCCAACGTTCATTGCAGCACCATTTACAATATCCAAGACATGGAACCAAACTATATTTTTAAAACTTCCACTTGTCTTCATTTCCTCTGTCACATTTGTAATTCAAATAAAAGTATATTTTCCTTCTGACAACTGAAAATGTCTCTTAACTAACATTTTTCTATATTTCCAAGTCTCTTTTATCTCTGTATTAGCTGAGAGTAATTCTTCCAATACATTAAATACATCATGTCATTCTTTAGCTTAACAATCATAAATAGTTTTCTGCTAGTATTAGAAGTAAGCCCAGACGTCTTAGTATGATTGAAAAGGTATGCAATTTAATGGATACATTGTTAAAGGGAAATCACAAAACTCATGGGAAAGGGTGTTTCCAGAGAGCAACCTTGATAGAAGTTACTGGAAAAAATAAATCTCACCAAATTGAAATTCTTCAATGAAACCAGTAATAGGGTTTGTTTTGGTAAAATGTTATTTCTACGCCAAATTTCTCATTTAACTTCAAATGTCATTTTATTTAAGATGGAGGAATTGTCATTTATTCATGTAAAACAGATCAAATTAGAAAGTTTTCCTATTCACTGCTTACTTTTGTTTCAAACTCCTTAAACTTTTTAAATTTACACTATTAGATAGTTTGTGAGCAAATTCACCTTCAATGCTGCCGGCAGATAACAAGTTAATATACAAATGGAAACTCCCACCCTGCTGGGATACTGTGACATTTTAATACCAACCAAAATATATTGGGGCTTTGGGGATCTTGCAGCGTATGAGAAACTTACAAATTTCCAGCACCATCCTAGCCTAATAAAGACAAATTCAAAGAACAAAAGAAATAGAAGAGCCAGTCCGTTTTCTGATTTGTAGGGATTTTCTTGTTCCTATCAAATTTGACCACAACTTACAATAATACTGACTTTTAATTAACATTGAAAAATAATTTCTGGAAAAAATATTTTAAAAAGAGAAAAATAAAAAAGAAGAATGCAAAGCAATGTTATTCTCACAAAGGGAAATAACTCACATCCTATAAATTCATTAATTTAGCCAGACTATCTAGACTGAGTTGTTTTGTTTCTTGATTTCCAGAGAAAAAAATAACATTTTAGACCATGTTTTAGAGCATGATAGTGCATTCTAAATTATTTCTTTTAGTCATGGAATTAAAATTGCCTATTGAATGGTTATTAAATATGTGAGCTGTTACATTTTACTCACAAATTGGTTGGTATTGACATTTTTTGTCCTTAATTTGTGTCCTTGATTACAAATTTCTCATGGAAAAGCATTCACATCTCATATTTTTATAATCCCAGCCCCCGTCTGTCTCCCTGATTGAAGCATAAATGTCTCCTAATTGTCCCCATGTGTAGTCATTCTTCCTCCAGTTTACATCAAAACAATCTTCCTAAAGTTGAGCTCTAATCCCTACTTCCCTACTGTGGATGAAATAGAGAAGACCTAAATGCCATCACCTAACTCGGTGTACTGTTTAAGGTCCATGCCGTTTCCCCAGAGATAAACTGTAGGCAGGGAATCAATACAGATGAAATCAGCCTAAATTCACAGCTAGAGTCCTTGACAAGCCTAGCACCAGTTTGAAGTGACCAAGTGGAGAATTAGTCACACAAGGGAATTAATTCAGTAGGTACCACAAAGTGCCTATATAAGTAATTTTGGATTCCAAGAACTTTAGAGTAAGCTGCCTTCAATTGTGTCCAGCTGTATTAGTCTCTACAATATCACATTAAAGCAGGCATGGGATTTTTCCAAAGTTAGAAGATTTTTGTAATTCATTTCTCTGTGGCTGTGTAACAGTTTGTGAGGCAGCATGGAGAAGTCTGCCAAAAAACAGAAGCAGCCGCAGTGAATTGAGATTTTATGCTTTAAAGGAATCTCCTGACTTCCTTCTCAAAAAATTAAAAATACACATAGGGCTTCCCTGGTGGCGCAGTGGTTGGGACTCTGCCTGCCGATGCAGGGAACACGGGTTCCTGCCCCGCGGGAAGAACCCACATGCCGCGGAGCGGCTAGGCCCATGAGCCATGGCCACTGGGCCTGCGCGTCCGGAGCCTGTGCTCTGCAACGGGAGAGGCCACAACAGTGACAGGCCCGCGTACCGCAAAAAAAAAAAAAAAAAAAAAAATACACATAATCATAATCATCTATGGATAATGGCTAGATTTTTTCACCCTCTTTAAAAGTCTTGTATGACTTTCACTGTAACTCTAAATGTGTGTTGTGATTTCGTTAAAGTGAACAGGTAGTATTCCTGATGTAGTCTCTGATATTCACTACCTCCACATATTCAAATACATGCTACATATATGAACTTTGGTACAACACTTGGAATATAACACATATTTATTCATGACTAAATAGTCTTTCTCAACCAGGGTTCTGAGAAAACTAAGCACTACTAACTTTTTCTCAGTTCTCCCAAGGAAGGTACATAGCTAGTGCCATCTAGATGCGTAAAAGATGAGTTAATTTATTATACACAATGAATGCCTCAAGCATTAGGGAAATTGTGTCATGCAAACTCAGTTGAGAAGGTCTGTTTTTGAAATCAAATTAAATCCAACTTGAGCACTAATTTTCAAAAACAGAAGAGAAATCTAATGTCAGCTATTTTGATCCTTCTTTAGGTCTACACAGGTGGACTCTTTGGAGACACTAGGGTTTACCAGATGTCATTGCAGTTGCATTTTTTCCCCTGCAGTCATGCATACTGCCATCAAAAACTCTTGGTGGTCATGCTCCATCTGAAGTGTTATTTATTTATTTTTTGATTGTAGTAAGACCTACTCTCTTAACAAATTTTTAAATGCACAATACTATGGACACATTTTGTTAAACATAGGCACAATGTTGTATAGGCACAATGTACGTTTGGAACTGGTCTCCAAAACTTATTCATCTTGTATAACTGAAACTTTGTACCCATTGAATAGCAACTCTCCATTTCCTCCTTCCCACAGCCCCTGGCACTATTCTACTCTCTGTTTCTATAGGTTTGACTACTTTAGGTATCTCATGTAAGTGGAATCATGCAGTATTTATTTCTGTGACAAATAACCCAGTTTAAAAAATGCCAAAGGACTCGAATAGACATTTCCAAAAGACATATAAATGGCCAACAAGCATATGATAAGATGCTCAATATCACTACTAATCAGGGAAATGCAAATCAAAACCACAGCGAAATAACACCTCATACCTATTAGGATGGCTAGTGTCAAAAAAAAAAAAGAGAGATAAGTGTTTGTGAGGATGTGGAGAAATTAAAATCATTGTGAACTATTGGTGGGACTGTAAAATTGTGCAACTGCTATAGAAAACAATATGAAGTTTCCTCAAAAAATTAAAAATAGGACTACCATATTATGCAGCAATTCCACTTCTGAATACATATGTAAAATAATTGAAATGAGGATCTTGAGAAGATATCTGTACTCCCATGTTCATTGCAGTGTTATCCACAATAGGCAAGATATGGAAACAACCTAAATATTCATCGGTAGATGAATGGATAAAAAAATGTGGCATATCTATATGCAATGGACTATTATTCAGCCTAAAAAAGAAGGAAATCCTGCCACATGTAACAACATGGATGAATGTGGAGGACATTACACTAAGTAAAATAAACCAGTCAGTGAAGTGTTTTTTAATTCTTGACCTAGCCAGTGGGCTATGCTAGCTTCTCTGCTTCCCCTTTCCATGTTGAGCTACAAGTGGCTTTTTTGTATCTTTTAAGGCCATGAATCTTGCTGACTATTCACCATGGAAATATTATCTCCTTAAAGATACTCCTTAAAGGGAATTTCCTTGTTGTCCAGTGGTTAGGACTCAGTGCTTTCACTGCCACATGGTGCAGCCAAGAAAAAAAAAAAGATAATTTTTAGAAGTGCCCCGTTCTATAAACCTGTGATCCATAAATGACTTGAAATCTTTATCCTATAGGATTCAATGCTAGCAAAAAATCAAGTTTCTTTCTCTTGTTCATCAAAAGCCTCATTTCCTTTCTCCAGCTACTTGGTTGTTTTATTCCCTCCATGAACCTAGACTCTAAAAGCAGTAGGGCTTATTTAGGAGCTTCCTTCAGGATGATTTACTAGGTCTTCACAGTTTGTCCTTTCTGGCTTTGAATAAAAAAATATTGTTTACTCCTATTGTGGGTATATAAATCTTTTCAACTTGAGTAAATTCATCCTAAGAGGTAGGCTCTCTCTTTTATACATAATACAGCACAAATGCTCAAAAATTTTGAGTTGAAAAAATACATAAGAAATTGCAAAATGCTTGATGATATCTTAAATAGAGTTCAGAGTTGAATTATTATCTTAATTTACCAAGCTGGCCCCAGGGACGTGTTGGGCATTACCACATTGAAAGCAGCTTGGTTTTTTTGCGGGGAGATGGGGGCGGGTGTTGGGTTATTTTTTTGTTTTTTAAGCAGCTTGTTTTTCACTTAAGTTCAGAAATGTTGCCTGATCCTTCTTTGAGTCTAACTTTGACAGCTAACATGAAACATACTGCTCATTATTTAGCTAACATGAAACATGCTGCTCACTATTTAGCTTTTGTTTTCACTTCACTCTGTATTTATGAAACTTGGTTCCATTTTCCATGCCATTATTTATGAAAGTTTAGAAAACACTTCTGGTATCCTAGGTTTCTTTAGGTAAGCACTCTTCTTAATTTGATTAATTCTTGGGACTGTTTTCTTCTGGCATTCACACTGAAGCAGTTCTATCCTTAGATTTATTCTCAATCTTGAAGTATTAAAATCCAGTTGTAGGAACTGTGTTTATTCACTCCTGTATTATCAGTGTTCAATTCAGTACCTGGTAGAAATATGTTTAGTTTGCATTTCATGGTAACAAAATGTTCCCCTCTCTCCAAAAGCCATTATTTACATTTTTAGTTTTAATTACTTTTTATCATTTCAATAATCAATTTAACTTAACATTAAGAAAAAGTAAATAATCTGAGGAATTTGTTGGTTCAAGGGCAGAACAGTTTCAACCTTGGCAGTGTCAGGAGATGATACATAACTTGGGAGAACTTTTTTTATAAGAGACACAACTAATATATGGAGAAAACAGGGACATCTAAGACATAAAAATGTACCTATAGCATAGACATTGAATAAGGCAAAAAATTTGGACAGAAGGTGTATGTTTAAACCATCAAATAGAGAAAATCATTTCATGAGCTATCATCACTTATTAAATTTTAGCAGGTGTTCATTATAGAATAGTATTTTTTCCCACACTACATCATGTAGAAATCTGAAATTTGTCTTTTTGTGTTGACACCTTAGGTGGACAAAATTTATGTTCCAAAATAATGATTTATGTATTGATGATCTCAAATGCTGATAAGGATGTGGAACAACAGGAACTTTCATTCATTGCTGGTTGGAATGCTAAATGATGTAGCCACCTTGGAAGACAGTCTGCTGGTGGCTTACAAAACTAAATTTATCAAGAATAAATTATGATGAAATAGATATTCTAAATAGACTGGATATTAGTAAAGAGATTGAATCAGTAATCAAAACAAAGCAAAAAGTCCAGGATGAGATGATTTCACTGGTGAATTCTACCAAACATTCAGAAAATAATTAATACATATCCTTTTCAAACTCTTCCAAAAAAATAGAAAAGTAGGGAGCTCTTCCAAACTCACTTTATGAGGCCAGTATTACCCTCATACCAAAACCAGACAAGTATGCCACAAGAAAAGAAAATAACAAGCCAATATCCTTGAACATAGATGTAAAATTTCTCAACAATTGTCAACAAACTGTATTCAACAGTACAGTAAAAGGATCATACACCATGATCAAGTGGGTTTTATTCCAGAAATGCAAGGATGATTCAACATCTGCAAATCAGTCAATATGATACATCACATTAACAAAATGAAGGATAAAAATCATATGATCATTTCAATAGATGCAGAAAAAGCATTTGACAAAATGCAACATCCACTTTTGAAAAAATTCTCCTCAACAAAGCAAGTATAGATTGAATGTACCCCAACATAATAAAGGCCATATATGACAACCCTCAGCTAACTCAATGGTGAAAAGCTGAAAGTTTTTCCTCTAAGATCAGGAAAAAGATGAGGGTGCACACTCTTGTCACTTAAATTTAACACAATACTGAAAGTCCTAGCCATAGCAATTAGGCAAGAAAAGAAATAAAAGGCATTCAAATTGGAAAGGAAGAAGTAAAACTATTACTATTTGCAGATGGCATGATATTATACATGGAAAACCCTACACATTCTGTGAAAAACTATTAGAACCAATAAATTCTGTAAACTTTCAGGATACACAATCAATTCACAAAAATCTGTTGTATTTCTATGCACTAATAAAGGATTATCAGAAAGAGAATTTAAGCAAACAATTCCATTTACAATTGCTTCAAAAAGAATAAAATACCTCAGAAAAATTTAACCAAGGAGGTAAAAGACCTGTATATTGAAAACTGCAAGACATTAATAAAATAAATTAAAGAAGACACAAATAAATGGAAAGATATTCTGTAATCATGGATTGGAAAAGTCAGTGCTGTTAAAATGTCTATACTGCCCAAAATAATCTTTGTATTCAATGCAATTCCTATCAAAATTCCAATGGCATTTTTCACAGAAATAGAATAAGTCATTCTAAAATTTGTATGGGACCACAAAAGACCTCAAAGAGCCAAAATAATCTTGAGAAAGAAGAACAAAGCTAGAGGTGTCATGCTCCTTGACGTCAAACTATATTCCAAAGCTACAGAAACTAAAACACTATGGTATTGGCACAAAAACAGACACATAGATCAATGGAACAGAATAGAAAACCCAGATATAAACAGGAGACAAGAATATACAATGAGGAAAGGACAGTCTCTTCAATAAATGGTGCTGACAAACTGGACAGTCACATGTAAAATAATGAAACTTGACCACTTTCTTACCCCATGCACAAAGACCAACCCATGATGCATTAAAGACTTAAACATAAGACCTGAAATTGTAAAACTCCTAAAACAAAACAAAGGCTGTAAGCTCCTTCACATAGATCTTGGTGATAATTTTTTGAATCTGATACCAAAAGCAAAAGCTACAGAAGCAAAAATCAATAGTGGGATTACATCAAACTTAAAAACTGCTATACAGCTAAAGAAACTATCAACAAAATATAAAAAAGCAAATTCCTGAATGGGAGAAAATCATTGCAAATCACATATCTGATGAGGAACTGATATCCAAAATATATAAAGAACTCATACAACTCAACAGCATAAAAACAAACAAGCAGATTAAAAAATGACAGAAGATCTGAATAGACATTTTTCCAAAGAAGACCTACAGATGGCCAACAGGAACATGAAAAGGTGCCCAACATCAACAATCATCAGGGAAATACAAATCAGAGCTACAATATTATGTACTGTTAAAATGGCTATTATCAAAAAGACAAGGAGCAACAAGTATTGGCAAGGATGGAAGAAAAAAGAACCCTTGTACACTGTTAGTAAGAATGTAAATTGGTTCACTTGCTATGGAAAACACTATGGAAATTCCTCAGAAATAAAAATAGAACTACTATATGATCCAGCAGTTCTACTTCTTGGTATTTATCCACAGAAAACAAAAACACTAAGATGAAAAGGTATGTGCAACAGTTTTGACAAGAGCCAAAGTATGGAAACTACTTAAGTGTCCACTGATGTATGAACAAACAAAGAAATTGTTA